>NW_014040799.1:0-340284 GCF_000143105.1 Grosmannia clavigera kw1407 | reverse complement strand
CGCCACCAGCACCGCTTCTAGTTCACAATGTGCATCTAATACGCTGTGCGTATACTGCGTACGGCTTGCGCGTAGCCTGCGTCGGTCCCCTTCCTGGGGCGGCGTTACAATACTATCTTTAGCGATTAAAAAGCAACCTTTGCCTTTTTAGTTAATATAAACAGTTGCGTAGCGATAGCTTTACGCTTGCGCAGCAGGCTAGGGCCTATTTTTATTAACTTTGTTAAGGCTTACATAATGTAAGAGTAGTAGAAAATAAAGCGTTTATAGAAGTTTGCAAACCTTAGGAAGGATTGTATGTCTTATACGCACTTAAGGGCTTTTTATTCGGCAATAGCTTTAACTTACTTAGGGTTTATAGCTAGCCTCTTTATAGTAATAACAAACCCTAAGAAATTGATTTTCTCTTTAAAGAATTTATACTTCTTAAGATTTGTATATAGCTGCGTAGCCTTTAGCTGCTTAAAAACTAATTAGAGGTGCTTCTTATACTTCTCCTTAGTTTAGGAGTAAATTAAGATGTTATCTAGGTATACCTTATAGACTATGCCTACTAGCCTTGCTAGTGCGCGGTAGATATATGCTTAAAATATAGCCGGCGCGTTAGTTAGTCTAAAGGGTATAATACAAAACTTAAAGAGCTTATATTTTGTTTAAAAAGTAGTCTTCTACTAATTAAAGGCCTTAACCTAGATCCTATAGTACGCTTTCTTTATATCTATCTTAAAGAATACTTTCGCGCTATCTAAGCAATCTAATAGCTTACTAATTAATAAGAGAGGGTAGCGGTCCTTCTTAGTTACCTAATTTAAACTCTAGTAGTTAATATATATATATAGAGTACCGTTCTTCTTTAGGACAAAGATTACTAGGGCTCTAGCTAGACTATTACTATAAGCAATCTGCCTATTTACTAACAACTTATTAATAAAGCGGCAAAGCTTCTCTTACTAGGCGGAAGATAGTAGGTATAAAGGGCTATATAGTACCTTTGCGCTATCTTCTAGCTTAATTAGGTGCTTTGCGTCTGCTAACAAGGGTAGTTCCTTTGCCTTATTAGTGTTAAACACTTTAGTAAACAGTTGTATATAAAACAGCGGTTGCTAGCTAGGGTTTAGTAGAGCTAGATTATTATCTATAGTAAGAATGTTTAGTTTATAAAGACTTAAATCTAACTACGTTAAGCAGATAGTAAACAACTTCTTACTATTGCATAGGCGTTAGCTTATCTGCTTAAAGGTCTTAAAAACTATAATAGCAAATAACTAAGCCTATTAGATAGTGTTAATAATAACGCTTAAAAACCTTAGTTCTTTATAACTTAAGATAATGTCTTTATAGTTAGCGCTTACTTAGCAAACAGCTATAAAGACTTATGTTAACGTATAAAAGACTTTATCTTTTATTAGCATAATAGTTAGCTTATATAGGCTATAAGCCTATAGTACTTTCTTATTAATAAAGACTAGGTTTAAGTTTAAGTGCTACTAAAGTAGCTTTAAACTAAGCTATTAAATAACCTTTAAGTTAACTATATTTAAGTTAGTATAAGAATCTAAGTTTGTAACAATAGCAGCTTAGCGATTACTAAGCATTTATGCCTTAGCTAAGGTATAGTAGCAAAGAATTACATCCTTAGTTAGCTACGCTAGTAGGGTTAATAAAAGGTAAGGCTTCTCTATTAACCCTACTAGTTTTCCTAGTTAAAGTAGGTCGCCTTTTAGTTATTAAGCTCTTAAAGACTATCTTCTAGTTCTACTTAAAGCTTTTTAACCTATACATAGGTTTTAAGCTTAAAGCACTCTTAAAAGGTATGCTCGGTCTTACTATAATTCTAGCACTTTAACGCAACGTTAATGTTGTTTAAACTACTAAGGTTAGCAAGTTAAAAAGTAAACTAACCTTAGCTAGCGACTAGTTTTAAGCTTAGGTTGCTCCTTATAAAACTATAGTTCCTTATCTTATTATTATTGCAGCGCTGTTTCTTTGTTAGCTTGCTAGCTAGCACGCTATCAACCATAACTACCTACTTCTAGTCGTCCTATCTTTTTCTTTATTCTTAGCCTTAAGACTAATACTCTTTGTAAGCATTAGCAATCTTTATTGCTATACTAAAAGACTTGCTAATAGTCTTATTCTAATACTACTTTGCTAAGTAGTCGTTAAGCCCTTGCTAATACCTTTAAGCAATCTTGCCTGCCTAGTTAGAGGTGTTGCTAATCTTTCGTTATAAGTAGTCTTATTTCCGCTAGTACGCTATTAGCAACTTGCCGCCTTACTAAAGCATCTAGCTTTTCTTATAGATATAGTGCATTTAGAATTTAGAGTTTAAGTGTTCTTAACAAATAAACGCAACAAAGTGCGTCTATATAGAGCGTGTAACTAAGGGTTTACTAGCACAGAGTTAGTCGCGGTGCTTTTGCTAATTAGCCGCTAGTATAGTAGTTAGCTAACTACCTGCCTAAATAATCTTTATATCTTCTAACGTGTTGCTACGTGCATTAGTGTTGTAAGCGTCCTCTATCGTCGCTAACCACTCTTTCGTCTCTATAGCAAAGGTACTAATTTCTAGCCTCTTAATACTATATTGCGGTGGTTTATCGTTATAGTAGCGACTGCTAGGCGGTGGCCCTATAACCCTTATAGCTATAATGTTAGTTAGTGCCTCTAGCGTCTGTATAATGCAAGTGTATTTATCGCTTTATAGCTGCTTTTTAGCTGGCAAGGTGTTGTTAAGCGGCACGTGTACTAGTCTTATTTCTAATTCAACGGATAAGGTTAGGGTGCTTGCAGATGCTGCGCGTAAGGTGTGGCTGCCGTGCATTGGCGTAGGGGGTAGCATTAGCACGTCCTTAGCTTCTAACAGTTCGCGTGCTAATCGCGGAGTGGCCGCCCTATATGTTAAAGGTGTACTTGGGTAGGCCAGGTAAGTCAGGCAGGCAAGGAGGTATCTTCTTAACAGGAGGAAGCAGCCGTATATTCAATAGCTAATTCTTGCCTTCTGCACTCTAAGGGAGTGCGGGAGGCACTCTTTATCGTAGGCGCACCTCTGGCGCACCAAGTGCGCAGGACAGGCGCGACCCCGTTTCTACTTGGCCCGTGCGCTAGCACGTGCTGTGGCCTGTGCGCAGACTGCGCCACGCAGCCTGCGCCACTAGCACCGCTTCTAGTTCACGATGTGCATCTAATACGCTGTGCGCATACTGCGTACGGCTTGCGCGTAGCCTGCGTCGGTCCCCTTCCTGGGGCGGCGTTACACTATAATTAGACATTGCTCCTTATAGAAAAGAAGTTAAAGAATGTAAGGGGGCTAGTGTACAATGCGTAGTTACAAAGGCTTAACTAGTTTATACTATTATATTAAGACTTTAACTTGACGAACTATAAGAGACTAGTAGGCGAAGGCTTGCTAGTTAATTTATACGTAGCTAGAAGATGCGGTGTAGCGCAACCCTAGTAGGGCGTGGCGTAGCTTGGTGGCTGTGCTAGTCCCGTGCAACACGTTAAGATAGTTTGTTAAGTCTAACGCTTGGTAAGCGACTGGTTGCCGAACCGGTGCGTAGGGTTACGTATATAGAATACTCTTACAGCTAAGAATAAAAAAGAAAGAGAGCTATAAAAAAGATTATAATACGCACTAGACTATTATATTTATAAAGTAGAATCTTATTAGCCTTATAGCCTAAAGTCTGCCTACGCATAGCTTATATTTATAACTATATTGCTAATAGCTAAAGAGAAGTCTTTTTTATTAAATAGCATTATAATAGCAGCTAAAAAAACTTTATTCTTTAATATCTTTTACGTTTATATTATTAAAAGCAAAGTAAATATAAAAGTCTTTAACTAGGTAATTTAATAAAAGAGTATTAGTAAGCTAAAAAAAAAGGTAAAGAGGGTATACTTTTAAGGTTTAAAAGCATATACCTATACTAATTTTAGCTTATTAATAGATAATAGATAACTATTATAAAGAATATATATATCTTTAAAAGCATAGTATATAACGCTAATCTAATTAAATTATAGTTAAACTAAGTATAAAAACGTAGTAAGAAAATAACTATTATAAGAAAAAGCTTAAGCATAACGTTATTATGCTAGTTTCTAACGCTAACGTTAAAGAAGAGTATAGTAAGCTCTTTAATAATTTAAAGAATACGTTTAACTTAAAGGATTTTAACAAGCCTTTTTGCAAAATATCCTATATTACTACTATACTATAAGCATTAGCAAGTTTAATTAAAATAATAATAGTATAGAATGTAATTAAGATAAGCGCTGCACTGCTAGCGTAAGACGTACGCACTACGTTTAAAGTTAATAATATTGCTATATTAAATAAAACCTTACTTTACTTTCCTTCTTAGTAAGAATTATATAGATAACTAAAAACCTATTAATCTTAATAAACTCTTTATTTAAGACGCCTTATTAAGCTTAAATACACGCCTTTAGCAAAAAGCTATATATAAGGAAATTAATAACTTAATAAAAAAGAATGTATTTTATAAACTATCTTAAGAATAAAAAGACTATTATAAGTAAATAAGTACTTTAATTAAAAAGATTAAATTAAGAAAAGATTAAAAAGAAAGCTAAACTAGTAGCTAAAGGCTTTTAGTAAAAATAAAAAATTAGTTATAATAAAACTTTTACTTTAACCTTTAATATAGATTTATAGCGTATACTAGTAGCGTTGTTTATGTAGTTTAAGTAATTGTTACACTAATTTAATATTATTATAGCCTACCTTTATAAATACTAAAAAAGAATATATTTACAAAGTAAAGAGAGTTATTTTATAAATACTTTAAGTCTTAACCTAACGTTGCGCGCTGCTTTAGCTAGGTATAATATAAAGGTTATTTAGTTATAGCAAGCCTTATATAGCCTTAAATAAGCAAGTTACTAGTAGTAAAAGAAGTTAAAAGAGATAATAGCTAAGGTTAGCCTATAACCTTTTTTAACTAACCTAGCAACCTATTATAGTAAAAGGATTACTATTATAACTTATATTAATAGTACCTTATATATAAGTAAAGATAAGGCGCTAACTAAGGTTAAACTAAAAATATATTAGCTATTAAAAATAAAGATAATAGCTATACTTAAATAGTTACTAAAAGTTAAAATTAGTATTATTATAGTACTAAGAAGTATTTAAATTAGCCTTTCTTAAAAGTCTTATCTTTATAATTTGCTATAAACTAAAGGTATAAATAACGCTTATTTAATAGTAATACTAATGACTAATATAATAACGCTTAATAAAGATTAGCCTTTAGCTAATACTTAATACTATTAGTGCATTAATAAAAAACTAATTTACTTAAAGGTAATAACTAAAACCTAACTATGCTTTTACTATTTACTAGCATTTAAAAGCTATAAAGTTTTTTAAAAAAAAACTTTATAATTATTTAATTAGACGCGTACTATAGTATATTTATAATAAGAAAAAGTTTATAATCGTTTTTACTTACTAATAAGCATTGCTTAAAAGGCATATTACTATTAATAGCTAAGTTAATACCTTTTAAGCAAATAACCTTATTAATTACTACTTTACTTATAGCTTTATATTAAGAATAGCTAGTAGCCTAGTTTTATTGTGCGCTAAGAAGCTACCTACTATTAGCACTTTAATGTATAAAGCTAAATATAGCGCGGCATACTTTGCTATAACGTAGGCTAAGTAAATTAAATAGTTTCTTTTAAAGTTAAGCTTTATAGTAAACATTACGCTATTTATAAGCAACAACTCTACAATTAGTCTTACTAAGAAGCTAGAGTTTTAAGAGCGATTAACTTACTTAGGCAGGAAGTAGAAGCTAGTTAGAAGGGGCTTAGTAGAGTATAAAGGAAAGGAATAAGCTATTTAAGAAGAAAGGAAGTAGGCTTGCTTATATAAATATCTTTTTTCTTCTTTAGCTTAGTTTTTAACTAGTTTAACTTACGTAGGTTAGGGTTATAATTTCTTTTATTAGGCTAACCCTTATATAAAACTAAGCTTACTTTTTTAACCCTTTTAAATACTCTTAGACTCTTGGTTTTTTTTAAAGTAATCTTTTAAACTTTTTAGAAGTAAAAGAAGACCTACTTTCTTTCTTATTAAACTTACTATAAATTCCTTTATAGATTAAACTACTATACCTATGCTAGCCTTTAACTTATAAGTAGTATTATAATAGCTACTATACTAAAACTAAAATCTGCCCTTTTACGTCCTTACTTTATAAAAGCTAAGAAAACTATTATAAAAAAACCTGCCTTTACTTTATTTAAATACTTAGAAACCTTAAAAGTATTTAAATTAAAACTAAAGTTAAAAAACTAAGTACTCTTAAGCTAAGTCTTACGTAAGAGCCTATAAAGATAAAAGTAGTAAAAGAGCTAGAATCTAAGCATAGAATATATATAAACGCTTTTTTAAAAGAAATAAATATACGCTTATTTAACAACTCTAGCTACTTTTACTATACTACTATTTTTAAGCAACTAGTATCTTGCTTAAATTTAACTACCTTCTTAATTGATTCTTACCTAATTAAATAATCAGCCTTTTAAAATAACTCTTTTATTATAAATAAGGTATTTACCTTTATACTTAATATTAGTAGGTTTATATAAAAAACTATAGCTTATGTTATTCCTAAATAATTAAACCTTATACTTTTTAGTATTAAATAGCTAGTTAAGTATAACGCCTTTCTTTACCTTACCTTAAACTAGATTGCTTTTTAGAACCTCTTTTAAGTATCTTTAAAAGGTATAGTACTTTTAGCTACTGCTATCTTAACTAAGTAAATAAGAAACTACCTTTATATAAAGCCTTTTAGCTTTACGCTGTTACCTTAGATAATATATAAGCTACTTTTTATAAAAAGATTTATTTTAACCTTACCTTTAAAGCCTTAGACTAGCTAGTCTTAGCCTTAGTAACCTTTAACTAAAAAGAAGCTAAGAAGCTTCTTTTAAATTGTCTTAGCTATAACTATAAAATTAGACTTTAAGATAGCGCTATTATGCTAGCCTAGCTTTTATACTTTATATTATAAAAAGAGCTTTTAGTATTATAAAAGACTATTTTTAAATTAAAGGCCTAAGGTTTTATTTATTCTCTATCTTTATTTACTATTATACCTATCCTTTTTATTAAGAAACCTAGTAGTAGACTTTGTTTTTATATAAACTTCTAAAGTATAAATGCTATAATAATTAAGGATGTATATTCTTTTAGCTAAGACTCTTTATAAAATAGCCTCTTACTGCTACATCTTAAAGCTTAACGTTATCTTTGCTTTTTATAAACTTTAGAATAAATTTAATAATAAGTAAAAGACTACGTTCTATATAAGACTTAGATCTTTTGAATAGTTAGTTACCTCTTTTAGTCTTTAAGGCGCCCTTACTAGCTTTTAATAGTATATTAACTATATACTTTATAAATCCTTTAATTAATAAGTAGCTGTATATATTAACAATATAGTTATTTATTTAAATAGCTTTTAAGAGGACTATTATATAAAGGTTCTTAGTACTATTACTAAGCTTTTGAAAGTAAGCCTATACTTAGATTAGTTTAAGTCTTATTTTAAGGTAAAAGAAACTTAGTTTCTTAGCTACCTTATAGTCCTTAAAAAGAGTTTAAAGGTAGACTTAAAAAAGATGTTTATAATTTAAGATTAGAAAGAGCTTTATAACGTAAAAGGTGTATAAAGATTTTTAAGATTTTTAAATTATTACTACGCTATTATAAAAAAGTTCTTTAAACTAGCTGCTACTTTAACCTTACTAATAAAAAAAGACTACTCCTTTATTTAGATCTTAAAATACTAAGCCTTCTTTAACTTTTTAAAGAAAGTATTAATTTCTACGCCTTTACTTATTGCCTAGTACCTTAACTAAAAAATAAAGGTTAAAGCTAATACTTCTAGTTTTATAGTAAGTAAGGTTCTTTTATAATTAAATTCTTAAGACGCTCTTTAATACCTTATTAGCTACTACTCTTAAACGCTTACGCTTACTAAAGCTAACTATTTCATTTATATTAAGGAAATGTTAGCTATAGTAAGCTGCTTGAAGGAATAAAGACTAAAACTAGTAAAAAGACTATTTAAAGTTTACTTTAACTACTAAAACCTAGGTTAATTTAAAATAAAATAATAATTAGCTAAAAGGTAAGCTTATTAAGCGTACAAGCTCTTTAACTTTAAATGTTTTATTATATACTACCTTAAGACTCTTTAAGTAATGTTAGACGCTTTATTCTATAAAGAATAAGACTTGCTTATAAGAGTAGATAATAAAAGAATATTAAGAAAGGACTATACGCTTCTTTTCTTATAGACTAATAGTTTACTTAAAGTTAAGCTTAGCTATATCTTTCATAGTAGTAAAAGTACCTTAAATAAGAAACTTTTAAAACTAAAGGCTAGAATAGCTTAAAACTTTATACTTAAATCTCTCTTTAATAATAAATCCTTAACCTCTCTTTAGTAATAAAGCTTAGCATTAAACTCTTACTACTTTAAGCTAAGAGAGACTATATAAAAAAGAGCCTAGTAATTTCCTAAGTTCTTTAGCTTGCTTATTATAATTACTAAATGCTTTATAGATTCTTAAAACCGCTTTTATTAGTAAGATAGAATTTAAATACTATACTAAAAACCTTTATACATAACTTTAATTTAAAAGATTTATAACTCTTTTCTTTCTAGCTACTTAAGCAAAGAAAGAACTAAGAACTTAGTATTTAAAGAATATACCTAGATTAGTTTATTAGTAGATGTTTAAAGACTAGTATAAAACTATAATATTTATATTAAAGTAAAGGTTTAAAAAAAAGTAAAGAAAGGCTTATTAAAGCCTTTACTAGTTTTTAATTAACCTTAAGCTAAAATATCTATTAACTTTATTACTAAGCTTCTACCCTTTTCCTTCTTTTAAGGCATGCTATATAAAAACCTTTTAGTAGTTATAAACTACCTCTTAAAGTCTATAATACTAATTTATAGGGAAAATTGAAGCTGTTAACGTAGTAAAAGCCTTAGCTAGATTTATCTTTATATACTATAGCTTTTTAAATTCTATTATCTTTAACTAAAGACCTTAGTTTATCTTTATACTTTAAGAAGAGATTTATAAAAGGTTAAATATTATCTACAAACTCTTAATAGCTTTCCACCCCTAAACTAACGGTGCTATAAAAAGGGCAAACTAAAAAATAAAAGTGTTTTTATACATTTATACATTTTTCTTTTAAGACAATTAAGCCTCTTTTTTATTTAGCGCTATACTAACTCTAGGGAAAAAACTATATAGCTTAATTTAAAGGGTAGGTGTCAAGCATTGGAATCCGCCACACTGTGGCCCTTCCGCCCCACTTGGCCGTACGGGCCTGTAATTGGTTAGAAGGCACAAAAGCGGGGCCTGACACTAGTATTAATACGGATCCCTAGAAGGGTCGCGATGTATCTATTTCTTCCTTAGTACTCAACACTCCTTCGCCCACACTAGACCCTATTCAGCCTTCTGCTCCTCACAGTGCATCACGTTATATGACCGCTACGTATAGCCTCCTTTAACCTTCACACTAGATAGTAAACTTGATAAAGGTTTTATTAAAAAATCTAAAGGTTTATAAAAGGCTCTTTAACGCTAGCGGCTAAAGCGGTCTAAATTTGAATAGACTTAAGCTGTATAAAGCTAGCAAAACAACAACGATAACAAGCTAAAGCCTCTAAAAACAAGCCTTTGTAGTTAAAAGGGGCTATATTTATTAAACAGGCTAGATAGCTAGATGTTTAACGAGATAAAAACGACGCAGAGAAGGTCCTTGCAAAGGACAAAAAGCTGGTTAAAATAGCAATAATAAAATAATAAAAAGCGGCCGCCAAAGAACAAAGGGATGCTGCTAGAGCAGCTAAAATAGCCCAAAAGGAAGCTAAGAATAAGACGAATGTAATGGTTTGAATCCCTTGTTTATACGAGTTTTTCTTATTTAGTTATTGTTTTTTTTAAAGTCTGCTTCGTGCCATTAGGTGTCCTAAAAAGTGTCCAGCACTATCTTAGGTGGTGCGCGTTTTCGTGTATCCCGTTGAGTGGGGTGTGGCACGGGTAGGCCCTGAAACACACACTGGCTCTAAGATACAAACTCATCTGCTTGAACTGATCAGGCAGACTCCTCCGAACTATCCTCTTCTTCTTCAGTAAAATCGCCGTCGTTTGCTCTGCTCTTGCCGTTTATCGTATTGGTGTATTGTTAGGATACATCTAAAAGCGGATGCTCTGGGAGAGACACGATTGTCTCCGGAGGAAGAAAATTAAATAATTCTGGAAATGCGTTTAGAACTCCTGGACTGTATGAAACTCCTCATGTACTCGTACAGACGGTGGAGGGGGTGATGGAGTGAATTGTAGGTGTCGAAAGGTCTCACAAATATCATCTGGAGACCCTTATGGAAATCCGGTGTTCACCTTCGTAGCGCCGAAGCTCTGCCTTTAGCGACTTTAGGTTGCTTCGAGGACTCGTCGTCAGTAAGCTGTCCCCGGTCAGGACATGCCTTATGTCGAGACATACTGTTCATTGATCATGATCTTTTTTGGTCCCGCGTAGACACATTCAGCCGGGCGTAGCTGACATCTCTCACTCTTGGGATGCTCCTTTGAGCAGTAAGTTTTTTGCCTTTTGCATTCACGACAGCTGGATGGACCACTGTCAGAAACAGCCACGAAATGGTAACCCGGAAGGGAACTCACGCCATGGGTTTTGGTCCAGTCAGGGGAACCTTCTCATTTTTCGACACCATTTTGGTTGAGAGAGCCATCGCGCGTTCTATTACTAACTCAAATACGTCAACGGTATGAATCACCGGGTGGCCCATAGTGACATACTTGGTAAGATGGTATGCAGCAAACATTTGCTTCATGTTCAAACTGCCCCAATCAACATTGGTACCTGATTAATATGACGAGGCATTTGTTCTCAGTCTCAGCACCTGCTGTCAGTCGGAATAGTTCGGCCTCAATACCAGCCGCCTTCAATCCCCCTTTCTGACTGCTTGTGTCAGGCGAGGCAGTCCGTTAATCTCCAAAGAAGCCACAAAAAGAGCAGCTCTATAGTACAGCGAAAAAACGGATTATGTGCATCTAAAAAGACATGGGCGGCGGCAAATGTTGTGCTTAGATAAGATAATGGTTCACCGCCTGCATCTTGCGGCAGAAAAAAAAGCCAAGAGAGGCAGGTAACGAAAGCTAATGCGCAAATAAATCCCAAGGTTATTTTTTTAACTTGGACTTTCCCACCTTCTCGTTGTCTAGTTACAGACTTTGATCTCAGTCATGGCTCGGGTAGACGATAAGGCACGCTTCTATCTAGAGCGTTCTGTGCCTCAACTCCGGGAGTTTGAAGCCAAAGAATTATTTTCAAAGGTATACTCTAGTTATTTGACTAATCTGCGGTCGATGCCATCATCTTCGCGAGAACACGGCTGATGAACCATGCACTATTTTAGGACGAAATTCGCACACTCGTACAGAAGCGTACGGATTTCGAGCGCGTCATCCTCTCTTCAGGATCCAAACCGTCCGATGTTCTTGCATATATCGCCTGGGAGCAGTCGCTTGAAAGCCTTCGTCGCAAGCGCTGCCATCGGCTCAAAATTCGACATTCTACATCCTATTCTAGTCAAGCACGCATATTTCAAACGTATGAACGGGGTGTGACACGCCACCCGGGCAGCGCTTTATTGTGGCGGCATTACCTCGATTATGCCGCGCAGGTAAAGGCAACAAAACGATGGAGGCGCGTGATGACGCGCGCTGTCCGTATGTTGCCGAGTGACTCTGAGTTGTGGGTGTTAGCCGGGAAAAAAGCGGTACAGGACGGCGATATGGACAGCGCGAGAGGTGTTTTCATGCGCGGATGTCGGTTCTGCACGGCGGACGAATTGGTATGGATGGAGTACGCTCGAGCCGAGATGAAGTGGCTGGTACAGCTGAAAGACCAGAGGGAAACTACGGCACTTCCATCTGCAGCGGAAGCGGTGACTGGAGGTGGCCAAAAATACCGAGGTGAAGTAGTCGGAGATGGTAACATCATGTTTAGCGACGACGCAGACGAGGATGACCGCAATGAAGAAGACGGTGACGACTTTGGACAGTTGCTGTCCCTGCCGAAACCGCTCAGGAATATGGACAAAAACAAGATACATGGCTTTGACCAAGAAGCTGTACAAAGGCTGGATAAAAGTCCATCGGTGGACGGCGCCATCCCGCTGGCGATTTTTGATATTGCTGCGAAGCAGTCATTTTTCAGCGCAGAAGCCGCAGAAGCCTTTTTCGACATGTTCGCCTCTTTCAGGGACGTGTCAGTGGTGGATCAGATCGTCGAGCACGTCCTGTCTACAACGATCGACATGTTCCCTAATGCCAGTTCTACATGGAGCTGTCAAGTCAAGCGACCACTGCTAAACCTGAGCCCTGATGATAGCACGTTCCCGAAAGCACTTCGCATGTCTCTCACCAAGATGCATCAAGGCGTGGTCAAAACAACAGAAAAGATGCAGTTTGTGGCCAAATGCATGGCCTGGATTGATAACATTTTGACTCTGAGCCTTGACAGCGGTATACGGATAGTTTTGGAGGATTCGCGTAGGAAGCTGGAGAAAGCATAATAAGCTCTGCTTTAAAGACCTGTATTCTACAAAGTTCAGTGACTAGATAAGCTGGAGTTTTTGCAACCCGAAATCCGCCATCGTATGCATCAAGTAGATGCCTTGGCTTGTGCCACACCTAACAGATGCTCCCATTCCTCAACGCTGACTCTGCTAACACTGAGGCGAGCCTGCTTGAGCAGTTGCATCTTCTCAAGTGGGCCCCCTGGAGCCCCCTTTTTACGTAATTCTTTAAGCGTAATAGCCTCTCTAAACTTGCTATGGAATTTAACATGAACAACACTCCATTTTGGGTCGGTGTTTTTGGAGGAACGATCATAATAAGGCGCCGTCGGATTAGAGGCTGATACTATGAGATGATGCGAAACGTGTTAAAAAGAAATCGTATCTTCAAAAGACAGCAGAAGCAACCTACGGTCGGGAGAATGCTCCTGTACAATCTCCATTGTGCCAACGATGCCTGGTTCTTTGCAGTTGGAGTGGTAAAAGAAGGCCAGGTCCCCCTTTTTCATTGCGCGTAGATTGTTCCGAGCTTTGGGAACATGTTAGCGGTAATTTAAGCGTATTTGCAACGTAAGATACCTTCTACGCTTGTGTCTGCATACCTACTTTGTAAGGTGTTTAAAAAGAGAGCTGCTATTTGCACCGTAAAAATTAGCTATCTGCACTGTAATCCACTGATAAGAGATATGGTTGTGGATTTCCCGAGGTCATGTGGATTCCCCTAGGTCACCTGACTTGACCTCGGCCGCCGAAATCACTAGATAAGACGAAGCCCTGATCTGCGCGCATACTGCGCACAGTCTGGTCTGTAAGGAGTCAACGACCCAACGAAATATCATCACTAGATCTTCTAAAGTCCTTAGAGCTTGCTACGATACGTGCAACTGGTCCGGACGTATATCCTATAAGGATTGCCGTACGGGTCTTACGCTGGTATTCGCGCAGAGCAACTGTGCGTACAGACTAGCGGTGCACGGAGTAGAAGCTACAAAAAATGGATTTTTTATACTAGTATCTACTAGATACAAGATCTACTGCTTTAACTAGTAAGAGACGAATTTGCTGCTTCTTTTCTAGTAAATCTAATATTTATACGATTTTTTTCCGAATTTATACGACTTTTTCTGCATTCTTACGATTTGTTTACCCTCTCTTTCTCTGCCGTTATGCCGCCTAAAAGAGCCGCCGCCGCCGCTAAGCCTAGGACTCTTAGACCTAGTAACAAAGGTAATAGCGACGTTATAATTAGAGTTACTAGGCCCTTTAGTTCTTAGCTTCTAGGCCAGCTTTTAGAGCACTTTAGCCGACTATTAGACTAAGAAGCTTGTCTCTAGTCTTTAAAAGACGAAATATAGGCTTAAAACGCTACGGCTAACAATTATTATGCTATAAGGGTTGGTTTGCAATGCGTGGTTATAAAGGCTTAACTAGTTTGTACTGTTATATTAAGACTTTAACTTAACGAACTATAGGAGACTAGTAGGCGAAGGCCTGCCAGCTAATTTATACGTGGCTAGAAGATGCGGTTAAGCGCAACCCTAGTAGGGCGTGGCACAGCTAAGTGGCTGTGCTAGTCCCGTGCAACGTGTTAAGATAGTTTGTTAAGTCCGTCGCTTAGTAAGCGACTAGTTGCCGAACCGGTGCGTAGGGACGCGTGTATAGAATACCTTTACACTATTCCCCCCCTCCCTAGGTAACGCCCCTGTTAGCCTAAAGGTGCATACGCGGCAGCCACTTGCTTGTTAAAAAACCTCTCCTTATAAAGTTAGGAAAAAGAGTTAAGCGCTCTAGGTTATTGGCTGTTGCCGAGCGGTTGTGGACCGCTTGCTTATGCGACTGCATTTAAGTAACGTGGAAGCGCACACGTACTGCTTGGTCTATGGCGGCAGTAAACGCCGGATCCTGCTTAATGCATAGGTCGTCTTATTTATTAAAGCTCTCTAGGAGGCGTGCAGCTTAGATCTTAGTTAAGGAACGCTTGCCGCTAATAGGTGTTGCAAGGAGGCTAGCCTTAAATACTTAGTGCATAGGGGTGTAGTATACGCTAACTAAAAACGGTAGCGTAAGGCTTGCGACTTTTAACTACTAGCAAGGTAGGATAAAGGTAATAGCAGCTGTTTATTGCTTGCTAATTATAGAACTATTGCCTACTAAATAGTAAAGGCAGTCTACTGCTAGAATATTCTTTTATTTAATTTTAGACGTTTCTTACCTTGCTATTAAAGTAAGGTTAGGTAAGGTTTTAAGATGCATTTAAACATTTAATAACGTAGCTTCTTTATTACCTTAAAGTATAAAAGAGTAAGTATATTTTATAATTTAAAACAAATTTGTTTATACTTATAAGACTACTTCTGCCTCTTTAGCCCTTTTTTCTTTAATTTTACTTGCGTAGTAGGTTAATGCAACGGTTTGCAACTTTGCGTAGTAGCTAGCTAATAATTGCTTATAGATAATATCTAACTAAAGCTGCTTTTAAGTTTTAATAAACTTTTTTATAGATGCAAACCTTATAAAACGCCCTTCTTAGGCATACGCACTATCTTTTAAGAGCGTAGGTCTTTGCTAGCATAGCGTCTACTAAGCAATAGCTAACCTTATAGTAAGCTTTATGTTTAAACTACGTCTTTAAGGCTTATTTAAATGTTTACCATAAATTCTTATGTATAGCTATGCTAAAAAACCTAGCGTGCTACGTTAGTTGTATAGCTAACAATATATTATGCTTGCTAGTAAGTGCGTTAACTTGTGTGCGCTAGTAGCTAATTGCTAACTAATAGCTCCTTAAAGAGATTAAAGGCTTAGCTTAATATATTTAGGAATTTTTAGCTAGTATAAATAAGTTGCTACTTTAGCGGATAACGGTTAATAATATTATTATAGCGCTAGGCGATTGCGTAGCAATTGCTTAAAGGTTAATAGCCTTAATAGCAGTAACTAAGGAACTTAGCCGCGCCTTATAAGAAGATAAGTTAAAGCTTTTAGCAACTAACTAGCACTCTTAGCGCAAACATTTTAAGACGGCATAATAGGCTGCATTATACCTTAGTGTTCTTTACTAGTACTAGCAAGAGCTAAAGCTTACCTTAACGCTTGCGTAGTAGTTAGCAAAGGTAGCCTAGCTTTTGCCGCTAATGTCCTTAGATATAGGCATACTGTTATAGGTATAGACTTAAGTTGCTACTACTCTTAAAGTAATAGTAAGTTCTTTAATCTTTATTGTTAAGTTATTGCTAACTTATTACCTAGGCTAATCCTTATTTTATTACTCTTAGCCTAGCCTAGCGCGCTATAGCTATTTAAGCTAGCTATAGTAGTATGCTTTACTATACTATAAAAGTAAAGAGGCTGCTTAAGCGGATCTTATAAACTATAGCGGCCTTAGTTAAGCTAGCCTAGATTAACTAGGTAGTAGTCTTTCTTTAGCCGCTATCTTTAGCGGCGCCTAGTAAGCAACGGTCTTACGCTAAGTTTCTAACCTTAGCTAAGCGCTAGCGTAGCGCTAAGACTATTCCTAGTGCTATAGCTAGTAGTAGTAAGGCGGTTATAGTAGCTAGTAGTAGTAGTATAGCAGTATTTAGTAAGAGTATGCTAGTAAGCAGCTAGTTAGCAGCTAGTAGTAGTTATATGCTAGCTAGTAAAGGCTTGCTTAGTAGTACGAAGAGGGATAAAGAGGGATAAAGAGGTAAAAGAGATGTTTATAAAGAAAGATAGTAATAAGTAGCTAGTAGCTAAGTAATAGCTTACTAATAGTATATTTTAAGTTTATAGCTTTAAGGGGCGCCCTTAAAGCTAGAATAAGTAGTTTATAGTGCGTAATTATATAAAAATAGTAAGAGTAGTTAACTAATAATTAGCTTATATATAGTTAGCTATTACTTTATAGTCTTTTTATTTCTTATAAGTGCGTTTTATAGTCTTTTAGTAAGACTATAACTTGTAGCTAGCATGCGCTAGATGCTGTTTTAGTTCTTAGGTATTATACTTAGCTAGCTAGCCTTTTTATTTTACTAAGAACTAGGTTTATAACCCTTTACTAAGGTAAGTAATTATAAGGGTATTCTATACACGCGTCCTTACGCACCGGTTCGGCAACTAGTTGCTTACTAAGCGACAAACTTAACAAACTATCTTAACACGTTGCATAAGACTAGCATAGCCACTTAGCTATGCTACGCCTTACTAGGGTTACGCTATACTATATCTTCTAGCTACGTATATATTAGCTAGCAGGCCTTTGCCTACTAGTCTCCTATAGTTTATTAAGTTAAAGTCTTAATATAATAGTATAAACCGGTTAAGCCTTTGTAACTACGCATTGTATACTAACCTCTTACATTCTTTAACTTCTATTCTATAAGGAGCAATGTCCGATTATAGGGCGGCTACTCTGCGATTAGCACGCGAACTATTAAAAGCCAAGGACGTGCTAATGCTACCCTTTACGCTAATGCACAGCAGCTACACCTTGCGGGCAGCATCTATAGGCACCTTAACCCTGTCCGCTAAGTTAGAAACAAGACTAGTATACGTGCTACTTAATAACACCTTGCCGGCTAAAAAGCAGCTGTAAAGCAATAAATACACTTATATTATATAGACGCTAAAGGCATTAACTAACATTATAGCTATAAGGGTTATAAGGCTACTGCCTAGCAGTTGCTACTATAACGGTAAGCTACTATAATATAGCATTAAAAGGCTAGAAATTAGTGCCTTTACTATAGAGATAGAAGAGTAGTTAGCGACAATAGAGGACGCTTACAACATTAATGCACATAGTAACGCGTTAAAAAATATAAAGATTATTTAGGTAGGCAGTAGGCTAACTACTATACTAGCGGCTAATTAGCGAAAGCACCGCGACCAACTCTACGCTAGTAAACCTCTAGTTATACGCCTTATATAGACGCACTTTATTGCGTTTATTTATTAGGAACACTTAAACCTTAAATTCTAGATGCACTGCATCTATAAGGAAAGCTAGACGCTTTAACAGGGCGGCAAGTTGCTAATAGCGTACTAGCAGAAATAGGATTACTTGTAACAAAAGATTAGCAACACCTATAACTAGGTAGGCAAGATTGCCTAGAGGTATTAGCAAGGGCTTAACGACTACTTAGCGAAGTAGTATTAAAATAAGACTATTAGTAAGTCTTTTAGTATAGCAATAAAGATTGCTAATGCTTATAAGGAGTATTAGTCCTAAGGCTAGGAACGGAAGAAGAGATAGGACAACTAGAAGTAGGCGGTTATAGTTAACAGCGTGCTAGCTAGTAGGCTAATAAAGAAATAGCGCTATAATAATAATAAGATAGGGAACTGCGGTTTTATAAGGAGCAACCTAAGCTTATAACCGGTTGCTAGATAAAGTTAGTCTACTTTCTAACTTATTAACCTTAGTAGTTTAAATAACATTAATATTACGTTAAAGTGCTAGAATTATAGTAAGAGTAGGTATACCTCTTAGGAGTGCTTTAAGCTTAAAACTTGCGTATAAGTTAAGGAGCTTTAAGCAGAACTAGAAGATAGTCTTTAAAAGCTTAATAACTAAAAGGCGACCTACTTTAACTAGGAAAACTAGTAAGGTTAATAAAGAAGCCTTATTCTTTATTAACCTTACTAGCATAGCTAACTAGGGATGTAATTCCTTACTACTATACCTTAGCTAAGGCATAGACGCCTAGTAATTGCTAGGCTGCTATTATTATAAGCCTAGATTCTTATACTAACTTAAATATAGTTAACCTAGATGTTGTTTAACGGCTTAGTCTAAAGCTGCTTTAATAGCACTTAAACTTAAACTTAGTCTTTATTAATAAGAAAGCACTATAGGCCTACAGCCTATATAAGTTAACTATTATACTAATAAAGGATAAGGTCTTTTACGCGTTAATATAGGTCTTTACAGCTGTTTGCTAAGCAGGCGCTAACTGCAAAGACATTATCTTAAGTTATAAAGGACTAGGGTTTCTAGGTATTGTTATTAACACTATCTAATAGGCTTAGTCTTTTGCTATTATAGTTTTTAAGACCTTTAAGCAGATAAGCTAACGCTTATATAATAGCGAGGAGTTGTTTGCTATCTGCTTAACATAGTTAGATTTAAGTCCTTATAAACTAGACATCTTTATTGTAGACGATAATCTGGCTTTACTAGACCTTAGCTAGCGACTACTATTTTATATATAACTATTTGCTAAAGTGTTTAACACTAATAAGGCAAAGGAACTACCTTTGTTAGCAGATGCGAAGCACTTAATTAAGCTAGAAGATAGCGTAAAAGTATTATATAGCCCTTTATACTTATTATCTTCTGCCTAGCAAGAGAAGCTTTGCTGCTTTATTAATAAGTTGTTAGTAAATAAGCGGATTGCGTATAGCAATAGTCTAGCTAAAGCCTTAGTAATTTTTATCTTAAAAAAGAATAGTACTTTACATATATGCGTTAACTACTAGGGTTTAAATTAAGTAACTAAGAAGGACTACTACTCTCTCTTATTAATTAGTAAGATATTAGATTGCTTAGACGGCGCAAAAGTGTTCTTTAAAGTAGATATAAAGGAAGCGTACTGGTTAAGGCCTTTAATTAGTAAAAGACCGCTTTCTAAACAAAATATAAGCTCTTTAAGTTTTATATTATACCCTTTAAACTAACTAACGCGCTAGCTATATTTTAAGTATATATCTACTACGTAGTAGTAAGGCTAGTAGGCATAGTCTATAAAGTATACCTAGATAACATCTTAATCTAATTCTAGACTAAATAGGAGTATAAGAAGCACCTTTAATTAGTTTTTAAGCGGCTAGAGGCTGCATAGCTATATACAAATTCTAAGAAGTATAAATTCTTTAAAGAGGAAATTAATTTCTTAAGGTTTATTGTTACTATAAAAAGGCTAGCTATAGACCCTAAGCAGGTTAAAGCTATTGCCGAATAAAAGGCCCTTAAGTGCGTATAGGACATACAATCCTTCCTAGGGTTTGCGAACTTTTATAGACGCTTTATTTCCTACTACTTTTATATTATACAGGCTCTAATAAAGTTAATAAAGACAGGCCCTAGCCTGCCGCGCAAGCGCGGAGCCGTCGCTACGCAACTGTTTGTGTTAACTAAAGAGGTAAAGGTTGCTTTTAAATTGCTAAAGATAGTATTTATAATAGCAACAATTCTTTACTACTATAATAATATAAAGCCTACGTAGGTAGAAACGGATGCGTTAGGCTACGCTATCTCTAGCATTATCTCTTCGCTTACGGATAGTAAGTAGCAACTAGTTACTTACTACTTATGCAAGCTAACGGCTTATAAGATGCGGTAAAGAGTAGGATAGTAGAAGCTCTTAGCTATTATTAAGAGCTTAAAGCACTAGCGTTACTATTTAAAAGGTCAAAAGGACTTATTTGTAGTCCTAACCGACTACTAGGCGCTAAAAGGCGTTATTAAGGCATTAGCAAAAGATCTTTAGAACTAAATTGCTTAATAGGTATTCCGCCTTTTAGCGTTTAACTTTAAGATTAAGCATTACTTAAGGTCTACTAACCTAGCAGATAGTCTATCCTGCCGACTAGACTATATAAAAGGTAATATTGTATACAATAACATGCTCTCTTTGCTTCTTAGCAAGCTATAGATCGTAGATTAGTCGTTAAGGCTCCTTATGCTAAGAGCTTTGTTATTATTAATATAAAAGGCGCGGGTCGCTACTAGCTAAGAACGGCTATTACTACCCTAGTGCTTCTTTAAACTATATAATACTATTTGCAACGCTTAAGGCTAAGACTAATTACTAGACAACCTGTATGCAAAGGCTAGACAAAGCTAGGGGAACAACACCTATTATCTATAGAAAGGGAATACCTTATTCTACAAAGATTACATTGTTATTCTATTAGCGAATAAGCTGCGGGCAAGGCTAATTAGTCTATACTACAACTCTCTTATAGTAGGCTATATAAGAGTTTATAAGACTATAGAACTCTTTACTAGGAAGTACTACTAGCTAGACATAGCTATTAACGTTTACGCGTTTGTTGCTAACTATTTATTATATATAAGCAATAAGGTTTTATAGCATAAGCTGTATAAATACCTTTAGTCCTTACCTATATTTATTTAGCTATTTTAGCACATTAGTGTAGATTTTATAACTAGTCTTAGGTTAAGCCTAGGCTTAGACAGCTGTCTATACAATGCTATCTTAGTAGTAGTTAATTGCTATACAAAGTATAGCATATTTATCCTTACCTAAAAGACGGTTATGGCTGCTAAGATTGCCTAACTTATTTACAACTATATAAAGACTAAGTTTAGTATCCTATAAGTAATTGTTAGTAATAAGAATAGCCTATTTACTAGCTAATTTTAGTAGGAACTAATATAACTTTAAAGGGTTTAGCTAATAATGTTAATAGCGTATTACCTATAAATAGACGGTAGTACTAAAATCTTAAACTAGACCTTAAAGCGCTTCTAACAAACGTTCTATAGTTGTTTGCAACACTAGTAGACGCAAGTGTTAAGTACGGCAGAGTTTGCATACAACAACGCCCGCTATACTATAACAAAGACCTCTTTGTTTTATACGTTGTACGCATACTACCCTTGTTTTATAGACGACTTTCTTTTTATTAAAGCTGTGGTAAAGGGCGTGTAAGAGCGTATTAGTCGGCTATAGGCTGTTTAGCAAAAGCTAGAAGTGTTATAGGAAAAAGCAATTTGCTAATAGAAGAAGGGCTATAATAAGCGATACTTATATAAGGACTTTATTAAAGGCGAATTTATAGGATTATTAATAAAGCACCTAAACCTAGCTAGCTTAAAAAAGCTAAACCTAACCTTCTTACTTGTTTATATTATAAAGAAGCTAGGCCTAGTTATATATTAGGTTGCCTTGCTATTATAGTACGCACGCTAATACAACGTATTTTATATCTCTTACCTTAAGCTATAAACCGCTATAAAAAAAGATAGGGAAGAGCTTTTATTCTTAAAAATAGTAGAAGACTAGAAGGAGTATAAGGTTAAAGACATTATTACTTACCTTAGCAAAGGGTTGTAAACCTAGTTCCTAGTAAAATAGAAAGGCTAGCTAGCTAAGTATAATACCTAGGAACTAGAAAAGCACTTAGCGTATGCTAGCTATAAGTTGTAGTCTTACTAAAAGACTATAAAGCGCACTTATAAGAAAATAAAAAACTATAAGGTAATAGCTAGCTATATATAAGCTAATTATTAGTTAACTACTTTTACTATTTTTATATAATTATATACTATAAACTACTTATTCTAGCTTTAAAGGCGCTCTTTAAAGCTATAAACCTAAAACATACTATTAGTAGGCTATTACTTAGCTACTAGCTACTTATTACTATCCTTCTTTATAAACGTCTTTTTTACCCTCTTATTCTTTTTCTTAACACTATCCTCTTTATCTCTCTTCTTACTAGCTAGTATATAGCTACTACTAGCCGCTAACTAGCCGCCTACTAGCATACTCTTACTAAATGCTACTATACTACTACTACTAGCTGCTGCAACCGCCTTACTACTACTAGCTATAGCACTAAGAACGGTCTTAGCGCTATGCTAGCGCTTAGCTAAGGTTTGCAACTTAGCGTAGAACTATCGCTTACTAGGCACTATTAAAAGTAGCAGCTAAAGAAAAACTACTACTTAGTTAATCTAGGCTAGCTCGACTAAGGCTGCTATAGTTTGCAAGATTTGCTTAAGCAGCCTTTTTGCTTCTATAGTATAGTAAAGCGTGCTGCTATAACTGGCTTAAATAGCTATAGCGCGCTAGGCTAGGCTAAGTATAATAGAATAAGGATTAGCTTAGGTAATAAGTTAGCAATAACTTAATAATAGAGATTAAGGGACTTGCTATTACTTTAAAGGTAGTAGTAACTTAAGTCTATGCCTATAATAGTATGCTTACGTCTAAGAACATTAGCGGCAAGAGCTAAGCTACCTTTGCTAACCGCTGCATAGGCGTTAAAGTAAGCTCTAGCTTTTGCTAGTACTAGTAAAGGACACTAAGGCGTAATATAGCCTATTATACTATCTTAAAACAGTTGCGCTAAGAGCGCTAGTCGGTTGCTAAGGGCTTTAACTTATTTTTCTATAAGGCGCGGCTAAGTTCCTTAGTTACTACCATTAAGGCTATTAACCTTTAGGCAATTGCTGCGCAATTGCCTAGCGCTATAATAATATTATTAACTATTATTTGCTAAAGTAGCAACTTGTTTATACTAGCTAGAAATTTCTAAATATATTAGGCTAAGCCCTTAATCTCTTTAAGGAGCTATTAGTTAGTAATTATATAAGGGTATTCTACACACGCGTCCCTACACACCGGTTTAGTAACTAGTCGCTTACTAAGCGATAAAGTTAACAAACTATCTTAACACGTTATACAGGACTAGCATAGCTACTTAGCTATACTACGCCCTACTAGGTTTGCGCTATACTACATCTTCTAGCTATGTATATATTAGCTAGCAGGCCTTTGCCTACTAGTCTCTTATAGTTCGTTAAGTTAAAGTCTTAATATAATAGTATAAACTAGTTAAGCCTTTGTAACTACGCATTGCACACTAGCCTCTTACATTCTTTAACTTCTTTTCTATAAAGAGCAATATTTAATTATAGGGCGGCTACTCTATAATTAGCACGTAAACTATTAGAAGCTAAGGACGTGCTAATGCTACCCTCTACGCTAATGCACGGCAGCTACACCTTGCACGCAGCATTTGCAAGCACCTTAACCCTATCTGTTAAATTAGAAATAAGACTAGTATACGTGCTACTTAATAATACCTTGCCGCTTAACGATACTTTGCCGCTTAACGATACTTTGCCGGCTAAAAAGCAGCTGCAAAGCGATGAATATACTTACATTATATAGACGCTAAAGGCACTAACTAACATTATAGCTGTAAGGGTTATAGGGCTACCGCCTAGTAGTTGCTACTATAACAACAAGCTACTATAATATAGTATTAAAAGGCTAGAAATTAGTGTCTTTGCTACAAAGACAGAAGAGTGGTTAGCGACAATAAAGAACGCTTATAATACTAATGCACGTAGTAACGCGTTAAAAGATATAAAGATTATTTAAGCAGGTAGTTAGCTAACTACTATACTAGCGGCTAATTAGCAAAAGCACTACGACTGACTCTACGCTAGTAAACCTCTAGTTACACGCCCTATATAGACGCACTTCGTTACGTTTATCTATTAGGAACACTTAAACCCTAAATTCTAAATGCATTGTATCTATAAGGAAAGCTAGACGCTTTAGCAGGGCGGCGAGTCGCTAATGGCGTACTAGCGGAAATGGGACTACTTGCAACGAAAGATTAGCAATACCTTTAACTAGGCAAGCGAGATTGCCTAAAGGTATTAGCAAGGGCTTAACAACTACTTAGCAAAGTAGTATTAAAATAAGACTATTAGCAAGTCTTTTAATATAGCAATAGAGATCGCTAATGCTTGCAAAGAGTATTAGTCTTAGGGCTAAGAATAGAGGAAGAGATAGGACGACTAAAAGTAGGCGGTTATAGTTGACGGCGTGCTAGCTAGTAGGCTAACAAAGAAATAGCGCCGCGACAATAAAAAGACAGGGAACCGCGGTCTTATAAGGAGTAACCTAAGCCTATAACCGGTTGCCGGCTAAGGTTAGTTTACTTCCTAACCTGCTAACCTTAGTAGTTTGAACAACATTAACGTTGTATTAAAGTGCTAGAATTGTAGCAAGAGCGGGCACACCTCCTAAGAGTGCTTTAAGCTTAAAACCTACGCATAGGTTAAGGAGCTTTAAGCAGAACTAGAAGATAGTCTTTAAAAGCTTAATAACTAGAAGGCGACCTACTTCGACTAAGAAAACTAGCAGGGTTAACGAAGGAGCCTTGCCCTTTATTAACCCTACCGGCGTAGCTAACTAAGAATGTAATTCCTTACTACTATACCCTAGCTAAGGCATAGACGCCTAGTAATCGCTAGGCTGCCGTCGTTGTAAATCTAGATTCTTATGCTAACTTAAACGTAGTTAACCTAAAGGTTGTTTAACAGCTTAGTCTAAAGCTGCTTTAGCAGCACTTAAACTTAAACCTAGTCTTTATTGATAAGAAAGCACTATAAGCCTGCGGCTTATATAAGCTAACTATTATACTAATAAAGAATAAGGTCTCTTACGCGTTAACATAGGTCTTTACAGCTGTTTGCTAAGTAAGCGCTAACCGTAGAGATATTATCCTAAGTTATAAGGAACTAGGGTTTCTAGGCGTTGTTATTAACACTGTTTAATAGGCTTAGTTATTTGCTATTATAGTTTTTAAGACCTTTAAGCGGATAAGCTAACGCCTATGCAATAGTAAAGAGTTGTTTGCTATCTACTTAACGTAGTTAGATTTAAGTCCTTATAAACTAGACATCTCTACTATAGACAATAATCTAGCTTTACTAGACCCTAGCTAGCGACCGCCGTTCTATATACAACTATTTGCTAAAGTGTTTAACACTAATAAGGCGAAGGAACTACCCTTGTTAGCAGACGCAAAGCACCTAATTAAGCTAGAAGACGGCGTAAAGGTGCTATATAGCCCTTTATACCTGCTATCTCCTGCCTAGTAAGAGAAGCTCCGCTACTTTATTAATAAGTTGTTAGCGAATAGGCGGATTGCCTATAGCAATAGTCTAGCTAAAGCTTTAGTAATCTTTGTCTTAAAGAAGGACGGTACTTTGCGCATATGCGTTGACTACTAAGGTTTAAATTGGGTAACTAAGAAGGACTGCTACTCTCTCTTATTAATTAGTAAGCTATTAAATCGCTTAGATAGCGCAAAGGTGTTCTCTAAGGTAAATATAAAGGAAGCGTACTATAGGATCTAGGTTAAGGCCTTTAATTAGTAAAAGACCGCTTTTTAAATAAAATATAAGCTTTTTAAGTTTTATATTATACTCTTTAGACTAACTAACGTGCTAGCTACATTTTAAGTATATATCTACCGCGTACTAGCAAGGCTAGTAGGCATAGTCTGCAAGGTATACCTAGATAACATCTTAATCTACTCTTAGACTAAGAAGAAGTATAAAAAGCACCTTTAATTAGTTTTTAAGCAGCTAGAGGCTACGTAGCTATATATAAATCTTAAGAAGTGCAAATTCTTTAAAGAGGAAATTAATTTCTTAAGGTTTGTCGTCACTATAAAAGGGCTAGCTATAGACCTTAAGCAAGTTAAAGCTATCGCTAATTAGAAGGCCCCTAAGTGTGTATAAGATGTACAATCCTTCTTAAAGTTTGCAAACTTCTATAGACACTTTATTTCCTACTACTTTTGCATTATACAGGCTTTAACAGAGTTAATAAAGATAGGCCCTAGCCTGCTACATAAGCGTAAAGCCGTCGCTACGCAACTATTTGTGTTAACTAAAGAGGTAAAGATTGCTTTTAAATTGCTAAAGACAGCATTTATAATAGCAACAATTCTCTACTACTATAATAACACAAAGCCTATATAGGTAGAAACAAATGCGTTAAGCTATACTATCTCTAGCATTATCTCTTAGCTTATAGACAATGTAGTAGAGAGTAGGATAATAAAAGCTCCTAGCTATTATTAAAAGCTTAGAGTACTAGCGTTACTATTTAGAAAGTCTAAAAGACCTATTTCTAGTCTTAACTAACTACTAGGCGCTAAAAGGCGTTGTTAAGGCATTAGCAAAGGATCTCTAGAACTAAATTGCCTAATAGGTATTCCGCCTCTTAGCGTTTAACTTTAAGATTAAGCACTACCTAGGGTTTACTAACCTAGCAAACAGTCTGTCCTACCGACTAGACTATATAAAAGGTAACATTATATATAATAACGTGCTCTCCTTGCTTCTTAACAAGCTATAGATTGCAGACTAGTCGTTAAGGCTCTTTATGCTAAAAGCTTTATTATTATTAGTATAGAAGGCGCGGGTTACTACTAGCTAAGAACGGCCGTTATAACCTTAGTACTCCCTTAAACTATATAATACTATTTGTAACGCTTAAGGCTAAGACCGATTACTAGACAACTTGTTTGCAAAGGCTAGACAAAGCTAGAGGAACAACACCTATTATCTATAGAAAAGGAATACCTTGTTCTATAAGGATCGCATCGTCGTCTTATTAGTAGATAAGCTGTAAGCAAGGCTAATTAGTCTATACTATAACTCCTCTATAGTAGGCTATATAGAAGTCTATAAGACTATAAAACTCCTTACTAAGAAGTACTACTAGCTAGATATAGCTACTAACGTTTATACGTTTATTACAAACTATTTGTTATATATAAGCAACAAGGTCTTATAGCATAAGCTATACAAATACCTCTAGTCCTTACCTATACTTGTTTAGCTATTCTAGCATATTAGTATAGATTTTATAACTAGTCTTAGGTTAAGCCTAGGCTTAGACAGCCGTCTATACAACGCTATCCTAGTAGTAGTTGATTGTTATATAAAGCATAGTATGTTTATCCTTACCTAAAAGACGGTTATAGCTGCTAAGGTCGCCTAACTTATCTATAACCGTATAAAGACTAAGTTTAGTATCCTAGAAGTAATCGTTAGTAATAAAGATAGCCTATTTACTAGCCAATTTTAGTATGAACTAATGCGACTTTAAAGGGTCTAGCTAATAATGTTAATAGCGTACCACCTATAGATAGACAGTAGCACTAAGATCCTTAACTAGACCTTAGAGCGCTTCTTACAAATGTTTTATAGTTGTTTGCAACACTAGTAGACGCAAGTGTTAAGTATAGCAGAGTTTGCGTATAATAACGCCTACTATACTATAATAAAGACCTCTTTATTCTATGCATTATACGCATACTACTCTTATTTTATAGACAACTTCCCTTTTACTAAGGCTGTAGTAAAGGGCGTGTAAAAGCGTGTTAGTTAGCTATAGGCTGTCTAGTAAAAGCTAGAAGTATTGTAGGAAAAAGCGATTTGCTAATAAGAGAAGGGCTATAATAAGTAACGCTTATATAAGGACTTTATTAAAGGCAAATTTATAGGTTTATTAATAAAGCACTTAAACCTAGCTAGCTTAAAGAAGCTAAACTTAACCTTCCTATGCGTCTACATTATAAAAAAGCTAGGCCTAGTTACGTATTAAGTCGCCTTGCTATTATAGTATGCACGCTAACACAATATGTTTTATGTCTTTTACCTTAAGCTATAGACTGCTATAGTAAAAGACAAGGAAGAGCTTCTATTCCTAGAAATAGTAGAAGACTAGAAGGAGTATAAGGTTAAAGACATTATTACTTACTTTAGTAAAGGCTTGTAGACCTAGTTCCTAGTAAAATAAAAAGGCTAGCTGGCTAAGTATAATACCTAGGAACCTAAAGAGCACCTAGCGCACGCTAGCTACAAGTTATAGTCTTATTAAAAGACTATAAAATGTACTTATAAGAAATAGAAAGACTATAAGGCAACGGCTAGCTATATGCTAACTAATTGTTAGTTAACTACTCTAGCTATTTCTTATGCAATTGCGCACTATAAACTACTTATTTTAGCTTTAAGGGCGCCCTTTAAAGCTATAAACTTAAAATACACTATTAGTAAGCTATTGCTTAGCTACTAGCTACTTATTACTATTCTTCTTTATAAACGTCTTCTCTACCCCTTTATCCCTCTCCTTAATACTATCCTCCTTATCCTTCTTCTTACTACTAGGTAAGCTTTTTCTAGCTGGCATATAGCTACTACTAGCTGCTGCAACTACCTTACTGCTGCTGGCTGCGGCACTAGGAACGGTTTTAGCGCTACTCTAGCGCTTAGCTAAGGTTAGTAACTTAGCGTAAGACTGTTGCTTACTAGGTGCTGCTAAAGGTAGCGGCTAAGGAAAGACTACTATATAATTAATCTAGGCTAGCTTAACTAAGGCCGCTATAGTTTGCAGGATCCGCTTAGGCAGCCTCTCCGCTCTTGCGGTATAGTAAAGCGTGCCGCTATGGCCGGCTTAGATAGCCGCAGCGCGCTAGGCTAGGCTAAGCATAATAGAATAAGGATTAGCCTAGGTAACGGGTTAGCGATAACTCGACGATAGGGATTAAGGGACTTGCTATTACTTTAAGGGTAGTAGTAACTTAGGTCTACGCTTATAACGGTGTGCCTACGTCTAGGGACGTTAGCGGCAAAAGCTAGGCCACTTTTACTAACTGCTGCGCAAGCGTTAGGGTAAGCTTTAGCTCTTGCTAGTACTAGTAGAGGATACTAAGGCGCAATGCAGCCTATTATGCCGTCTTAAAACGTTTGCGCCGGGAGCGCTAGTTGGTCGCTAGGGGCTCTAACTTGTCTTCCTGTAAGGCGCGGCTAAGTTCCTTAGTTACTACTATTAGGGCTATTAACCTTTAGGCGATTGCCGCGCAATCGCCCGGCGCTGCGACGATATTGTTAACTGTTATCCGCTAAAGCAGCAACTTGTTCGTGCTGGCTAGAAATTCCTAAATGTATTAGGCTAAGCTTTTAATCTCTTTAGGGAGCTATTAGTTAGCAATCGGCTATTAGCGCATATAAGTTAACGCACTTACTAGTAAGCATAACGTGTTGTTAGCTATATAACTAACGTAGCGCGCTAAGTTCTTTAGCATAGCTATACATAAGAATTTATAGTAGACGTCTAAATAAGCCTTAAAGATATAGTTTAAATATAAAGCTTACTATAAGGTTAGCTATCGCTTAGTAAACGCTATGCTAGTAAAGACTTATACTCTTAAAAGATAGTGTATATGCCTAAGAAGGGCGTTTTATAAGGTTTATATCTATAAAAAAGTCTATTAAGACTTAAGAGCAGCTTTAGTTAGACATTGTTTATAAGCAATCGTTAGCTAGCCGCTACGCAAAGTTATAAACCGTTGCATTAACCTACTATATAAGTAAAATTAAAGAAAAAAGGGCTAAAAAGGTAAGAGTAGTCCTATAAGTATAGACAAATTCGTCTTAAATTATAGAATGCACTCGCTCTTTTATACTCTAAGGCAACAAAGAAGCTACGTTATTAGACGTTTAAATACGTCTTAAGAACTTGCCTAACCTTATTTAATAGCAAGGTAAGAAACGTTTAAAATTAAATAAAGGGACGTCTTAGCGGCAAACCGCCTTTACTATCTAGTAAGCAATAGTTTTACAATCGGCAGGCAATAAACAGCCGCTGTTGCCTCTATCTTGCCTTGCTAGTAGTTAAAAGTCGCAAGCCTTACGCCGCTGTTTTCGGTTAGCGTACACTATACCCTTATGCACCTAGTGTCTAAGGCTAGCCTCCTTGCAACACTTATTGGCGGCAACCTAAGCGTTCCCTAACTAGGATCTAAGCTACACGCCTTCTAGGAAGCTTTAACGAATAGGACAACCTGTGCATTAGGTAGGATCTAGCGTTTACTGCTGCTATAGACTAAGTAGTACATATGTGCTTCTACGTTACCCAAATGCAGTCGCACAAGCAAGCAGTCTACAACCGCTTAGCGATAGCTAATAACCTAGAGCGCTTAACTCTTTTTCCTAACTTTATAAGAGGAGGTTTTTTGACGAGCAAGTGGCTGCTGCGTATGCACCTTTAGGCTAATAGGGGCGTTACCTAGGGAGGGAGGGGATAGTGTAAGGGTATTCTACACACGCGTCCCTACGCACTGGTTCGGCAACTAGTCGCTTACTAAGCGACGGACTTAACGAACTATCTTAACACGTTGCACGGGACTAGCATAGCTACTTAGCTGTGCTACGCCCTACTAGGTTTGCGCTACACTGCATCTTCTAGCTACGTATATATTAGCTAGTAGGCCTTTGCCTACTAGTCTCCTATAGTTTGTTAAGTTAAAGTCTTAATATAATAGTATAAACTAGTTAAGCCTTTATAACTATGTATTATATACTAGCCCCTTACAAATTAGCTACTAGCGTATATAAGTTAATATACTTACTAGTAAGCATAACGTGTTATTAGCTATACAACTAATGTAGCGCGCTAGGTTCTTTAGCGTAGCTATATATAAGAATTTATAGTAGACGTTTAAATAGGCCTTAAAGACGTAGTTTAAATATAAAGCCTACTATAAAGTTAGCTATTACTTAGCAAACGCTATGCTAGTAGAGACTTATACTCTTAAGAGATAGTGTATATACTTAAGAAGGGCGTTTTATAAAGTTTACATTTATAAAAAAGTTTATTAAGACTTAAGAGTAGCTTTAGTTAGATATTATCTATAAGTAATTGTTAGCTAGCTACTACGCAAAGTTATAAACTATTGTATTAGCCTACTACGTAAGTAGGATTAAAGAAAAAAGGGCTAAAAAGGCAAGAGTAGTCTTATAAGTGCAGACGAATTTGTCTTAAATTATAGAATGCACTCGCTCTTTTATACCTTAAGGCAATAAAGAAGCCGCGTTATTAAACGTTTAAATACATCTTAAAAACTCGCTTAACTTTGCTTTAATAGCAAGGTAAAAAACGTCTAAAATTAAACAAAAGAATATTCTAGTAGCAAACTACCTTTGCTATTTAGTAAGCGATAGTTCTATAATTAGCAGGCAACAAACAGCTACTATTGCCTTTACCTTACTTTATTAATAGTTAAAAGTTATAAGCTTTACACTGCTATTTTCGGTTAGCATACACTACACCTTTATATACTTAGTGTTTAAGGCTAGCCCTTTTACAACACTTATTAGCGGCAACCTAAGCGTTCCTTAACTAAGATCTAAGCTGCACGCCTCTTAGGAAGCTCTAACGAACAAGACAACCTATGCATTAAGCAAGATCCGGCGTTTACTGCCGCTATAGACTAAGTAGTACGTGTGCGCTTCTATGTTACCTAAATATAGTCGCATAAGCAAGCGGTCCGCGACTGCTTAGCGACAGCTAATAACTTAGAGCGCTTAACTCTTTTTTCTAACTTTATAAGGGAAGGTTTTTTAATAAGCAAGTAGCTGCCGCGTATGCACCTCTAGGCTAATAAGGGCGTTACTTAAGGAGAGGGGGGATAGTGTAAGGGTATTCTATACACGCGTCTTTACGCACTGGTTTGGCAACTAGTTGCTTACTAAGCAACAAACTTAACGAACTATCTTAACACGTTGCACGGGACTAGCATAGCTACTTAGCTATGCTACGCCCTACTAGGGTTGCGCTACACTGCATCTTTTAGCTATGTATATATTAGCTAGTAGGCCTTTGCTTACTAGCCTTTTATAGTTTGTTAAGTTAAAGTCTTAATATAATAGTATAAACTAGTTAAGCCTTTATAACTATACATTGCATACTAACCTTTATACGTTTAAGGATGTTAGCGGTAAAAGCTAGGCTACCTTTATTAATTGTTGTGTAATTGTTAAGGTAAGCTTTAGCTTTTACTAGTACTAGTAAAAGATACTAAAGTATAATATAGCCTATTATACCGTCTTAAAATGTTTGCGCTAAAAGTGCTAGTTAGTTGCTAAAGGCTTTAACTTATCTTTTTATAAGGCATAGCTAAGTTCCTTAGTTACTACTATTAAGGCTATTAACCTTTAGGCGATTACTATATAATTGCCTAGCGCTATAATAATATTATTAACTATTATTTACTAAAGTAGTAACTTATTTATGCTAGCTAGAAATTCTTAAATATATTAGGTTAAGCCTTTAATCTCTTTAAAGAGCTATTAGTTAGTAATTAGCTACTAGCGTATATAAGTTAACGCACTTACTAGTAAGTATAATATATTATTAGCTATATAACTAATATAGTGCGCTAGGTTCTTTAGCGTAGCTATATATAAGAATTTATAGTAAACATTTAAATAAGCCTTAAAGACGTAGTTTAAACATAAAGCTTACTATAAGGTTAGCTATTGCTTAGTAAACGCTATGCTAGTAAAGACCTACGCTTTTAAAAGATAGTGCGTATGCTTAAGAAAGGCGTTTTATAGGGTTTATATTTATAAAATAGTCTATTAAGACTTAAAAGTAGCTTTAGTTAAATATTATTTATAAGCGATTATTATTTAGCTGCTATATAAAGTTATAAACTATTATATTAACTTATTATATAAGTAAGATTAAAGAAAAAAGGGCTAAAGAGATAAGAGTAGTTTTATAAGTATAAATAAATTTATCTTAAATTATAGAATATACTTGCTCTTTTATACCTTAAGGTAATAAAGAAACCGCGTTATTAAACGTTTAAATACATCTTAAAAACTTGCTTAACCTTACTTTAATAGCAAGGTAAGAAACGTTTAAAATTAAATAAAAAGACGTCCTAATAGCAAACTACCTTTACTATCTAGTAAGCGATAGTTCTATAATTAGCGGGCAATAAACGGCTGCTATTGCCTTTATTCTACCTTACTAGTAGTTAAAAGTCGTAAGCCTTACGCCGCCGTTTTTAGTTAGCGTATACTACACCCTTATGCACCTAGTATTTAAGGCTAGCCCTTTTACAACACTTATTAGCGGCAACCTAAGCGTTCCTTAACTAGGATCTAAGCTATACGCCTTTTAAGGAGCTCTAACGAATAGGATAACCTATGCATTAGGTAGGATTTAGCGTTTACTGCCGCTATAGACTAAGCAGTACGTATGCGCTTCTACGTTACTTAAATGCAGTCGCATAAGCAAGCGGTCTGCGACTGCTTAGCGATAGCTAATAACCTAGAGCGCTTAACTCTTTTTCTTAACTTTATAAAAGAAGGTTTTTTAATAAGCAAGTAGCTGCCGCGTGTACACCTCTAGGCTAATAGGGGCGTTACCCAAGGAGAGAGGGGATAGTGTAAGGGTATTCTATATACGCGTCCTTACGCACCGGTTCGGCAACTAGTCGCTTACTAAGCGACAGACTTAACGAACTATCTTAACACGTTGCATAGGACTAGCATAGCTACTTAGCTGTGCTACGCCCTACTAGGGTTGCGCTATACTGCATCTTTTAGCTATGTATATATTAGCTAGTAAGCCTTTGCCTACTAGTCTTTTATAGTTTGTTAAGTTAAAGTCTTAATATAATAGTATAAACTAGTTAAGCCTTTGTAAATACACATTGCATACTAACCCTTATACTAAAGGCTTAGTTAAAATAAGATAATAATAGCACGCGTAGTAAAGAGGCGTAGAAGAATTAAAAAGGCTATAAAGGCAGCTATAAAAATAACATTAATTAAGAAAACAATCGTAGTAACTACTATAGTAATGCTAAAGGCAAAGGCTAAGGCAAAGAGAGAGGTAGACTAGCCGCTATAGCTACTAAGGGCTACTAAAAAAACCTTACTTATACAAATAGTAAGCGTATAAAGTACTTTATTTATAAAAGCAAAGGCTACTTTGCTTAAAACTACTTAAAAAAGCAAGAGACTATATTAGTAAATTTAGTTTATCTAACTAAAAAGAATGCTAAGAAGGTAAAAAACTAAAGATGCCTAAGACAAACTAAGACCCTTAGGCGTTACTAAAGACGATTAAGATTAGTAATCCTTTTTTTATCTAGGCTTCTCTCTTTAAACTAATAACTATAGAAGTATTCGCTATATAAGATACTTGCGTAAATCTTAATACTATTAACTATAAATTCGCAAGACTATAAGGACTAAAATCTATAAAGATATTAGTACTAACCCTTAAAGCGCATAATAAAAGCATTATAAACGTAGTAAGAGTATAGAAAGTGCTCTTATATATAAGGGACTCTTATAAGTATACCTATAAAATTACATAGGTTTGTATAAGAGTTACTAAACTTGCTAGGTATTAAGGCTTAATAATATTACTATTAATAACAACCCTTTAGAGTAAGAAAGTTTACTTAAAGCTAGCAAACCGCCGCTAGTAGTTTAAAGCACGCATAAAGACTATGCGACTTATACTATAAGAAATATTCCTTGCTATAGCGCGTAAAGAGCGCGCATAGGTATATATAATCTTACTAGGCAACCTAGAAGTAAAAGGTTATTTAAGAGGTATAGGCGCACTGCCTATGCATTTAGCGCGCAAGTATAGCAACGTGCTAAATTTATCTAACGCTAAGGTCTTACTGCTATATAAGGCTACTAACTATATAATTAATCTTTTACCTAGTAGTTAACTACTATATAAGACAATATATCCTTTATTGTAAAGAGAATTAAAAGAGCTACGCTAGTACTTAGACAATAACCTAGCAATAGGACGAATTCGCCTATTGAAAATCTTTATAGGCGTACTTATTCTTTTTGTGCCTAAGAAGGACAAAAGCTTACGCTTATGCGTTAACTATAAAGGGTTAAATAAGGTTATAGTAAAGAACTAATACTTACTACCCTTAATCTTTAAGATTATAGACTGCGTAGCAAGAATAAAAGTAATGTTAAAAATTAATATTAAGGAGGCGTATTACCGCCTAAGGATTAAAGAAGAAGATAAATAAAAGATAGCTTTTTAGATTGAATATAGTCTCTTTAAATACCTAGTCCTACCTTTTAAGCTAACTAACGCCTTAGCAACCTTCTAATACTATATTAGCTAAGCGCTATATAGTCTAATAAATATAATCTATATTATTTACTTAGATAATATCCTTATATTCTTACGCAATAAGGAGAAGCATATGAAGCACTTAGACTAGGTCTTTAAGCGTCTTTAGTAAGCCTAGTTATTTGTTAATAGCAACAAATGCTTATTTTACTAATAAAAAGTTAAATTCCTAGGATTTATTATTAAAAGTAAAGGGTTTGTAATAAACCTATATAAAGTACGCGTAATTATAAAATAGCTAATGCTATAAACATTTAAACAGGTATAGGTCTTCCTTAGATTCTATAACTTCTATTGTTGCTTTATTAAAGCTTACTTAAATATCTTATCTTATTTGTTAAGGCTGCTATAAAGGCAGTAAAAATAGCAAAAAGCTAGGACTAGTATAGCTAAGAAGCAAGGAGCGTATAGCCTTTATAATGCTAAAAAAGGCATTTATAAAAGCACCTTTACTACGCTATTTTAACTTAAAACGGGCAATACGCGTAAAGACTAATGCCTTAAAGGTAGCTATTAGTAGGATTATCTTTTAATAAGATAAAAAGAGAGCTTAATACTTAATTGCCTTTTAGTTAAGAAAACTATAAAGACTAGAGCTAAATTATAGCACCCTAGATTAAAAGCTACTAGCAATTATAGACTTCTTTAAACAATAGCAACACTACCTTAATAGTAGAAAAGAGACAATTAAAGTCTTATTAGACTATAATAACTTACGTACCTTTATAACCTAGCTAAGGTATAACAAACGTAAGGCTTACTAGGCTATATACCTATCCCTTTTTAACTTTATAATTAAGCATAGACTAGGCGTAATAAACTTAGTTAATACGCTATTAAGATAGCTAGATTACTTTAATAAACCTAGACAAGTTAAAATAACTATTACTAGGGTATAAAAGAAAGACGCATAGTTAGTAAGCATTACAGCTATAGCGTAAAAGACGCGTAAAATGCGCGCACCTATTATAAAAGACAATAGCGCTAAGCTAGTTACTGACGCAGCTTATACAAATAAGACGCGTAAGATACGCGTACCTATAAATAGACCTAGTAAGGAAGAGAAGCTAAGCGCTACCTTTAGGATCTTAGTAGCCTTAGATCTTACGTAGTAAGCTACTATAGCGTAAAATAGCGCACTGCCTAAGCAGGCAAAGGGTAGTAAACTAAGAAGGCTAGACGACTATAAGAGACCTTAAGAAGACCTTAGGGATATTACTGTTATAGCGCTAATTAAAGGTTTAACGCCCTTAATAGGCGTAGATAGAAACTTAGTGTACTTTAGCCTACTATAGTAACTAGCTATTGTTGCTACTTTACATTTATACCTTTAAGAAAACAAAGTCTTTAAAGCTATTTATAGAGCAATAGTAGGAATCTAGGACGTAAACCTAAAGGTATAAGTTGTTAAGGCGCGCGTAAAGCGCACTATAAGCGTAGAAGGTGTAACAAAGCTATAAAGCCTTATACTAGATAGTATATTACTATAGGAAAACCGCCTATATATAGGCGGCGCGTATATCCTTAATTTAGAGCTACTATAGCTTTATTATAATAACTAGATCTTTAGGAACTTTATAGTTGTTAGGACGTTAGAATTACTTTGTTACTACTTTTACTAGGAAGAAATAAAGAAGAATGTAAAGGCTTATATTGTCTTATACTTAGTTTACTAGAGATAAACGATTAAATAGTATATATAATATAGTAAGCTAAACTTACTACTGCTACTATAAGGTCTTTAGTAAGAAATCTTTATAAACTTAATTACTAGGCTACAAGTAGCTAAAGCAAGCATAGGCGGCAAAGTAGATGCAATTCTAGTAATTATTAACTACTTTATAAAGATAAACCTTTTCTTTGCTATATAGACTACCTTAACGGCTAAAGGCTTTATACACTTTATATACTAATATATAAAACTAGTATATAGCATAACACTAAAGGGTATAATATTTAACTAAAGAAGTATATTTACTAGCGAATTTAAAAGTAAATATTACTATTAGACTAGAATTTATAGGCAGCTATTAACTATATTTTACCCTTCAATAAACAAGCAAATAAAAAGATCTAACTAAACGTTAGAGTAGTACTTATACTACTTTATAATAAAGAAGCAATTAAATTAACCCTCTTTATTATCTTTAGCGTAGTACGCTTATAATAACGCTATTAACGTAATAACTAAAATTAGCTTATTTAAAGCGCTATATAGTTAGAAACTAGACTTGTAAACTTGCCTTAAAGGCGGCGCAACTATAAAAAAAGAGTAGGATACGCGTAATATAGTCTTAGTAGTATACAACTGCTTAAAAAAACTAAAAGCTATATAAAAAAAGTTAGTAGCAAACTAAGAGCATGTAATAAAGCGCTAAAAGCGTTACTATAATGCGCGCTACTAGCCTATAAGCTTTATAGTAAAAAAGCTAGTAAGCTTTTCTATAAAAAACCTTTGCTTAAAAAATAAGAAGTTAGCACTAAGACGTATTAAGCCCTTTAGAATTCTTAAGACTATAGGCAGATAAGCATATTAACTAATACTGCTAAAATAATATAGCTAACTATATAACGTTTTTTAGTCTTACTATTAAAGCACTAAAAGAGTAGAGTAGGCGTAGAATAAGCGCCTTTAACAATGCTAGCATTAAAAGACTTAAATAACAAATAGAAAGTAAAAGTAGTCTTAAACAAAAGACGCAAGGCTAGCTAAACTAAATACTTAGTACGTTAGATAGGCTAGCTAACAAAATATAACTAGTAGGTGCTAAAAAAAGATATAGAAAATGCGTACGCAGCAATTAAGCAGTATGCGCATAGTAAGCGCGTAAAGACGAAAACATATAAGTAAGAGCTTAAATTAATTTAACTAGCTAAAAGGCCTTATAAAAGACTATCTAAAACTATCTAAAAAGCTCTTAAAGCAATGCTATACTAGCCGCTACCTTAGTATAAGCCTTATTTATAATATACGCCCTTACTACTACCTTAAAAAAGGTATTAAAGGCTATAGTAAGAGCAGCATAACTAGTGTTACTAAGCATTAAGCGTAGTAGCTAAAAGAGCTATTAAACGGTTAAAGTAGCAAGCCTAGGCGGTTAAGATAAAGAGGGCGTATATAGTAATAGCAGGTGTATTTAGGCTAATAAAGTCTGCTAAGCCTTTACCTAGCAGGCTACCTCTTAAGCCTTCTCCTAGGCCTTAATGCCTTAGCAAAGATTAAGCTTTGCTTATATAACGTTAGCAGCTAATAACACTCTTAGCAACGTAGGCCGCTACTACTTATCTACCTATGATAAGGTAGTAATAAAAGCACTTATAGCATACGTAAGTGCTGTGCGCACTATAGGCAAACCCTAGCTATAAAGCTTTTTATTAAGGCTACATAGCACTATTTTAAAGTTAGCCTAGTTGCTAACTATTAGCGGGAAAACCTGTATCTTATTAGCTATTAAAGCCGCCTATAGCCACTAAAGAGGACTTACCCCGCAACACTTATACTTGCTAGCATAGCAGCCGTCGTAGCGCCTAGCGCTAGCAACGCTATAAATATACAGCACGGCCGTAAACCTAGGCAACTCTATAGAGAGAGTTGTTAAAAAGCGGTGCAAGCACTATACGCACAACAAGCTATCTAAGGCAACCTAGGGGTAAACTAGTAGCGTAGCCGCTACTAACCCTAAGAGCGCTAGACTAGCAAGGGCAGCTCTTACACCTTAACGGGCTACTAAAGGCCTAACTAAGGGCACGGCGCGCGCCGCAGTCTACGCAAAACGACGAACTAGGCTAGCGTAAGCCCCGCGCGCACGTTACGCGCGGCTAGAACTAGCACCTTGGCTAGAGGGCAAAGGGTGTTAAGGAGCAAAGGCTAGGGCTATAGCAGGTACTAAAGCGCTAAAAGCGCTTACCGTAGGCATAGGAGCGTTAGAATTAGGAGCAGCTATATTACTGCTAAAAGACAAATTTATTATTTCTAGAAGAAGTAACTAAATGCTAGACCCTACGATAATCTAATTTAACTATAGGACTAACCTCCTAAATAAAGGGAACTAAAGGCGCCTTAAGTCGCCTTTAACAGCAATCTTAGCAAGCATAAAAGGGCCGCCGCAAACGGACAAGCACTACTACCACTAGGAACAAAGGCTGCAAGCCTTTCGTTAAGACCTGCCTTAAGGGAGTCAGGCATAGGAGGGGAGCAATTGTAACGCCGCCCTAGGAAGGGGACCAACGCAGGCCACGTGCAAGCCGTACGCAGTACGCGCACAGCGTATTAGATGCACATCGTGGACTAGAAGCGGTGCTTGTGGCGCAGGCTGCGTGGCGCAGTCTGCGCACAGGCCACAGCACGTGCTAGCGCACGGGCCAAGTAGAAACGGGGTCGCGCCTGCCCTGCGCACTTGGTGCGCTAGAGGTGCGCCTACGATAAAGAGCGCCTCCCGCACTCCCTTAGAGTGCAGGAGGCAAGAATTAGCTATTGAATATACGGCTGCTTCCTTTTGTTAGAAAGATACCTCCTTGCCTGCCTAACTTACCTGGCCTACCTAAGTACACCTTTAATAATTAATAAAATTCTTTAACCTTTTAGTTAATTAATATTAACTTACTTTTTGCTTAATAGCTATAAACTTTAAAGCTAAATTTATACCTTTATCTTGCCTTTATGTAAGTATTTTTTAATAATAGTAAAGTATTTTATATTCTTATAATATTTAAAAATACTAAAGCAAAAGACTATAGTATTAAAAGCTAATATTAACCTATACTAGTAGCTAGTAATAAATTTAGTATAATATCTTTCTTTTAAATATAGCTATTACTTACTTAGTATACTAATAATTTTATAAGCAATTAACAACCTTATGTTTTATATTTAAAAGCTAAATATTAATTTAATTAACTAAAAAAGACTGCCTTAAAACAAACTTTTTAATTAAAACAAAGTTAGCGTTTTCCCTTTATTTTTATAACTAAGTATACTATAACATTCTTAAACTAATACTTAGCTTACTTAGTTACGTTAAAATAATATACAGCTAACTTTAACCTCTCTTTACTATAAATTATTAGCATTTAAATATAAGCTAAGCTTAATAAATATAAATAAAAAAGACGCTTATATTAAGTAGTTATATAAAAAGCAATAGCGCTAAAAGTGGTAAAAGAAGTAGTAGCGTAAAAAGTAGTAGAAAAAGTAGTAGTATAAAAAGCAGCAAAAAGCGCTTATAGCAGCGCCTAAGGTAGCGCTTAATAAAGAAAAAGTAAAAGAAGCTATATAAAGAAAGAGAGTAGTAAAGGCAATATTAAAGAAGAAGAGAGGTTACTAAAGGCAACTATATAAAGTTAAAGTGCCTATTAACTAGCAGCTTAAGCTTATAATATAATTAGTTATATTTAAATTTTATTATAAGTTTATATTTATAGTAATAGTTTAAAAGAAAAGAATAATTCTAAATACTTTTTCTTTTGTTTTACCTTTTATTAACTAGGCAATAGTCTCTCTTTTAATTAGCTAAAGCTTATATTTATTATAGGCCTATTCTATAGTAACGATTAAGGGGGGGGCGATATTTTGTTACTCTAATGTTTTCTTCACCTAGTTAACTAGACAACGGTGCGATAATAGTATTAGCTAAAACTGAAATTATATTATGGGTCCTTGGCGGTGAAAGAAAGGACCCACCGTAGACCCACCCTATGTACCACATCTCTTATTAGTGGATTACGGTGCAGATAGCCAAATTTTACGGTGCAAATAGCAACTCTCTTTAAAAGTTGATAAAAGAATATGCCGACGCTCGCTCTGTTGATGCTTACTAATAAGAGACATCGATACGAGAACGTGTGAAAAATTGTTGCAGAAGTATCTTACGTCGTATAGAGTACTTGTACTCTGTATATAGGATACTGAGTATGAAAAACTCCTAATATACTCCTTATTAAGTGTTACTCTTTCCGCCGTCTGCATTTGCTAAGATACTGTGAAGGTTAAGGGAGGCTATACGTAGCGGTCATATAACGTGATGCACTGTGAGGAGCAGGAGGCTGAATAGGGTCTAGTGTGGGCGAAAGAGTGTTGTGTACTTAGGAAGAAATAGATACATCGCGACCCTTCTGGGGATCCGTATTAATACTAGTGTCAGGCCCCGCTTTTGTGCCTTCTGACCAATTACAGGCCAGTACGGCCAAGTGGGGCGGAAGGGCCACAGTGTGGCGGATTCCAATGCTTGACAGATACATACTCCTAAGGTATCTTATCTTATAATTTGGCTCTTTAAGTTATTTGTAAGATACTCTGTACGGAGTGCTAAACAAGTATAGAATGCATACTGCAGTACTCCGTACTTCGTAATAAGATACTATGTAGTAAAACTATGCCCAGATTACCATCGGCAAGGGGTACTCCGTATCTTACGTAAGATACGGAGTACAGTCGCATCACCCATTTTTTCATTAGCTTTTCACGCTTTTCGGTTCTATCTACTCCGTAGCTCGGGTATACATAAACAGGCCGCGGCAAAACGGAGGGCTCCTCGTTCTCTCGTATCTTATAGTAAGCATGTATTCGACTGTACTCCGTGTTCGTTTAATTTACATACGGTGTATTTTAAAAGCTACGGAGAACAGAGTAAGATAAGATACAAACTACTCCTTCCGTTCCCCTTATTTGTTGATGCCGTATATTGTCAAGCGCGTAGTCCTAGTAGCCGGGTTTTTTCGCGTCGTGGCTGATACTCCCATACTCTGTATTATATAGCGCTGAAAGTTTGGAAGAGCGTGTCCTTTCCCCGCCCCTTCCTCCGTGCTACTCCGTACAGGCAACCTACTCGTACTCCCCGTCAATTCATAGTCTTTTTACGACGGCGTACGGAGTACTCCGTAGCATTAGCGGTATTCTTTTTATTTTCTTTTTTCTCTCTGTTATTCCCTCTTTCTCTCTAAGTAAGATAATAATATGCCTACAAGGTGCACGGAGTACAGAGTACGGGGGTATACTACTCCGTATCGTACATATATTCTAAATTTGGGTCGTCCCAGTTAGCTATTGGCGGACGACTAAGCACCCATTACTTACCTGACCGCCCCGGCACCAAAAAAACGACTTCTTATCGGCCAGAGCACTTTTCTTCCACACAACACACCAAACCCACACGCAGCCCCATACCCTGACACAGCCGCGACCAGACGCGACTCCTCCCATCGCGACACCCTCTGCCGTGTCACTTCCCATCTCGATCATATCAGATATTGTTGTTGTGAATGACGTCGCGCTTATCCTTGTGATTGCTGACCCCATCATAAGCCGTTTGCAGGCAGATGGGTCCTTTGGCGACTACTCTTAGCCTCAGACCTCAAGTTTTTTCGTCAGCTGCCTTCTAATCGCCATGAGCTCTTGGTTGAATGAAGCTGCCGTCCAGAATCACAATGGCAACGGCTTCCCTCATATCAACGACCCAAATGCATCCGTTGGTGGGATTATGGATCCGTCGGCCTTTGTGGCCAACGCCGCACAGTTCAACCCGGCCTCGGCGAACCAGTTCACGAACTCCCAGCAGATGATGGCATTACAGAATGGCGCCATGCGCCATGCTTCACCGTCGTCTTTCTCGAACCCCATGTACCAGACAAATTCTGTTGTTCCATCCAAACGGCCTCGTCCACGGGAGGATGGTGTTGGCGCATCGCCGCGACAAAATGCCGGCATGTTACCAACTTCACGCGCTGAGACACCCCAGCAGGCACATTTTCCAGCCTACACTCCAGGCTCTCATCCGCAACAAAACACTCCTCAATCTTTTCAGCACTTGCCGCCCAATGGCTCTGCGAATGCCAGTCCGTCTCCGATTATGGGAAATCAGATTCGCTCTGGGAGTGTTCCTCAGCGGGTTTCGACCACTTCACCACATCCCTTTTCCCCTGCCTCTCAAAATTTTGTTCCTCAAGCATCTCCCGTCCCATCAGAGGCGGCGCCTCAGCCAAACGCATACGGAACACCATCCTTCGCCCCTGTTTTCAATTCGAACTTCGCATCACAGCCATCTGCTGGCCGACCCTCGCCGAACCTACAAGCGGTGAGTAGCCCTGCAATGCCGACGCAATTGAACCAAATGCCTCAGCAGATGGGACAATTGTCAGCAATGGGTGCAATGGGATCTTCTGGGATGATGGCACATATGAGCCCGATGCACCAAATGAATCATGTAAATGCTATGAGCCAGCTTGGACATGCCGCAAACCAAATGCTCACTCCGCAGATGCAACAACAGCTAGCCCAGACACGAAACCCGCTGGAACAGCAGAAACTTCTATACCAAATGCAAGTCCAACGGCATTTACATCAGGGGAACATGCAAGCGGGGCCGCAAATGCAAGGCCAGAACATACCAACACAACAGAGGAATATGCTTGTCAGACAGTCCGGTACATCCAACGGGCAGCTACCGCCTGGTACTTCAGGCGGTGTAAAGCACTCTCAGCAACCAACAACGCCATTGCAGCAGAACGCACCGAGGTCTGGTCCGGACCAATTCCTGTCACAATTGTCGTTGTTCATGAGTCGGAGGAACATGCCATTGGAGATGAACCCGTCTGTTGGAGACCGGCCTTTGAATTTAATGGTCTTATTTCAAGCCGTGCAAAAGTTTAATGGATATCGGCACGTATCCCAGACTAACGCGTGGCCACAAGTCTGTATCTCCATCGGCCTGCAAGTACAGACGCCTTCAGTCCTAGCTCAGGTCAAGTCCATCTATGATCGCAATCTTCTAAAGTTTGAGGAGTTTTGGGTCCAAACCCGTTCCAAAGCAATACAACAGCAGCAGCCTCTCGGTCAGGCTCAGCCGCAGCCACAGCAACAGCAACAGCAACAGCAACAGCAACAGCAACAGCAACAGCAACAGCAACAGCAACAGCAACAGCAACAGCAACAGCAACAGCAACAGCAACAGCAACAGCAACAGCAACAGCAACAGCAACAGCAACAGCAACAGCAACAGCAACAGCAACAGCAACAGCAACAGCAACAGCAACAGCAACAGCAACAGCAACAGCAACAGCAACAGCAACAGCAACAGCAACAGCAACAGCAACAGCAACAGCAACAGCAACAGCAACAGCAACAGCAACAGCAACAGCAACAGCAACAGCAACAGCAGCAGCAGCAACAGCAGCAGCAACAGCAACAGCAACAGCAACAGCCACAGCCACAGCCACAGCCACAGCCACAGCCACAGCCACAGCTACAGCTACAACAACAAGAGCAATCTCCGTACATACAGCACTCACTGCTTCAGCAGCAGTCACAGCCGGGACAACAGGACCCCGCCGGAACCAGTGCCGTACCAGGAACCCCGAATTCCGCCGGTCATCCGCATTTGCTTTCTGGCCAAATAAGCGGCCAAGGATCCGTCACACAGCGAGTCCCGCCAGGACAGCTCGTGCCTGCGAAGCAGCCACCACCTAATGGACAACAGCCAAACGTGACGGGGGTTTCAAACCAGCACATGGCTTTCAGCCATCTCCAATCAAACTCCAGTCGGAGCACCTTGAAGAACGGCACACCACAGAGCGTACAAGGCACTCCGACGCTTGAAGAATTTTCTGTTCATGCCTCACCTCAGAGCAAAATGGGTATATTTCCGTCCACACGGGTCACACATACAGGGGTCCGCAGCTCAGCAGACGCTCCTGTCAACTCGAAACAGGTCACACTTTGTGACTCTGACGAATATAAGCCATGCAGCCGAGAGAGCCACACGTATGGGGGGATTGATGTCAACGCCCCAGGCAAGATTGTAGCAGAGATTTTACGGTTTAGGCCGGATGTTCCCATCCCTCAAGATCTCGGGAACATTGACATACATGCGTTGACCAAGAGCATTCAGTCTGGCATACACGGCGAAGTCCGATTAGCTTTGGACACGTTGGCAATGATCACCGTGTCAGGACAGCCCGGCCTGGATATTGAGCTTGATAAATGCGATGACTTGCTTGATAGTCTCGTTGATTATGCAGAGGATCTTGTCGAAATACTCGCAGAGAGTTCGCCTGAGGTTTCAGATGAGATTCTGATTCCGCCGTACGAGGATATTGCTAGGGCTTGCCAGGTGGAGAGGTTGGCTGTCCGAAGTCTACCAGAGGCTGGTTCCGAGCCGGAAGACTTGGACAGAGTGGTTGATTATCTACTCTGCATTACGGTCATCCTTCGGAATTTGTCGTTCAATCCGCGGAATCAGCAAGACCTCGCCGACGATTCAGCTGTCAGATTTCTTTGCCAGGTCATACGTTATGTCGGCACGCGGAATATGCTTCTTCGTACACAGCTGAACACGCTGGACTTTCTAAAGGACGTCATTGTTTTGCTCTCCAATATCTCTGGCTCTGTGGAAATCTCTGATCGCGACCAAGCAGTGTGTCTTCTTCAGTTCCTCTTGGCATTCGCACCAACCCCATCCCCAAGTCTTTCACATCCACACATATTCTTTCCAACTTTTCAACCTACTGTGCAACCATATCTCCCTCCAGCCGTGGACGCTCTTGCGAAATTGCTGGCAAGAGACGAGCCGAATCGAACCCATTTTCGCAATGTTTTCGCTACCGATGTCATCAGCCCGGCGTCTAGTGATCTTCTCACTCGAACCTTCAGTCTTGCAATATCACCAATTCCAGACCATGTCAGGGAGGCTCGACCACGACATTTGCCTACGATAATTGAGGCTCGAAAGCCTATTGTTATGCAGGGTCTTCTTGCCGCAGACATTGTGGCATCACTGGCCCCTGGGTATGAAAGCGGAGTTACCAGGGCTTGGCTCACAGCGGATAACGGCTTTGCACAGAATTTGCACCGTTCTATTCGCGACCTTTGTCACCAGTATGAGAGTATGGAACTACATGCTCGGAATTACAGGCTTCGTGATCCGCCGAGAAAAGATGCAGAGTTGATGTATATTGTGGTGTTGGCTATATCTTTGCTCCGCAAACTAAGCGACAAGGCGCTCGATCCAAACGATTCTAAATCGTCTCTACCGCCTAGCGTATGGCCATCTGACGAGGGCCTCCTTGACGCCTTGGGTATGGTCAGTGGGGAGTGGAGTCGAGATGGCTTTTTGCAGAATCTGGTTGCATTTGCATCCTCTGGGGAGTAAAAGAAAAAGAATCGTGGTTTGGTGCATGCAGTAGCGCCTTCCTTTCCATTGCACCACGTTTTGCTTTTTGTATTTTATCTATGTGAAAAGAAAAGAAAAAAAGTTCTAAGCGCTTCCATAGTTTCCCTGCATGTTTGACACAACAAGTGCGTTGTAACCATTTTTTGTCTCGATAAGTTTTGAAAAACAAATATTGCTGTGCCTGTAACGGCGTGGATAGTGGTCGGCCGGAAAATATTGGCACTTGGGGTTTTCTTTTGTTGGCTTGCCCCGCTGTCCGGGCTGCTAGGAACATATCGTGTCGATGCCATACGAAGTATTGTGTGTGTGGTAGACGGCTTTCTACGTTGTTTTATTGATGAGCTGGTTCATATAGAGGATAGAATATACCTTCCCTAAGCCTGGTAGATGTCGCTAGCAATAACCTATCCTAGCAGAACTAACTCTTTATTCGTATTTTGGTACTTCTAGAGGCATGGAACGGAGGCTTCAAAAATTTCTTACATGGTTTTGTCGTCAGTATATTTAGTGTGCTGTTTTGAATTTAAAACCCTTTGTGCTCTAACCACCCAGTAACCCTGTCCTTGTGTAATCCCTTGACCTGTCAGCAAGTAGCCCATGCGTGGCCGTTACACCCTTATGCAGTTTCTCACCTTGATAATAACGTCGTTTGTCCGGGGATTTATTTTTGTTTCCAGGCTCAGCTCATCTCGCAGCTGTTGCGCTAATGTACGTGCATCACCCTCTACCTTCTTAACCTCTGTTGTGCGATTCGTCCCTCCGGATTTTATGCGATGGTACACGGCCAGATTTTGGCTTGAGCTGCGGCCGACACAATATGGTAAAAAACCAGCCGTGCGAAGAGAACCGGATGACAGGAGGGTTCTTGGCTCGGTCACATTCGCGCTAGTCGTTGCCGTCGACAGTGTCCTGTGAAATTCAATGAAGTAGTCGCGCACGAAGCCCGAGGCAGCCCTCGACTTTTGATATATTGGCAAGCGTTGCATTTTTTGACCGAGCTCTAATAGTATCTTCGAGGTTGGGTGCTTTCTCGAGACATTTGTTGAGGATGGTATATTCAAGGTGCTATTTTAGCGTATTGACCGCTCGGCAGAAAACCGCGGTCTGCTCCAATCCACGGATAAACGTAACCCCGAACATCACACACTCTCTGTGAATTTTCGACACTTTTTTTTCCTCGTTGGCATCATAGCCCCCGCCCTGAAGAACGCAGACACGCACCGTGGAGATAACAAGTGGTACGCACCCACGGTCACGCTTCGCTGTCGTTTCAACCTTACCACATCCATACATAACCATGGCGACACAAACGAACACTGTCGGAGCTATGGCTGTCTCTGAGTTCGATCTCTTGCCGCAGCTCGTTCTCCGCCTCGACAGACACCTCATCTTCCCACTACTGGAGTTTTCCGCAGCGCAGCTAGAGGACGAGAATGGGAGCAGTAAAGACGAGAATAAATCGCGTGAGATAACGAAGGCGAAATATGAGCTGTTAAAGAAAACTAGCATGACGGATTACGTTGCCAATCTATACTGCGAGATCGAGGATCTGGATACGCCACCCGCCGAATTTACCGAGTCTCGGAAGAAAGTGCTCGGAAAACTTGAGCAGTTCGAGGATGATACGAGCAAGCTGCGGGACCTTTTGGGGAATGAAGATGTCGTAGGCAATTTGCGCAGCGACAAAGTGGCCAACTTGGAATTTCTGAAGAAGGAGCATGATGTCAGTACACCCCTCCTCGTTCTTACCTAAGATTCCATTGGGAAGGGCTTGCCCCCCTCTCCTCTCTCCAAACTTTTCGAATGAACGGGGATACCGTCACTCGTACAACGTGTCGTGAAGTCTGTTGCGGTAAAATATAGAGCTTGTTCTGATTCTCAGACAAATAGGTCACGATCGAGATGGTTAATGCGCTCTACGACTTCGGCAACTTTCAATACAGCTGTGGCAACTATGGGGCGGCAGCAGAGCTGCTATACCAGTTCCGTGTCTTGTCGACAGATAACGAAAAGGTGGCGGCGGCCACATGGGGCAAGTTAGCTTCAGAGATCCTAACGACGAACTGGGAGTCGGCCATGGAGGAACTCCAGAAGGTTAAAGAAAACATTGACACGAAGCTATTCAACAACCCGCTGGCGCAGTTGCAGCAGCGTACATGGCTTGCCCACTGGGCGCTCTTTCCGCTCTTCAACTACGAAGGGTCGCGCGAAAGCGTATTGGAACTGCTGTTCTCGCCGAACTACATCAATACTATCCAGACCTCGTGTCCGTGGATTCTTCGCTATGTAGCGGCCTCTGTCATTGCGGGCCGTGGACGCGTTAAGAACTTGGGCCTACAGCAAAAGCAACTCAAGGACATCGTGCGTGTGGTCCGTCAGGAGGCGTATGAATACACGGACCCAGTCACCGACTTTGTCCGCGCTCTTTTTGTCGACTTCGATTTCGAGGAAGCCCAGCGCCAGCTTCCTCGCGTGGAGACGGTTCTGCGCGCCGACTTTTTCCTTGCTGGCGCGGCAGATGAGTTCATCGATGCCGCCCGGCACCTTTTCTTTGAGTCCTACTGCAAGATTCATGCGCGCATTGATCTAAAGCGTGTAAGCGCACAGCTTGGCCTCAACGTGGATGACGGCGAGAAGTGGATTGTCAACCTTATCCGGGACACGCGACTGGATGCCAAGATTGACTTCCAAGAGGGCACGGTTATAATGAACCACCCAAACAGCTCCGTATACCAGCAGGTGATAGAGCGGACAAAGGGCGGCTTTTTCCGCACACAGGTGCTGAGTGCGGCTGTCACAAGGTGAAGGTTCGAATCAAAAGGGGGCGTTTCTATGTATCGGGCGTTTTAGGTTTTCTTCTCTTGTCTTGTATAATGCGAGGATGTGGGTGGTGGCTTGAGGCGGCCCCGAATACATGGCCTTGCAGAGCACGGGATAACCTCTAGAAACGAGCTGGACATGCGGAAGGAAATACATAAGGCAGCGTGGAGGGAGAGAACAGGGGAGACGGGTGATGTTTCGTCAGCTATTCAGTACACATGCGAAGCTGCACACGCAATTTGGCAAAACTCTTTTCATAAAATCAGCTTGCCATGTCTCAACCTAGAGAGGCTTGGCTATTCGTTCCTTCTGGCCAGCAATCCAGGCCTTGCCCTTCAGAGTGTCAATGATGCTATCGTCCATCCACCAGTCAACAGCAGCTGAGCTGGTCGACCATGGCAGTTGTCCTTCATGTTGCAAGTCAGCGGGAACTTCCATTTCTGTGCCTTTGTCTCTGTTCTCTACAGCGCTGCCAGCTCCCTCATCGCACTGTCGCAGGCTGTCTCGCAGGCTTGCCCAGTCGAAAAGGAGACGCAAATCAAGAAGACCGTTTCGGCTCCATCGTTCCAGGCTAGTCTCCAGCACCAGCCGCGCATCTATGATGTTGCTGAAGATGTGCCCGTTGCCATCTTCAGATGTACCGAGCTGGCCGAGCATATATGCACGTTCTGCAAGAGTGATACCCTTGAACCTCCTGAGTTCGAATAACCAGTCCAAGCAGGCTGATTCTCCGTTCAAACCCGTACTGGGCAGCCCAATACTAGGGGCAATCAAAGTAGCAGGCACCCCACAGCCTAGCACTTGCAGTGTTGTCGAAAAAGCGCACTCGTGTGCAGGGCGCCTGCGCAGATAAAGGTTTTGGTTTGTCTGGAAATCGTGCCGAAGGTTTGGGTGTCTCTCAAAATTGACTTCTAGGTCCCAGTACCCTTGGGCAGATGCATCGGTCCGAACAGTGATAACATCTTCTAATGGCGGAAGTAGGCAAGGTGTTTTTCGGTGCAGCATATACTCCTCTCGAGAAACCGCCAACGCGGATATCGACAATGCTGTCGGCTTAAGGCAGATCGTTATGGGGACAGATATGGGCAGGCCTGTTGCAATATCCTTTGTGACCAGACACCGCGGCTCAGTAGCCAGAACCCAAAAATGGCGAAAGGCCTGCAAATGCGAGCCGTTGTCTTGGATGGTCGTTGGAAAGATTGGGTAAAATGCAACAAGAAGTGCAGCCACGGCCAGGTTGCTATTTCCAAATGTCGTTGTGCCGGATCCGAGGAACAAAGTCCCAATGGCCAAATGGGCAGCAAAATGACTACCATACGTGGTGTGGACGTCATCACGGCCATGCAGCGATCTCAATCTTCGCAAGACTATGAGATCGCCCGTTCCCGACATGACCGTCGCACATGACAGGGCTAGAACATCCAAGCACATGCGTGCCCCCGCCCTGGCTGTTTGCGCGTCGAAATGGTCGGCCGGCAATTCCTGAACGATTCGTCGAAAGCTGTCAAGGTAGTGAACCAGCATATCTCTGACTCTGCGATTTGCAGAACCCGCATAGCGCAAGGCTGCGGAAAAACAAAGCCCAGCGATGACGGAGAAGAGTGGCAAGTCCACACTCCTCAACGACAATATGTTTTCAAGTTTATATCGGCTGCGAAACTCAAGTGGTAGGCTTTGCTGAAGCCAATCAAATGACGCACCAATACCGCTCCACAGGATGAGGTTCTTCGCCAGTGTTCGAAGCAGTAAAACGTCGGGACGGACGTAATCGAATTGGAGAATAGAGTCGGGGACATCGATCTTGCGAGCAACAATTTGATCTTCCGTCTTCATATAAATGAGACAGATAGCCACAGTCGCTGCAGCGGCAGAGCGGTCAAGAACATTGACCAGCTCTACCTTTTTCGTCGAGTATGCAAGACTAAGGAGTTGCTCGGTGATTTGCATGTCCAATAAGCCTTTCCGATCACTGCCCTTTCCGAGATTGATGAAGCCAAGTGCAAAGCCGGCCGCCAATCGATAGCCTTCGTTTCTCAACGGGTCCTCTTCATCCTCGTCGTCCATGAATTCGATTTCGGACATCATGATTTCGCTCATTCGCCGATGCTGGCTATTGTAGTACAACAGCCCGATTCCCATAATGCCTGTGGTTTGTACTTGGTGGGAAAGATTCAATTCTGCAGCCCCAGGAGGAAGCATACGAGTGACATGCACTGAAAGTAAGCGTGTGATCAAAGAGTCCATCGTGCCGATATGGGATACAGCGAGACCCAAGAGTAGGCCAATAGACGTCATGACATGCTTGGGGGTGAGGTACTTGAAAGCCACCCATTTTGCTACTGCTTTCAAATGTCCATTCAAACCGAGAGCAAGGAGAAATCCAGCATGTCTGTGACTGAGATCAGTCCCAGGCTTATTGAATACGATCCATGACGTGTCGATTCCCTTTGCACGGGAAGATATAGCTAGCCCATAGGCGACGCCTTGGTGAAAGAATGCCCAATTAACCTTCTCTTCAGTGAACATGGATTTATCCACACCGACAGCCACATTTGTAGGCTTCACAATGCAAGTCAAATTGAAACCCTGAACATTGAACTTTTGCGTGAGAAGAGGGAACCGGAAGCCATAGTTCAGCATGCCGCGACCAGCAGGGCTTGCCAAGGTGCTAGTAGCAATTGTTGTGACTAGATCCTTTTGGCGTTCAAGATACTCTGGCTCTGACCAGTTTGTTTGATGATTGAGACGCACAACCCTTGGCTTACAGGCGGAGAGGAGGCCTTGCGCTTCGTAGAGTCGCTTGTCTTCTCCAAACAGCGCTTGTATTACCGCTTGGCGTTCTTCACTCTCTGGTTCTTCGACAGGCTGTATATTTGTCTCGTCTTTGACACCTTTTATTGCCTGCGAGTTGTGATGTGCAACTGCTGGGGCGATCTATAATAGCGATTAGTATGGAAGCGAGACGAGACACGTCGAATATCAGTGAATGGTACTGAATATATAAACGCACCGCTCTATTGGGGGACGTGTGGATGCTGTGCGGGCCTGCCTTCAGCACAGTATTTATATCACCACGTCCAACCAGCTCGTAGAGGCCATGGTCCCAATGGGGCGGTGGGTGTTGCTGACACCGGCTCACCGCGTCTCGTAGTGGTGCCGCAATGCCCTCCGGAAGTGAGTCGAGCATGCCGGCGGTGAATCCGCATATGTGCATGGCCTCTACCACCTGGACACTTGAGTCGTAAGGTTTTGTAACTTGGAAGAACCGACGAAAGATAAGTGTCCGTGGTGTAAGGTGTTCCCATTTTTGGTCTTCTCGCCCTGCATCTCTATTGTTCTGCTGAACAAGAGTAGCATAAACATCACCAAGAAAAGGGAATGAATCTGAACTCCGTCCTCCCAGCCGCAGTAAGATCCACTCAGAGATACAAGGAACCATGTTAGGCTCCGGCAACAAAGAAAATCGGACATTCCTGTCTTTACTTTAAGTCAGTTGGGAGCTGCGGGGGAGGCAAAACTTGTTTCGGTAACTCCTTACCGCAGCCACACATAGCCTGGAGGCAGTTGATATCCGATTCATACCGCTCGACAAATGTTCGCCACTGAAGCCACGTTGCAATTTGGTACAGAACAGTCGTTAGGTTGCTGGCTGCTGCATCGTTTCCAGCCGCCATGATATCGAGTTTCTCTTCTTCCAGAAAAAGGTGCAAGGCCATAAAAATTCCCCAGGCTGAACTTTTCCGAATTCCTTCGGGTAGCCCATGAGCTGTTGGGAAATACCCAGATGGCCCAATGGCCTGGATCCCAAATGCAGACATCATATAAACCTGAGCAAGACGCATAGCCTCTGACGAGCTCGTTTGTTTACAGCTCCCCTCCTCTGAAGTCCTGCCAGATCCAGATGTTGCCACGTTAACATTAGTCATTGCCCAGTCCCAAGCTTTGGGCATTGTCCAAGGTTGGGTTGCATTGGAGCCCATCGAATTCGGTGTCGCTGTCGATAGCTCAGGAATGCGCTGCTCCGGCATCAACCCGTTATCAAATATAGAACCGTCCGGGGTCATCAAGGCGAGGAATACGGCATACAGTTCTATAATAAGACCAGTCCACTCCAAATTCGCCGAACTGACGTTCGCTTGAGGTTCTAGCCATTGCATAACTTGCCACCATCCAGCAACGATTTTCTCTGCGTAAGCCGCGGGGAGGACACTGCGTAAGACATTCAATATCTGACGAACGCGGGTAGTCCTCGGCTCCATTTTGATCTGGATCTGATGAAATGTTCCGTTATTGTCGACCAAATCGACAAGTCCTTTGGGTCGCGGATGCCGAAGACCACTGATCCGAGGCCGACATACATCCGGTTGCGGGTTGGGGAAAGGTTCCTCGAAATCATATGTCGAGTACACGTCCTGCTTGTACAGAGATAGGGACGGTAGTACGATGGTAGTCAACTCGCTCCAAGGAGCCTGGATGCTCAGCTGGTGCTGTCCATCGTTCCCCTCCGAGAGAATAAGAATCATTGTTTGATCCCCGTCAAATATTTTACACGAGTCTGCCACGTTCTGGGCTCTCCTCAGCTGACCCCATGTGATCGATGTTGTCTCCTTATCTGCAAGAGGCATTGGACTCCTGCGTGTTTGTATGTGGAGTGTCAAGAGTTGCAGCCGTGTGTCGATCATGTCTTGTATGCAGATAAGGAGGTAGTTACGGTCTTGTTCGTCAACCGAGTAGGGCGTCCCAGTAACGATATAGACCTTGCTCAACTTGTTGGCTGGAGTATTGGATAGTGAGTACCGGAGGTTTGCTGTATCCATCGGGACGCTGCGTATCTTTGTGAAAAGGATTTCCTTGCTAAGTCCATCGTATTCTGTGTCGTCTAGTCTCATACTGTGGAACCCTTCGAAGTCACCACCGGAACGTAGCTCCTCCAGAAGTCCATCAACCGGGGCTTCTAAAAGGCTGTTCAAAGTCTGATTGTACAAAACATTTGAGGTTGTAGCAGCCAGTCCCACACTCGCTCGGCCCCGTTGGCTGCCATGGGAGTCTGCGCGTCTTCCCGTTCCAGTAGAAAGTAGGGGCGTTTCGGCAAATAACGGTCTTTCTTGGGACGCTGAAAGGTCTGCTCTTGCTAGCAGAGAGCTAACTCTGCGGGATTGCCGTCTCGAGGCCTCTGCTGCTCTATCTGTCTCGAGCGACAGGGCCATTTCCAATGATGTGTCACCCTTATCCGGGGCTTCGCCCCTGCGCGTCTTCTTTACGGGCAGAGTGCCACCTAGGCTCTCGCGCATACTTGAATGGCGAGGTGTCGTTGTGCCACTTTGGAGACCGGGCTGCATTGAGCTGCGTCGGCGGGAAACCGTTGTTTTTGGCTTCTTCCGACGAGACGTGATTTGATCTCCACTGTTCAAATATGACATCCTCCATACGCTGTACATGCTTGTTTCGCGATTCACAGTAACTGCCAGTACGAGACTGTCATTGTTGCCATTGTTGTTGGATGTGGTCCGGTCGTGCATGATGGACTCGACATGTAATATCTCCTCGGCCGGGTCAAGGAATGGAGTCCTGGCCGATATTCCGAGCCTGCTTCCTTTTTCCGGTTGTAAAGCCACCAAGCCAATTGGAAGCATTGGGTCTGCGAGGAAAACAAGCCGAGGCCATCCAGAGTCTCCAGTCTCTAGCGGAGTATCCCACATAGTATCGAGTGTCGAGCTGAGACGTAATGGCATGGGTCGCGGTTTACCAAGGCTAGCGGTTGAAAACGTTTGGCTCCCTAGGTCATTGACCATCGGAAGAATATGTGACGAAAGAAATGAGTTTGGCGGAGCACGAGGAAACTTAAGAGTCACTGGTACTGTAGTGTCAAGCTTTGATTTGCGCTGGATGATGACACCACGCGGAGCTGCAATAGCCGTCTCAACCTCGAACGGCATATGTATAACATACTCGCCCCCGGAGAATGAGAATACATGGGCTTGAGTCTTTAGGAAAACAATCAAGGTCTTGGAAAGGGACGATCTTGTGGAAGGGTCTGCGCCTGTGTTACAGGATGCTGAGTCTTCGTTCTCGATGCCATTCTCGCCAGCAGGAAAATACGCCAGCAGAGCCTTTAATATTGGTTCCTTCTCGGCTTCAAATCGAAGACATCTGCCGACCTCGCCGCCACGAGACCATATGGCACATGTGTCGGTCGTGAATAGTTCGTCCTCTCCATTATCGTCGGTATGTATTTCCCAGGCGTACGAGTCCGGCGCTGCGTTATACGGGAGTATGTTTTCGGCTATCGCAAAGCGCAGCCCAGCAGGTTCGTGTATTCCGGTAGATTTCACAGAAGCCATATTGAGATAAAGTTAGGGCCATAGGCATGGAAAGGTCGAGATGTCAACCTCCGTCGTGATAAGAAAGACAAGAAACTGCAAACTAAGTACTTAGTACACGCGGCGCGTTGCGGGGAAGGCGACGGTCCTAATGTGGCTGTGTTTTGTGGCGCGACGCCATCATCGGCTGGGGGCGCCTCTTTCATCTCGACGACCTAGTCCTCCCGAAATTACAGAGGTGCGCTGGGACAACATGTCCACGCCGTGCTCATGTCTGCCTCTATTCCAACAGTGCCCCCCGAGGCAGGAGGTAGAGGTATAAAAGCCGCTAGGAAAGCTAGGGCCAAGGACAGCAATACCCAGGTCTCGAAGTCGTCGGCAACAGACGAGACCGAAATTACCGTCCAGCAACATGCGACTCACACCCAATCCTCACGGGCTTCTGAATGGAACTCTGTCAGTGCAGAGTACGCTGACGACAGTGGGGAACTCGCAGAAATGAATGAAAGGGAAGAGGAGGACAGCCACATTGTTGTTGTGCTACAGGAGAATAGAGGACCTGACGACGACAACGACGACAAAGAAGAAGAGGAGGAAGAAGAAGAAGAAGAAGAAGAAGAAGAAGAAGAAGAAGAAGAAGAAGAAGAAGAAGAAGAAGAAGAAGAGGAAGAAGAAGGACCAGCAGAAGAAGGTCAAGATGAAGAAGATCAATATGAAGAAGGAGAAGAAGGTGTCGATGATGAAGACGATGAGGAGGAACCGAGACTAAAATACGTGAGGCTCACACAAAAGATGGCTGGCATATACCGAAATGGAGACGCAACGAGTGCGTTCCTTGTTGCCGGCGACAAGATGGTTTGTAGCAGCCCAATTTTTTTAGCTACACATATCTCTAAGTCTCTCCTTTTTGCTAATCAAATTCTACCAGATCGTTGGCACCCACAACGGAAATATTGTAGGTTGCGTGTTTATAGCCTTGAACTTGAAAATCTCTAACTGATTGCACAGCATGTATTCCAACTGCCTATGTTCTACCCTCTCCGAGTCTATCACGCCCATTCTGCTTCAGTTACCGCTATATCAATTTCACCGTTTCCTCCACCGCTACCTAATCTCAAACATGACCAACTCGGCAAGATTGTCGCAGAATGCGGTTCAGGCACTACGCACCCGGCATCGCGACGTGCTGATGTGTCGCCAACTACCTCTCCTCGGAAGTTGAGGGAGCCAACAGCGGTCCTCAACATTCCGTCGAACAATATATACATTGCAACAGCCTCTATCGATGGGAATGTATGTGTTCAATCTCTCGTGGACCCCAGAGATGTGCAGCTGCGAAACTTTGCACGACCTGTGCAGACAGTAGCTCTATCCCCAGAGTACCGTCAAGATCGAACGTATCTATCGGGAGGGCTGGCTGAGAACCTCATATTAACTGTCGGTGGCCAGCCCGGCAGAAGCACGTCTACCACCGTCGGGACTGCCGCTGCAGCTGCATCCGGCTGGCTGGGAAGCATTGGTCTTGGCACGAACACAGGGAAGGACACCATTCTACATTCTGGAGAAGGTACCATCAATACTATCAAATGGTCGCCGTCCGGAAAATACGCAGTATGGTTGAACGAACACGGTATCAAAATTATGCGCACTAAAGTTCAGCTCGAGAGCGCCGATGCAGAAAGTGCCTGGAAGCGTATAGGGCATATCGACCGTCCCCAAACAGAGGAATGGGGCATTATGGCCAGTGTGTGGAAGGGAAGAGTTGAATGGATTGACGAGCACAATGTTGCCTATGACGACAGTCTGAACCCGCACGAATCGGGTGCCTCTCCTGTTAAGGAGCAACAGTCCAGTATCACGAAATCGATCGAGAGGCTATTAGTCGGATGGGGCAGCACGATATGGATTATGCATGTTCACCCTGGTGGTGTTGGGGTTGGGAAAAATGCTGGAGAGAGATCTGTGGGCAAGGTTGACATTATCAAGATGTAAGTTGGTGGCTAGGAAGCATTTCAGCTGCTCATAGCACCGCTAACAATACACAGTCTTCGCATAGATTGTATCATATCTGGGATAGCGCTCTACACAGAGAACTTGCTCTTGGTATTGGCGTGCTGTCTGACAGAGGATGCCGACAACGCGGAGGCACAGGAAAGCAAGCGCAAGAGCCACAAGTCAATGACCTCAGCTAAGGCCAACATCGGCGAGCCAGCAAGCAGCATTCACCGTCGACAAAACAACCAACCTCCAGAGCTTCGACTGATTGATCTCGCGTCACAAGTAGAGGTTGACAAAGACGTACTCGGCGTCAGTCGTTTCGAACGATTATCAGGGGGTGATTACCACCTGGGTTTTCTGCCTGCACAGACCGCAGCAGCAGCAGTGTCATCAAAAGGGCCGCTGGAGTCCCTTGCCGATCTTGGGGCGGACATGTGGAATGCCGCAATCAACCCGAAAATGCTATTCAGTTCTAGTGCGAGCATCAAGAGCAAAGAGAGCAATGACAGCACGACGATTTCTAGGGCTTCCACAAGCACGACAACGGGACGCAGCCTTCTCCACCGTGATATCCATCCATCTCTGGCTAAGGCTGGTCTCAAAATTTTTATTCACAGTCCTTACGATTGCATATTGGCTACACGACGTGATATCTCGGACCACCTTGGCTGGCTGTTGGAGCATCAGGACTATCAGAAGGCATGGGAACTTGTTGACGAGAGACCCGATGCTGTCCTATCAAATGAGGCATATTTGGAGCGTGCACCCTCAATGTTCGAAGAGGGAACGGCAGCGCAAGCTCAGGACGATTTTTTCGGGGACTCCATGCTTGACGCACTCAGTAAATTAGCCAATTCGCCGGCCGAGAGAGAGAAGAAACGGATTGGTGAGCTGTGGATAAAAGACCTGGTAGACGTGGGTAATTGGACCCAAGCGGGCCAAGTGGCCGGCAAGGTATTACGTTCGTCTGATCGATGGGAGAAATGGGTGTGGACATTTGCCGGGGCGGACAAACTAGACGAGATTACCGCCTTCATTCCAGCGGAGCCTTTACAGCCACCATTACCCAGAACGGTATATGAGGTAGTGCTTGGCCACTATTTGAAGGTCGACAAACCTCGCTTTCGGGTGTTGCTTGAGCAGTGGCCGAGCGAACTGTTTGACATCAGCACAGTCGTCACAGCATTGGAGAACCAGCTCGACTACCGTGACGTGCGCGAGGACAGCATCGACGATGGAGAAAGAGGGCGCGATTGGCGTATTGTGGTAGAGTCGTTGGCCCGGATGCACGAAGCCAATGGCCGGCATCGGGAGGCTCTCCGGAATTATATCAAACTTCAGGATGCCGACTCTGCCTTCCGCCTGATCCGGAACAACCATCTTGCAGACGCAGTCACAGATGATATTCCGAGTTTCATTGCCCTTCGCGTGCCAGTGGGCCAGGCTGATCAGATGACTGCCGCCGAGCTAGAGCAGTCAACGGCTGAGGCTATCACACTTCTCGTTGATGAGGCTCAGCACGGACTTGTGCAGCCAGAAACTGTCGTGTCGCAGCTGCAGGAGAAGGAGCTCAATTTGTACACATTCTTTTACCTACACGGCCTCTGGGATGGCGACGGCATCCGGGGGCATCAGGGCGAGTCACACGACCGGCTTGTTTCGGAATGCAGGGCGCAGTTGGATATTTTTGCCGATCTCGTCGTCCATCTTTTTGCGCTATTTGATCGCTCACTACTCATGGAGTTTCTCAAATCATCCACCTCGTACTCGTTTGAAAAGGTTCGTAAGGATTCATCCCTGCGCCTTGTATTCAACCCTGAATGATCTAACATTCACAACAGGCTGCTATTGAATGCGAGAAGTACAATTACATTGACGAGCTGGTGTATCTTTATTCAAAAACTGGGCAAATGAAGCGAGCTCTTTACCTGATAATCGATAGGCTTGGCGACGTCAGCCGGGCTATCGAGTTTGCAAAGGAGCAGGATGACCCGGACTTGTGGGACGACCTGCTCAACTATAGCATGGACAAGCCGCGGTTCATACGGGGGCTTCTTGAGGAGGTCGGCACGGCCATTGATCCAATTACGCTTGTGCGCCGCATCCCCGAGGGTTTGGAGATCGAGGGTCTGCGAGACGGCCTGCGGCATATTATGAAAGAACACGAGATCCAGCACAGCATCAGCTCAGGTGTAGCTCGGGTGCTGCGCAGTGAGGTGGCCATGGCACAGACTTCACTGCGCCGGGGCCAACGCCGGGGTATCAAGTTTGAGGTGCCGCAAGCGGCAAATACAGCCTTGGATGTCTCCGAGACAGCCGAGGCTGCGGAGAACGACACCGTCGACGCCGACGTGCAGACCCTAGATCCCTGTCTTGCCACCAAACAGACAGCTGGCCGTTGTGCAAAGTGTCTAATGGTCGTCACGGAATGGGAGACAGACACACTTGTTGGATTCGCCTGTGGGCACGTGTTTCATCTGACGCATCTGCTGGGTCTGCAGCCGGACGAAGCGACCCGTCGCGGATTCGGTGGACTGGATGACGATGTAGTGCAGAGCCGGCATAATGTCATCGGGACAAAAATCACCCATGCCCGGCTGCTGCGGGACAGCCTTCGAGATGGCTGCCCTGTGTGCAGGGCAGTGCACGCGCAGCCGTGAGCCTGCTTCTTTTCAATCCTTGGACCGACTTTTCGGTGTGTGTGTGTGTGTATGCTGGTATCTTAGACTGGTGTGCCTATCTTTGGCCGTCTCTCTTCTCTTCTTATTCGTCGCTGTCGTTGCGTAGTTTGCTTTATTTCCTTCGGCAATATATATCTTAGTACCTTAGCCAGCTCCCTCTCAGCCAGGAAATCCTCCCCTAGCCATCTTCCGTGCTCGTTGGTCACGGCGGCTGTGGTTGGCCCGACTGGACTTGCTGGCTTCCTTGCGCCTCCTCGCCTGCTCTGTTTCCTTCTCTCCTGGTGGTCCTGCGACATTGCCGCTTCTACCACCTCCTCCCCGTACGGGTCCTCTTCCACCTCTCGAGGAGCCTCGTCCTCCCGTGCTGCCACCACCGCGCGACGGGAGTGTCCCGTCTAGATCAGACTTATTTTCGTCCTCTTCCCCGTCGTGTGCTCTCCAGGATGTCCGCGCCAGCTCGATCTGCGATCCTGTGAAAGTGCTGAGCCTCGCCTCCAGTCTTCGCTTCTGCTGCGGATTACGTGACAACATCAATCCCCATCCCTCGATCGCCTCATCTGTCATATCCGTGTCATCTCGCAGCCGCGTACGCGCCTCTCCCCGCCGTGTTGCCATATCCCGGTCGAATACCGTCGGGTTCGTCCGGTACGCAGCAAAAAGAGCTTCGTCCTTGGCACTCTCTAAATCATCAATGCCTGTGGCTGTAGAGCTATCGACTGTGCCTCCGACGTCTGCAGCGTCATATGTGTCATCTCGCTCATCATCGTCGAAATCAAAGGCTGCTAGGGCAGAAAGTATAGCTGCCTTTTGGGGCGCCTGCGAACGGTCCCGGAGGACATCATCAGCTGTCCTTTTCGATTTCTGCTTGCCAAAATGTAACTTGGGCGTCTCTGCTGCTAGTGTAACAATACTGTCATCACTGAATGCATTTTGATAGTTGGGTGGTAGCGTTGAGTGCGGGGCGAGATCGATATAGCTCATGCCTGACTGATTGGAAGATCTTTGTTCTTGTCAGCGTATCGCCACGGGAAAGAGTCGAAGTTCGGAAGACGGAAAGCCACCAAGCATACAAATTCTCAGAACGGTCAGCAGTTGCTAAGTGTTGAGGAAGTGAGTCCTCCAGCAGATGCAAAATGACCCGCTCAGAGTTCTCGCCATATTCATCTAGAAGTCTGGCTACAAATGCAGAGCCAAGATCAGGAAAGAGGTCCTGAATCTGGGTTATTTGACTAAGCCGATGAACAAATAGATGCCTTCTCCGTTCTTCTGGGCTGGCCGTTGCCGGTGATTTGCCCTTCTCTTGTTTCGTCCTGATTCGCATCTGTGGTAGCTGCAGTCCGGCGCCTATCATATTGCGATGTTTGGCCAAGTCGTTCAAAGCGGAAATCATCCGTATCTTTGATGATGTTATTCCCTCGGATCTCTGATGGAGAAGCAGCAATACTGGTGAAGACGTGACGAGTTCACTCAATAAAGAGTTGTTGGCATTGCCAGTGCTCGCGTTCTGCTCATTGGTAGCGCCAAGCATAGAATAAAGAGCGTCTATCAGCTGTGAGTATTTCGGCGTGCTGCCCTCAGTAAGGCCCTTGATGCATAGGTACACGTTGGTAACAGCATGTTTGCGTAGAGATGAGGTCATAATTCGAAAGGCGGCTACCAGTGCATCGATGTAGTCGCTGCCGGCTAAGAACAAGGCGGCCGCAGCCGGCCACGCATAAATCAAAGGGTTTACATCGTGGAGATACTTCTCCACAACTATGAGATCTCCCTGGGTTCCTGAATTCAGATTGTCCACGATAACCTTTTTTAGCCCCGATAGAGATGCTTCTAGCAAGTCAGTTGCTTGCCGGGGCAATCTCTGCAGGGCCTGGCCGATTCGCCGCTTTTCATACGCATGGCAGAAGTCAGCAACAAAATCCCAGCGAACGAGAGGGCTAGTAGGTGTAGGTTGTGGATGCTGTAGAATTCTCATTATCAGAAAGTAGCAGGCCTTCTTAAGTCGCTCGGCGGCTGGGTCGCTGCTAAAGAACGACGTCTCCGGCGTTGCAAGACCGTGAACGAGGCCAACAAGAAACAGCTGCATGCTTTCATCCCTCATCGACGCCTCTGTAAATTCAGCGTCCTGCCGTAAAAGATGGGCTCTTATCAAGGCGAGCCATGATTGTAAACACGCCGTTCGTTCACCGACTTCAATGGCATCTTGCCCGACTGCCAATGCCGGGAAGGGCGCGAATAACGGTAGAGCCGACTCCATCAAAAGCGTATCATATGTATAGGTACGCTGTGTTCGCACCGTTCTTCGTTCTCATAGAGCTGAAAGATATTGCGAAGACGAGTAGGTCGACTGTTTGGACGTCGGAGACGAAGAAACTCCGAAGCTTCGACTCTATACTACCCCCCACTTTTCTACACTGCGCTTGCCGCCATGACTCAATCCGGTAAACAGACTTGTTGCTCCATAATATGTTGACTGGAAAATATGGAATACTTGCTAATCACGGCAATATAATTGTGACTTGTTTCAATATACGTAAATTACGTCGTATATAGCCAATCTTTGCATGTACACAGAAAGTGTAGTATATCTGCAAGAGCCTGTCCCAGCCAGTCCGTACTAAAAGTCCCATAAACACCACTCTCTTTTTGGCGGCAATTCTGGCATGAGTCCTCCGTCGAATTTGCGAGTCCTCATAAAAGCGCCATATTGTGTCTTGGTGTCGTGACTGTACTTCTCCTTCGAGAGCTCTGTGTCTTTGTTGTACGGAGGAGGTCCTTTCGGAAACCATACTTTAACAGCTTTGCCTACAGCATTAGAAATAACTGGAAATGAAACACCGTCCTTTGTTTGATAAGAAACAGCTTCTCCTTTGAACTTCACAAGATTTCCCGACGCATCGTACGCGGCATAACTCCGAATAGGTGGGTGCTGACGCTCTGCAGCAGGAATAGCAGGTACGGCCACCTCGCATGTTGCTTGTAGAGAATCAACAGACGTATTTGTTGAAACTTCCACTCGAGTACTGCCAAAACCTCCTGCATCGTCAGACTGACCGAATGCAGGCTGGGCTTGCACGACTTTTTGAAAGGGATTTGTCGCAGAAACAGTCGCAGAGTTGAGAAGCGGTGTCGGTGACGCTCCAACTGAAGGGTTGCCTGGATGGGCGGTCTGACCCCCCCCAAACGGATTTGCAGCCGTATTGGCCTGCCCAAAAGTATTCTGGATGGCAGTTACGGCAGACTGGCCAAAAGGATTCGGCGGAGTTGTTTTAGCGCCGCCGAACGGATTCGGCACGTTGCTACCAGCTGTCGTATTGGGGTTGCTCTGAGCAGCGAACGGGCGTGTCGCATTTCCAGCGATAGCAGAAAATGGCGACGCGCCAGCGTGCAGACTAGAGGGTTGCCCAAACGCGGTCCCGCTCCCAAGCTTTGAGTTCTGGCCAAAACCGCCAGCGCCAGCGCTTGGCCCTGGCTGGGGGGGCTGTCCAAATACGCTGGCTGACGCACCGGACGCGCCAGCTGCCTGTGCGAACTTTGAAAATCCAGAAACGTTGGGCTGCCCAAAGGATGTTGCTCCAAATGACGGTGCTCCGAACGCAGGTTTCTGGATCAGACTTGACGGCTGGCCGAACGCTGACATCGCGCCTAGCTGTGTGGGTTTCCCGAATGCCGCTACGCCCCCAAGCTGTGACGGCTGTCCAAATGCGGACGATGTCGTAGTCTGTGACGGCTGTCCAAACCCTAATGCCCCCCCTACTTGCAGTGGCTTTCCAAATGTTGACACTGGTTGAGATGGCTTTCCAAATATTGTACCTGGGCTAGACTGTGCGGGCTGTCCAAACGGTCCATTTCCGAGCTGGGCAGGACGTCCAAATGCAGGGCCAGTACCCTGAGAGAGGGGGGATATAGCCGACCCAAAACTACTGGCAGGTACGGCAGGTCCGCCAAAAGGACTTGCAACAGCAGACTGATCTGCGGAGTCAAAAGTGCCACTCTGATACCCTGCTCGGCTTCTTCCCATCGCAAAGTCCCCCGTTGTCATTGACAGAGAGTTATTCTTGCAAGTGTCTAGTCTGTTTGGATGCTGTTTTCCAGCCTCCAAGACGAATCGCATGGCTTCGGCAGGGTTGTTAATTGCATTATCCATCTGCCGCTGGATTTGTTGGTAGAGTGAATCGATATCAGTGATCTGTCGCAACGAGAGTCAGTACCACCTGTTCAGGAGTTGGATTTGGCTAGTAAGTAAAGAGGGGAGGGCTATAGGCACGAACTGCAACCTGTGGGTTCCCAGCAGCAAGCGCTTTCCAGTGGTGCAACCGGAGCTCCTCAAAACTATGTTCTGTCTGGCGGCCACCAAAAAGTTGGCCTGGTGCATCCCGTCCAGGACCGTATGCTGAGAATATCCATGATGGGCGTTCTTCCGTCAAGTCTTTGACAATGCCAGCGGTTGAAATGCTATATGGATTGTCTGCAACGTCAGTGCATCGCGCCTAAATATTAGCAACAACGCGTTCTTTCGGAGGTTTCGCTCAGACCTATGTTGAGACAAAGCTTCAATGGCAATATTTACGTACCGGGGTCTTTCTGTCCAATCGTCAGAGAAGTTGAGTTGCTAGATGGCGCTCCAAAAGCGCCGAATCTGTTTTGGCTCGCTATTGGGTGCTCGTATTTGCATGAATCTGCGATGGGGGCTATCAGAAAGCAGAATAAATGAAAAGAAGAGTGAGGACAAGAACATACTCCCAAACCTGCAGTTTCCCTGTAACCAGAATTTGCATACTGCCATCATCTGTTTCTAACATCAGTGCTAAGAACGAGGGGCGACCAAGAAGAAGGAGCTATTTTTCTGTGTCTTGATTTTAGGTTCGAGTACTGTGCAATCGCGATACCGACTGATAATAAGGAGTACGGAGTAGACAAACGTATAAGTGGGTCTCGTACGGAGTAGCACCCTCCGCGTCTCTGTCAATACGACTCGACTCGACAAGTGGCACACGTGATTTTCGCTTTCACCGCCCAACAGCAGAAAGCTGAAAACAAACTCTGCAGTGCTCCGAGACCTGAGCCTAGGGTCCGCACGCAGGTAAGATAGCATCACGATTAGATTTAGATGCGTACTCCGTAATGCGTGATGCGGAGTAAGAATACAGAAAACTCTCGATCTTCTTATTGCTGATAGCCGCAATCGTGGAAACCTTCCCGTCTCCGATGCCTGGCAGACACCAGAAAAACGCATTAATAGTTCACATAGGCTTTTTCTGGGCCGTCTCGCTAGCTGATATGTCAACTGGGCCTGGCTGTTGTCACCAAGCAGTACAGTGCATGTTGCTACATAGCTTCATAATCAACAACGACATTACTAATCTGCTTCAAACTGCCTTAGATTACGGAGTAGAGCAGTTAATATTATTGCAGGTGTCAGAACAAATTTTGGTCGCAGATAGCCGATTGCATTTGTGGCCCGCACTAGATCTGGCATACATTATCCAACGGCTTCATAGCTGGCAAGAAAGCCCTCTGAATCCGGACCAAGTCAAGATGTATGCATCCGGGCACGAAATTCGATCATAGGCCCATTCTTCAGGCTAGTAAATGTATCCACTAGCTGAAACTCTTCCGGCCGGTGGCGTCCCCATGCCGCATGTGGGTTGCCCTCGCCTGGGTCCACGATCCCAACGGCACGTTGCATATCATAAAGGAACAGTACCCGGGCTAACGCAGTGGTCATCTCGACGTATGCTAGCCCCTTACCTATACAGCCACGGGGGCCGATGCTAAACGGACAAAACGCTGACTGGGCACGGCTGACCTCCTCTTCGGTTGAAACTTTAGCCTTGCAACCCAAATGATTCTTAAGAGATATCGGCCGGAGAATGCTCGCGTTTTTTATCCATCGTTCTGGAAGATAAGAAAATGGCTCAGGAAAGTATTCAGTATTGTGGTGAATTGCATAGTGTGGTGTGCCGATTACTGTGCCCTCAGGAATCAGGTCGGTGCCGATCTGGATGCCACCTGCGAGCACCTCGCGTGGTAGCAGACCGCCAACAGATGGTGAAAGTCGCATAGCCTCGTCAATGCAGGCACGAAGGTAAGTGCAGCCTGTAAGCTGAGAGCCTTGGCGAATGTCCTCCACAGTAGAAAAGACACTGCGCACTTCCCTAGTCACGCGGGCCAATACCATTGTATTTCGGGTCAGATAAAACAATGTGGCTGCCATCGCCGTCGAAGTCGTGTCTGAACCAGCAATGATACTGACGCTCATGTTTGTTAACACTTCCCGCCTGTCAGTTTACTCTGGACCTTCCATGACCTGACGTACAGCAAATTTGACTCTCCCCACAGTTCGGGCATGCTGAACCCGGCCCCCGTCTCGGGATCTCGGGCTTTTAAGCAGGTGGTAGAAAAAGTCACGGCGGTCGGCCTCGTCTCCAAGCTTTGTCCGTATGCCGAGCTGGGCGCGACTATATTCCATATATTTGGCCCTTCCTTCTGAGATTCTGTGGAAGAGGACTTTGTCGAGGCCGAGCCTGTCAATGATCGGCATAGTTCCACACTTGGTTCTATTAGTATTACTCAAGTAATGGGTCAAATTGCACAAGTAATGGGTCATATTGCACATACAAGAAGATGTCTCTGTGCAGCGATACCAACCAGGTTGATGGCGTATGGACACTCCAGCATGCGAAACGCTTTTCCAAAACACAAGTCGCCCAGAATGTCCATGGCGAGGTAGTTACACCAATCGGCCATGTTTCTCGGGGAAGACCACTCCTGACTGCTCGCAAAGCTGTGGCTCGCGTCACATCCGATCTCATCACAAAATATGCGTATGTTGGCAAGAATGTACCGCTCCATTTCTTTTATTGCCCCGTCCGAGAACGCCTGTGACAGAACCCTTCTCTTGCGAGCATGAATATCTTTTTCACGAGTGTTATGGGTGTTGGGTGCCGGATGAACGAATGCGTCGTAGAATTCTGATTTGCGCACATTGGCTCGGAAGCCATATATCTCCTTGAGCGCAGAATTACTGTTGAATGAGAGGCTATTGGGGGCGAACCGCACAGCGTTACCTATCGATGCACAGCATCAATTAGATCGGGTCGATAAATTTGATGGCTTCCATTGACGGGTCTTTCTCCAACCTATCGCTACTAACCATATTTCTCGTGTAGTCTCCAAAACTCAATATGCCGCTCGCCTTTCCAGGCGTAGTATAGCATATATGCATTCGACACTTTGGCCAAAAAAGGCCCGGGGTAATTCGCCAGCGGGTGAAAAAAGACTCTGTAAAACACTAGGCTGACGACCTGTTTAACATGTATCAGTACGCGGAGCTCACGGATGGTGTTCTTGGCGCTGATATCATGTATATAAGCGTACGTATGTTGATAGCATGGCAAATATTGCCTTAAGCCAGTAAGTAAGGTGCACAACCTGAAATTCCATTTTGTGTGTTGGTAAATTTATCAATAAGACGAGGATAGAAATTGACCTCATAGATGGCGACAACCCCATCATATTAATTACCATGTATCCCGCTATCGTCCAGCTCTTGGTATGCAGTAATACCCATTTGTTGGCCAGCCGCGGCGATCTTCGGCTTTCTGCGGCTCAATCAGAGGGATGTTTCGTCGTGCTATTTCCCCGCACATAAAAGCAACCTGAAACAGCAAAGGGCTCATTCCTTCATAGTAGGTATTAGCCCGGCTCCATGGCAAGGAGGAGATCTCGCACCCATGTGTTTGGGGAGTGGATCAAAAATGAGAAGAACAAGACGACTTCTCAGCCGGTTGCAAAAAGAAAAAAAAGAAAAAAAAGAGAAAAAAAGGAGTACGCATAGCTGGTTTTACAGCACGATTGAATGCTGTAGTGTGATTTTCATCATTGTTCCATTTTCGTAGCTACACGTCGTAAAACTAGAAAAACAGGCGTGGTCCATGAAGGCGCCTTTTAAAGCCCCCCAAACAGCGTTAAACCACCGAAAACCACTCCAGACATAGCCATTACAAAAGACCAATGCACTTATGCTGTCTTGGCCTGAGTGGGCGTGACCTTCTTGCCATCCTTGTTGTATCGGACGCGCGGCGGAGGCGCACGGTTGCGACGGCCAACGCGCGAGCGTACACTGTAATTTAATTAGCAAATCTGGCTCGCTTTCACCTTCAACTATGAACGAGACCATAGATAGGAGAGACAAATGCGCCAGTAATGGGAGCCCAGCACATATGCTTCCAGGGAGGACTTCGGTCGCCAAGGTTCTTCTCAGCCGCCCGTGCGAGGTTGCCTCTCGACAACCCCAGCACGGTTGCCTCTCCCGAGGGCAAACGTACCGAACGATCTTGCCATGAATGGCACAAGACACACAGTACTGCAGCTTGAGGTACATCTTGGGGACGGTATAGTCTGCAAAAACGGACGCGTCCGAGATATCACCTATCCCAACTTGTTAGTCTTCCGCGAGTCCTGACTAGCCACCCGGCGGGAAGCTGTTAAAAATTCCGGAACATACGGATAGCAGCAGATTCAACCATGTTGCGGATGGTAAACCGCTTGATGGCCTTATCCTTGGGTGTGCATCGCGAGCAGTTTGAACAGCGGATAGGCTTGACGTGGCCGCGACCCTTCTTGTTGCGGCCGCTGTAAGGAAGACGTGTCAGTATTGGCCACTGTCATATGTCATTCTTGTAGATGTGTCTCGGCAAAAGAAGGCATACTTGTTCTTTCTCTTTTTGACCATTTTGACGTTTTCGATGCTCTTGGAGTGGAGGATGAAGTGATGTGAAGAGAACGAAAATGTATATATTCAACTCCACTACGAAAAAAAGGTCTTTGAAGACATTTCACCCCTCCCGAATTTCACAGGGCAAGTGGCCCTTAAAGATGCCCTACTCACGTGATTTCATATTGATACTGTGCGCTCAATCTTTTGCACAGTATAGCCAGGCAAAAATTCACTTCTTGCGAAGTATTAGCACTGTGATAAAATTCACCCCACAAATTCTAGCATCTTTGCTGCACTATTTTTTTTCTTTCACATCCCAGCTTCGGAATCTTTTCACTTTCAACAACCACACAAAGTTCTGAAGATTGCCTAGGACGCAATAGCCCCAACTATTGCCAGGTACGTCTTTACGATCACTTGGCCATCATGATACGCAGCGAGGTTGCTTGATACTTCTGTTGTGCCGCCTCTCGTTTTTTGTATTGTTCTTTTTTGACATTCATTGATCTTGTTTCACTCTGTTCTTTACCGCTATCATGGTGGCCATTGACCGCAATATGCATTCCTCACTTTTTCAACACACGTCTAACGTCTAGTAATAGGCAGCCATGCAGATCTTCGTAAAGACCCTCACGGGCAAGACCATCACCCTTGAGGTCGAAAGCAGCGACACAATCGACAATGTCAAGTCCAAAATTCAGGACAAAGAGGGCATCCCGCCTGATCAGCAGCGCCTGATCTTTGCCGGAAAGCAGCTGGAGGACGGACGGACTCTCTCTGACTACAACATTCAGAAGGAGAGCACGCTCCACTTGGTGCTTCGGCTCCGTGGCGGCGCCAAGAAGCGCAAGAAGAAGGTGTACACCACTCCCAAGAAGATCAAGCACAAGCACAAGAAGACCAAGTTGGCTGTTCTGAAGTACTACAAAGTCGACAGTGATGGCAAGATTGAACGCCTCCGTCGCGAGTGCCCCAACGAGACTGTGAGTATACTAGGCGCACTCTGCTAACTGTTGCCACCTCTTTTCTAACCATTGCAATAGTGTGGTGCTGGTGTATTCATGGCTGCCATGCAGGATCGTCAATACTGTGGTCGCTGCCACCTGACGTATGTTTTTGGCGAGAAGGACTAAACGAACAGCTTTGTTTGCAGGGATGTGAATTCGGTGGAAAAGTATATCGAGGGGTCTAAACCTTACAGTGGTCTACGCCATGGAGGCGAGTGATGTCTTAGATAACTTCGCCACCTAGAAAAACACGAGGGTTTTCGGATATTCAGAGATCAAATTATAATGCTGCGCTGTTGATGACTGTGCGTATGATAGTAGTCCCTATATGATCCTCGCCCAGCGTCTTCATAAAATCTCGAGAGGAAGAGGTCAATTGCCCGGAAACGAATTTCTGAGATTATCGTACTTCGTCTCAGGGTAGGTAATGCAGTTTCGCTGTCGGTAAAGGGTGCACCGCCCTCCTAGTGCGCTTACTACACTGCTAATGAGGCTGTCATCACCTTCTTTATCAGCACTGCTCTCCCACCACATAGCCCCTCCGAGGACCCTGCTCCTGATGAATTTTGCTTTCACTTTCGCCATATCCACAGTGTCATAAGTGACCAGCGTTCGTGAGTTAGGATTATAGCAATATGAGGCTCCAGCATCTTGGTCAATGTGTTGCTGCGCCCCCATCAAAGGCAGCTTCTTGTAGTCATATACCCCTCGCTCCCAGTTGCCCTCGCCAACTCCGCTGAACGGCTTGCCAGGACCTTCCGTGTTTTCGAAAGCGCGTCCATACAATGGCATTCCAATGACGATTTTTTTGGAAGTAACACCATGAGACGTGTAGTAGGCAACCGCGGCAGCAGTGTCGAATGGAGTCGATGACCGGTTTGTAGGGTGTGGGAATAAGTTTGCTTGATGACCGGCAGTAGAATCCCACGAGCCAGCATAATCATAAGCCATCAAGTTCCAAAAATCCAAAAAGCGATCCATAGCTTTAAGATCAAGAACTTTAAATTTCTCCGGCCCAGCCGGGCATGCCACGGTCAACTCAAAGTGGTATGGCGGGCACAGAGAAGCACCGTACGCGTCTAAGGCTTTTCGGCAATCATGAAGGAGGGCGACATATGCCGCTGCCTGCGATGCGTCTTCAGGATATTCCCAGTCTATGTCGATGCCATCAAATCCGAGGTTCTTCACCAACCCGACCGCCGACTTTGCGAAAGTCTCGCGGCCCTGAGGTGTGGAGGCCGGGGCGCGGAAGTTGCTCGAATACGTCCAGCCACCAATAGACAGAAGCACTTTGAGATTACGGTTTCGTTTCTTCAAAAGATTCAGCTGTTTCAGACAGCCATATAAGTTGGTTCCCGAGTCATTCCACGAATCGTTCTCCCAATGGATGTCGGTGTCCGCCCAGGCATCGGTCAAGAACACCTCTCCAGATTCGGGGCGAATATTTGCAAAGGCGTAGAGGATGTGCGTCAAGTTGTCGATAGGAAGGTCTTGCGGCCGATGCTTCCGAGCATAGATGGCCCAGTTCACAAAGTAAGCAACTGTCCTATAGCTCTGGTCATAAGACATTCTTGTAATTCGATAGTATGTTATAAGCAAGAGGGGTAAACAGTGACAGCAAAATATCAAGGTGGTACGGGATATATTAGCATGATTGTCGGAATATACTACATCCGAGACCGACGTTGTTTGCTATAAAGGGGGCTCCAGTTTTTTAGGAACTAAGGAAAAAAAAGCGGTTTGCTGCGGCAGGAGGGAAGACTTTTTTTTCTGAAATTCGACATTTTTTTGTCAACTCCAGAGAAACGCAACAGCAACGGTTATTCGATTTTAACAATGGCGACCTTAAATTACCTACTCCACGAATCTGCCGTTGGCTACGGTATATTTGAAGTAGTCCATCAAGCTGACAGTGTTGGCCTTCGTTTGAACGAGGTCCAAGACTCGATAACCGACCTGTCGAAGTTCGGCAAGATGATCAAGCTTGTCAATTTCTCGCCCTGGAGGTTAGTAGCAAAGCTCGAGGCACTCTTCCCTCTGGGCAGATCTCTTTGATTTCTTTCGGTTTTGTTGCTGACATGGCACTGCCAGAAACCACGCTGAAGGCCTTCAAAACATCAACGATCTCTCCGAAGGCATTCTGCCTGTGTATCTGGCGTCTGTTCTCGAGCTGAGTCTTCCTAAAGCAAGTGGAAAGAAGACGAAGGTTGTTCTTGGCGTTGCAGATAGGAAGCTTGCTGGTGAAATTACCAGTCAATTCTCTGGCATCGAATGCGAAACTATGGAAACGTCCGAGGTGGTCGCAAATTTCCTTCGTGGCATTCGGCAGTACTCCGAAAAATTGCTCAAGGGACTTCACGAGGGCGACGTCGGGCGCGCGGAGTTGGCTATGGGCCATGCGTATTCTCGGTCTAAAGTCAAGTTCAACATCCACAAGAACGACAATCATATTATCCAGCAAATTGCCACCCTTGACAATTTGGATAAGAGCATCAACAGTGGCTGCATGCGCGTGCGTGAGTGGTATGGATGGCACTTTCCGGAGCTAGTAAAAATCGTCTCGGACAACGTCACATACGTGAAGTTGGTACTTGCCATTGGGAACAAGAAGTCACTCACCGACGACAAGCTTCATGACATCGCTGCTGTTATTGAAGAAGACGGCGACAAGGCGCAGGCTATTCTTGATGCTGCCAAAGTGTCCATGGGTCAAGATATCAGCGAAACTGATCTCGAAATGGTGAAGGCTTTTGCCACGAGTGTGACCAAGATGGCCGCCTACCGGCAATCCCTCGGATCCGCATTGGAGAAAAAAATGAACACCGTGGCACCCAACCTTCAAGTAATCTTAGGCACGCCGGTAGCAGCACGTTTGATATCCCACGCGGGATCCCTCACAAATTTGGCTAAATACCCTGCCTCGACTTTGCAGATCCTCGGTGCTGAAAAGGCTCTTTTTCGCGCACTGAAGACGAAGGGAAACACGCCCAAGTATGGTCTGATTTATCAAAGCTCGTTTATCGGCCGTTCAAGCACACGCCACAAGGGCCGAATTTCGCGATATCTCGCCAATAAGTGCAGTATCGCAGCACGTGTGGACAGCTTTAGTGAACAGCCGACGTCTCGGTTTGGCGAGGTCATGCGGCAGCAGCTAGAGGACCGGCTTGAGTTTTTCTCTTCTGGAAAAAAGCCTATGACGAACGAAGACGCGATGCAAGAGGCAATGAAGAAAGTGCTTGCAGACGGTGGCTCGCTTGCCGTGGACCACGAAATGACCGACGCGCACGAGGGAGGAGGAGAATTTGCAAAGGTGAAGACTGCTAAGAAGGACAAGAAGGAAAAGAAGGAAAAGAAAGAAAAGAAAGACAAGAAACGCAAATCGCTAGATGCTAGCGCCATGGACATCGACGCGGAAGTCAGCCTGGACAAGAAGAAGAAGAAGAAGTCGCACGCTGACTAGCTTAGAGGATGCTCTTGGACTTGGCAGTCGGAGACCAGTCGGGTCTCACCATTGCTACTGTATGGATGTATCTTGTACTGTTTGCCTGTCTCAGTCGTCTTGATTATGTTGCAATGTTTTTACCGTTGGAGTTATCAGGTGGATCTGGCTTTGGAGTTTAATAATAAAATCAGCTCAACTATTTGGGTGGAAGGTCAAGCCGCTTTCCGTTTCGCAGTAGGTGAAAAAAAGTGGTCGAATCCTCACAGTGTACAAAATTGCGTGGCTACAGGCTATTCTTATTCGGGATGGAGCGATTACAGCAACGCATAATATGGTAACCAAGAATTACCGAGCATGGCCCCTGATCATTCAGCTCACATGTATCGTTGAACGTTGTGCAAAATCCAGATAATCCTGTAACTTCGTCTACTTTCTGAACGCTAACAACGCCGGACTACCTGTATGTTTGCTAAGTGCCTCTTCCATTATGCGCCCTCGCTGCCAAACTCGTTTGTCCATTCTGCGTTTCGATTTAAGTCTTCTTTGGATACTGTTGGCCTGCTGGCTTTGATAGCCTTTATAAAGTCCTTTAAATCTACTGTCGGCTCAAGTAATTCGTCCTGTCCGATATCATCCCAAGTCATCTCGTCGGCATCTGGCTCCCCTGGTGAACAGGGAGTCAACTTCCGCTTGCCATCGAGCATAACCTGAAGCAGAATCAATTAGTTTCAGATGTGCCGCACGCGTGCCACTGGCGTGGCGTTTGAGGCAGGGCAGGCCATCGAATGGGAGGAGTTTGTTTACCGGGTGGAAATGTGTCGCCTGTTGAATTTTTCTAACAGGCTGCATAAGTGCATCCTGGACGACGGTACTGATATCAGAGCCAGAGTAGCCTTCTGCGAGCTTTGCTAGTTCGCGGTAGTCGTTGGATTTCAGAGTAGTAGGTGTCTCGCCGACAGCAAGCTTGAACATGGTTGTGCGGGCAGCAAGGTCGGGCAAGCTGATATGAACTCGACGTTGGAAACGACGCCGAATCGCGGCATCGAGCTGCCAGGGAATGTTGGTAGCACCGAGGACGAGCACACCCGTGCTATCTTTGCCGACGCCGTCCATCTGGACGAGCATCTCGGTCTTAATGCGCCGTGACGCTTCGGACTCGCCCTCGCCACGAGGGCCACATAGCGCATCGACTTCATCGATAAATATAATAGACGGTTTATTTTCGCGGGCCATGTTGAAAAGCTGCTTGACTAACCTTCAAGTAAGTGTCAAAGTTAGTTATAACGAACAAGGTGCAAGACTGATATGCGGTGAGACTGCGAACCTTTCACTCTCGCCCATCCATTTGCTGACTAGGTCAGAGCTACTGACGCTGAAGAACGTACTCTTGGCCTCCGTAGCTACGGCCTTGGCAAGATAGCTTTTGCCTGTCCCCGGTGGACCATATAGCAATATGCCTTTCCATGGTTGCCGCTTGCCCTGGAAGAGATGTGGGAATTTGATAGGCAGCAGAACAGCCTCCTTCAGCGCTTCCTTAGCAGCCTCCAGACCGGCCACGTCATCCCATTTCACGTTTGGGCGGTCTTGTAGGATAGCTCCAGCCAATGCACTGCGTAGCTTTTTGCTGTCCTCGTCAATGCCGTCGCCGCCAGCGTCCTCTCCGCCCTGTTTGCCTTTGCCAGTACCGGCCGTCGAAGCTCCGTTTGCACCGACCATGCCCGGTTTTTTTCGCTTGGCATCGACATCAGACAGGTGTGATTTCAATTTTTCTGCACGGTCCATGTATTCGGTAGTCTTCTGGCGAATCATCTCCTTTGACCTTGGGTTCTTCTCCCATTTGAGCGCTAACATGAACATTTCCAAGGCGGAGTAGTAGAGCTGATACGCCTTTTCATATTCAGCAGAATTGTCAGCCTCAATTGCCTTACGCACTTGTTCGATAGCCCTGCCTAGAAAATCGGTGTTGGACATGGTCGCTGGTGCGCAGTGGAGGCCGTCAGCTCGTGGTCGGGCGTTTGTCTGGGAGGGAAACGAAACAGAGATATGATAGGGCGGGCAGCTGTCCTAGACAGCTTCAAAATAAGTTAAAAGTAAACCCGGTTTACTCTAATTCCAGCGCAACTTAAATACCGCTTGTCTGCTCCGTGCTGACGCGCCACAGTTGAGAAGTTGGTGCTGATAATAAGGCTGCGATATATTCGAGGATCGAAAGTCCGTTTTGGCGGGGTAACCATGCGATTGCGCCACAGATCGTAGCTCTAGATGCTATTCGCCACAATTTCCGCCGCCGCCACACATTATATCAAGTGCTGAAATCTTGTGACCTCGAAGGAAAAAGCTCCGACCATAAATCGGTCTCTGGCTTTTGGACGCCCTGAATAACGGGAAAACAACACTGCAAAGGGTAAGAGGCTTAAAGCGCTGTCCTTCTCGAAACTTCATACATGGCATCAGCAGAGGTACAAGGGGCTCTTCAAGGCTTGTCGGATGAGTTCACCAAGCTTCAACAAGGTGGTTATTTATATTCTTGCTCTTCATACTATATCAATTATTTCTGACCTTACCTTTGGTACAGACCAGCAGAAAGTAATAGCAGCCCAGCAAAGGCTTAACGCGCAGAGGACTGAGAATGAGGGAGTCAAGAAGGTTTACTCCCTCCAGATGGCCGTATAGATCTAAATGAAACGAGGCTAATGTGATGTGCGGCAGGAATTTGACAAGTTAAAAGATGGAGAGATCATTTACAAGCTTGTCGGACCAGTACTCTTGAAACAAGATAAAATCGAGGCAGACAGTACTGTGGTGGGCCGTCTGGATTTCATTACAAAAGAAATGTGCGTGACATTCTGCTGTCATCTATTGAATCTTTCTCCACTGACGAGGTGTGGTAGGGATCGGCTCGATGGAGAGATAAAGGAATCAAACCAGAAACTTGACAAGGTCAAAGACCAGATTATGACCATCCAAAGCAGTGCACAAGGTGCAGCACCGGGAAAATCGGGTACATGATATGCCGTTGCTAGCAAGGATGAGGAGTTCTAGAAACTGTCAAAGAGACTGAAGCCATGAATACATACAAGCAATGCCGAAGCCATACTAGACTCCTATATTATTACAATCAGTGATTTACGTCTTCATCTCTAATTCAAGACCATAAATGTAAATCCCCAAGGTAAGCCCATGTTTCTAGAAGGTCGCTCATAACCTGCGCTGAATGCATCCACCTCATAGTCCTGGAAAGATGCGCATTCTGGTCGCACGTCCATGTTATCTTCATGGCTTGCATCCATGATCAGATCCATCATTTGATCCATCATTAAGCAACTGCTGAAAAGGTGGCTCTGTTCCATGGTATGTCTGATGTAGTCTAGCTGTTTCGAAGTCGAAAATCTGCATAATTCATGCCTAAGAATGTCGGCAGTGATTTCGATGTCCAGTTTAGACAAGCGTGTGGCGAGGGCGATGCAGCTAGAAATACCCTCCGCTAGTAGGCGAGCCTTCTCTTGGGGGCCCAACAGTTCCGCTGCGCGAGGGACATCTCCGTTCACTAGAGGCAGAGCTTCAACGTCAAATATGGCGTCCACAATATACTTCTTTGTAGGTTGTGTCGCAAACAAAACAAGGCATCTGTCAGCCGTCGAGATCTGATTTAAGATCTGGTACAATATTGACCGAAGGGGAGAATCGCTCTGTGTGTACACTTGGCCCGAATTGATCGAAAAGAACAATGGAAGGAGAGTCATGGCCCCTAGAAAGCGTGTCACCCGTCAGTTTAAGGTGAATAAATTTGATGGTAGTAAGCTACACACCTCTACATTGTGTTTGTAGGAAGCTCTCATGACATTTACCAAGCATGGCTGTGGATGTAGATAAAGTAATAAGAGCGAAAAGCGAAAGAAACGATTAGGTTGATGCTTTGGGAGATATTCGTAGATGCAATAGTTACAAAGCATGCCAACAACTTTGTAGTTCTCCTGGCTGCTTTTATAATAGTCGGGGTGGCAGCTCTACGCAAGAAGTGGAACGAAGAATGCGAAATACCTTGCAACGTATCTTACGATATATTGCAACTTTCCACAGACGAGTGTGAGAATGCTATGTATGGGTGTGGGGGCTACTGGTAAATTGACAGCAGTTGTTTCCGTTGTCTGTGCTTTCTTGATTGTATCTTAATAGTTAGATACGTTACATGGTACGGAGTAAACAGTGGTTATACTTGTACGAGTAGTACTCGTACTCCGTACGGAGTACAGTTGGATAATAGTAGATGCATGGGTGGATACAGCAATAAACGGGGACGGAAACCGAGGACGGTTGGCCTATTGAGACGCCGGAATTATACAAATTATGGTCTAGTGCCTTAGACTGGGAATGCATTGGAACTCTTGTAGCCTTGAATGATCCTCCAAGGTATACTCCGTACTGCGAGCAAGGTGGTCAGTTCGTGGGGCCTCAACATACACCATCGGGCCACAGCTGATACGTGGATGCTGTTGACAGGCATTGTCTCTTAGCTTCAGGGGGTTAGGATTGGACGCCACAGCTATATATACATATCTCGCCACTGTGGCGACATATGTGGCTTATACGCTAGTCATCTGCGGATATCGTGGCAAAACAGAGGGGTACCCTGAGCGTCAGATTTGGGTTCGATAACAACACGCGCAAGGGGTGTTTTGCCAGCTCTGCGAGAGCTCGACTAATTGTCGGCAATCCTGACAGCATAGAAGCCTAGTATGCCTTTCGAGTCTAGGACTTCCGTGAAAATACGGGCGGCTTTTCCTCCACTGGAACCAAGTGAGCTAGCTAAGGAAGCCGAAAAGTTCGAGTTCAACCCTTTGATCCCGCTAAAGAACTACATTGGTGCTTTGGATACTTTGTATCGTGAGGTACGTTTGGTGTGGCTACGCGATCTACCACCATGACGATACTCATATAACTACTATTTATAGGGAAGAAATTATTTGAACGAGCGCAACTTTGCCAAGGCGTACTTGCTTCTTTTTCGGTTCTCGATCCTCTACCTCGATAAAGTCTCCTCTCTCCCGGAAGCCCGAACACCAAGAGGACGTACGCTACTGAAGACAACGAAGAGGAGAATAAAGGATGTGCTGGTGGAACTAGAGAACATTAAGCCAGATCTGATTGAGGCGCGAAACCGATGGACTGCCGAACATCCTGAAGCTACTTTGAATCCAAATGCCCAATACGAAGGAGCAAATCAAGATTTTGCTGCGCGGGATGCCGCACTTTCGTGGAATATCAAGGCACAAGCCACCCTCCTCGATGCATCATGCCATCAGGACTTTGCAGTTGATCTTGCAACAGAGGAGCTGAGCCGAAGACAAGACACACGCCGCCATGGAGTTTCAAAAGAGGGGGATATCGGATGGGGAGCTGGGCGTGAGCTCGGTACTGGGCGTCCACTTACGGTGGCAGAAGAATCAACCGGCTATGGTTATGCTGATGAGAGAGAGATGCGATGTCAGATGGAGCAAGCGAGGCGCCGGTTGGATCGTCGCGAGGAGGGCGATATATTTTGGAAACAGTTGGTCGGTTTAGGAGATCGAAAAAATCAGCCTGTGCCAATGGCTTACCACTATCCATCGATTTCGAGGTCAGCCCCTCCGCATTATGACACGGGCCAATCAGCCAGAGACCAAAAGGAAACCGGCTCCCCTCCTGGCATGATTGGAGTGCGGCCTCAACTACCGCCAAATGAAGGTGCCTATGCCGTATCTCTGCTGGATCGATCCGCTCCACCTGTTCCGCCACGGAGGGAGTTGGCCCCATCATCCGGAGAGCTAGTTAGACATCGCCCTTTTTCACCAACCAGTGGTTACCCATCACCATACCCTCCGCGTCTACCACCAAAGGTAGATAGCATTGCATCACCCCCTGAAAAGGGGACAATCACTTTCCGGCCCGCTGCTTATTTGGAAGATGGAAAGCCTATACGACCGATATTTGTGCCCGAGGGTCTGCGCAAGGACTTCGTGCACATGGCAGCAGCAAACACACACAGAGGCATAGAGACGTGTGGCATTCTCTGTGGCACAAACATCAACAACGCGCTTTTTATTACGTGCCTGCTAGTCCCTGAGCAATATGGCACCCCAGACACGTGTGAGACCACGAACGAGGCAGCAACATTTGAGTTCTTTGACGAGGAAGACTTACTTCAAATAGGATGGATACATACACATCCAACACAAACTTGTTTTATGAGCTCGCGTGATCTACACACGCAAGCTGGCTACCAGATCATGATGGAAGAGAGCATCGCCATTGTGTGTTCACCCAGCCATGAGCCTTCGTGCGTATTATGGTCTCTTCAGTGCCACCCCTAATGCGACATATTTTTTCTAACATACCTAGCTGGGGTGTATTTCGCCTTACCAAGCCACCAGGATTGCAGCATCTTCTAGGCTGCGAGAAAACCGATACATTTCATCAGCATTCACTTCCGGCGGACGCCCTCTACGTAGATGCGAAGAATCCTCCAGGGCATGTTTTCGTCACATCGCGTATGAAGTATCGAATACATGACCTGCGCAAGGAAGCTTAGGCGATGTCTATAGATGCATGTCCACCAGTTGATGTCTCCTGTATGTATGCTTACAGGAACCCATTTAAGCTTTAGGCTTATGACCGGACAGTGTATGAAGCTCAAGTTCTTTAGGCCCATCATTTCAACTGTTTCACACATACACAGAAAGGCGAGGCAAAAATATAGCATGAGCCACCTTCATAAATTGCTGCGCGGCCTTTACGTCATTCTCGTCCTTCTAGGCTGTGTAGGAAGTGCTGCTAGTGTATATTACGGCCCATACATAGTCTCAAGTTGTGTATACCCCAGCCGGCTTCAATAGCTTCCGAGCCTCTGTTGGGGAAGCTTTTCGAAAGCAAAAAAAAAAAAGTATGGCTGTCTGTCTTGTTCGATCTAGTTTTCATGCCTTTCTGGCTATCTTATTTCAATAATTTATGAAGTAGAGTTCGACGTATATCCAAAGACGTCCTATGTGAGCACTCATATCTTGAAACATCTTGTGCTAAGATTGATATTAGTAGCCTAAACTGTACACCAACTGGTCGTGACCAGATCCAACAATACGGTACAAAACATCTGCTATACCAACGGCGTTTCTGATTTTTTGCCTTGAAACAAAAGCAATGCGAGCCGTTGTCAGCTTGCCTCTCTTGGATAAGCCGCACTGCAACCTTGTAATCCTAGTCCTTTGGAAGAGGCTTTATCAGCTACCAGTCTGTTTATAAGCAACATCTAGCTACAATATGCATATACATTGGCCAACTCCTTGACATCAGACCGGCACCAATATCAGCAACATCAACCGTGTCTATGGTCTATTTTGCCTCTGTGCTGCGTTTTTTCTTCATGTATACGGCATCTGTATTACAGGATCTATCTGGTTCTAACTCCCATAGTAGTGCTCCCATTCTTCCTGGTTTTGCGTTGGCGTATTCCCCTATCATTCCAGAAGCTTCCATATTGTTCGTTTATTTTTTGTGTTGGCATAATAGTGGTCCCCAGAAATACTCGTACGCATGGAAAAACACGTTTAGAGTGGGCAAGCAAACGACAACTGCCATTATCATATATTTGTCAATACCAAGTTTCCTCGGCTCGGCTCTGAATTTGCTCACCAGAATTCTCCAGATTTTTTGTCCGTCCTCATAAGTTATCATTCTGATAGCATCATTCTGATAAAAAAGCATCGCCGTTGTTTCGTCCGAGAACCGAAAAGCAGGCCAATCGAACCCCCAGAATCATGACATGACATCGACCTGTGAATACGATGGCGACGCCTCCTCATACAGCACATCGCCGCTCGGATCTGACTATGCATGCAACTCGTTTGGCAAACCGGTCGAGCGCGCATTTAGCATCCATATGCCTTGGATAATAGATAGCAAGGGCTTCCAATGACCACCGACATAAGAACCTAGGTTAATTATTTTTTCAGATTTGGTGTCTACGTAGTAAGACAAGGAGCAACCCGAATTCAGCTTGAACAGAAATTGCCTGAGACATGCCCACACGCCTCGCTGCCTGTAGCAAGGCAGATGTGGGGTTTCCCTTTAGGTGTGCGTACGGAGTATTGCTGTACAAATTTCAAGGTGCTGTACAAGAACTCGTGCTCCCAGTGGTCACAAACTGTAGCATACAACGACAGTCTAGATACATCATAGAGCAACTGAATGGGCCATCCATAAAACTCGACTGCTGAGGCTCATGATACTCTCACACCTCGTGATCCTATTTCCAAAGTTCAATACCCAAGTATAACTTATTGTCACAACTGATCGAGGTGGATGGGATATTATTCGGACTCGCCACAGGTGCACTCACCAGATCTGAATGGTGGCAAAATCTCGCTCGACTTTGGCAGCCTTACTTGACAGGGGCTTTCAGGCGTGCAATGGCGACCGTTTCCACCGTTAGAAGTACTGCTCGATTGTTTACAGTGGCAAAGATCTGAAGACGCGCCTGAAAATACCTGACAAGGGGCGCGAATAATACCCCATCCACCTCGATGCTAATGGCAGGGGATACGAAGCACTGTATGGGTCTGCTTACTGTGGCTGATGATATGCGTGATGTATTAGCTAGAAAGGAGTATATGGCGCGCCTTTACTGGTGCAGAGATTTCACTGGGGCTGCTCCCCATTTTTATCTATTCTGACCAATAATAGGCCGCTTTGCTAACATTAGTCAGAACGGTCACAGTGCGCTCTATTCCAGAGCTTCACACTTATCCATTCGATTCACTGTGCATACCGACCATTACAACAAGCTCTCACCGAGAGCACATCGCACAATAGAGCAGCCCGCACGAACAGTTTCATGTGCACCTAGGTCGACATCTGGCGCTAAGCTGGGGTTGACCTCCACGAGATCGACGGCAATAAGGCTGCCAGTCTCGTGTATGCATTCGCAAATGTAGTCACCCTCGCGTAACGTAAGGCCACCGCGCACAGGCGTACCAGTCGACGGTGCCCACATTGGGTCGAGAGCATCGACGTCAAACGAGAGATGAATGGGCGTGTCCGCGCCAATATGAGCGAGGGCCATCTCCATGACGCGGCCGATGCCGTAACGGTCAATATCGAACATGCTGAAGGCGCGGATGCTGTGTTCCCGCAGGATGCGTTTCTCAGGAGCATCAACATCGCGCAAGCCGATATACACCAACTTGCTGACATTAATGCGGTTCTCTGGCCTTAGCCAGCCAAAATAGTCGTCGTTTTTGTCCTCAGCTATCCCGGTCAAAAAAGCGACGGGCATGCCATGTATATTGCCACTGTCGCTGGATTCGGGGGTGTTGATGTCAGCATGGGCGTCGACCCAGATGACGGCGATCTCACGGCCCAGGCGCTCGCGGGTAGCCTTAGCAGTACCGCCCACGGTGCCTATAGCGATGCTATGGTCGCCACCGAGGGTTAGAGTCAATCGGCCTTGGCGGGAATGCTCGTAGACCTGGTCGGCGATACGGCGTGTGACTTCAGAGACAGCGCGTGGGTTTTTCATGCCACGGTAATCCGGGTCAGACTCCGGTACGAGATCTGAATAGAGGTGAACCGTGTCATCGCCGTGTAACTTATAGCCGAGCTCATCGCGCAGCTGGGTTAGGAGGCCTGACTCGATCAAGGCTGAGGGGGCGGCATCGACACCTGGCTTGCACTGCGCAATCATTAACAACACATTCAGTCAAATTGAACATAATCTTTTATGTCCGCTTACCTGGCCCCCAGAGAAGCCTACAGCGACGATGCCTAGGTTCTCCTGGTTGTTCAGGAATTTAGACTTCGCCATGGAAGTGGCCATGGTGTCCTGGGATATTTCTGAGTGAAGAAGTGTCAATATGGGCTTGGAAATGCCTCTGAAGCTCGAGAGAAAAAATCAAGCTCTTCCTCTTGGTCTTATGGTGTCGCGTAACACTCGTTGTGCTGAATGTGGTAGTGGATGACGTCGTTTGAGGGCAGGGATGGTCGAGCAACACGATAAATCCAAAAATAAACTAGACTTGTTCTCGATTTAGAGGCTACTGATGCAGTTCTTGTTCGAAACCGAACCTTCTCTCCGAAATTATTGCAAAACGCGGCCGAGTCATAGATGCAGGCAGGTTCTGGGTATTTATATCAATGCCATGCTCCTTCCTCTCTTCCCCTCAGGTTGTCCCGGCTTGTGTGGCCTAATCGAAATTCTTGATCTTCTGCCACCTGGCTTCTTATCAAAAAACCCTGCTATCACAGCTTGCTGTCTCACATTCGATTGGACAGTTTAGACCGCCATTAGGTAACAGACGCTGTTCCTCGTCGACACATGTGCCACGCCAGTCGCTGGAGCTAGACCCCTAAGTGAAGGTGCTCCTTGTGCTAAACCCCTAAGTGAAGTTGCTCCTTATGCTAGACCCCTAAGTGCAGGTGTACCCGATTGGGTTATGGCCTAATTATAACAATAGCATACTTTTCAGACCGCCTGACGTTTGCGACGTTTCTGTGGCTGATTAACTGCGAAAGTCAGAAAGCTAGGAGCCGAGGTTTCTTCCTAAACCGGTCTCTATCTCGGAAAGCCCCACAACCTAAGATACCTTCCACGGTGTGGTTTGGAAACCAGTGAAGAAAGAAACTATATTATCACTACTTCGCTACCCAAAGCGACAGTGCCCTCGACTATCGTCCAAACACAGATGCTTGGCATATGACAGCTCCCTCGTAACAGTACGTGCATCAGTTAACGAGTTTAGTGGCAAGGTACTCCGTACTATTAGGTATACTTGATGGCAGTGATATGCTAAGATAGCAATCGGATTTTTATCCATAAAAAACGCAAGGTGGATTTTACATATAGTACGGAGTAAGTTTGTCGATATGAGTTTATGCTAAATCAACGTAAAAAACGAACGCTTCTCCTTCCTAGAAAATTGATTACATGACCATAAAAACCGTCGAACGAATTCTCTTGTTTCGGCCGTTTACATATATAGATCGGCTGAGCCGGAAGGACAAGTATACTATGTAAAACCTGAGCCCAGAACATCGAACTGGGTCAAAGGGCAAACGAGTGTTTTTTCTAATAGTCAGGTTACAGTACATTTTATCCTTTCTGGGGCGAACTGAAGCCGGGCCGTGACAGTCTCCTGTCTGGTGCCTTAGGGGCCTTTATACTTAGCAATTGCAGGCAGTCGTAATGTACCGCAATGGTATTAAGGCGTCAACGCATTTTGTGCCATGCTATGTAGCCAACCTTGGCATATTACTAGCTGAACAAAACGCGACTTGAGAAAGTCCATTGTCGGGGGCTTAGCGTTGCGAAAAAATATACAATCCGCTTTTTTTCCCCCTTCTAACCAGAACTAGAGCTACGTTCAAATATCTTACCATAGTTATGCCAATCGCGCTCTGGACCGCTTCGAGACGGATTATTAGAATAAAATGTAGTCGATAAATGGAGTCTTCTGGAGCGGAGTTACCAAAATTAAGGTGATTGATTTGTTAGTGGTCCGTACTAATTAGACCACCACTGTACTCTCGTATTACATAGTGAGATCTCTACATAGTAACCTAAATCTGACAGCAATTAAGCGTGCTGTTAACTGTAAGGAGTAATAACGTGCTCCTCTACAAGTACTACAACAAAAAATAATAGGCAGACTGGCTGTAGGGTTGCTTCTAACTCTTATAGCACCTACAAGACGTTACGATCCGCCATCGTGATCTGCGGATTCGCTTGATACAGGCAAAGGCTATGATTCATACTAAGATGCTTTTGCTCCCCGATTGGTGCTAACCTGATCACCGCCGAGTTATATGATACTCCGGTAACAGTGGGCTCTACAAATTGCAACGTAAGTTACTCGGCTTATTTAGAGCTCGCCACCCTAATACTGCAATTGTACGAAATAGCGTTAAATTTATCATTCCCGTACTCCGTACACTTCAAGCAACCTAAATGCCATTTGTTTGTCTACGATACATCACTTACTACCACTCCTGCCACGAAGCCTGTCGTCGTTCGTCTTCATATATCTCCCAGCCCCGAGCAGTTTCTCTATCTTTGTCCGCCTCAGGCCACCAAGCATTTTCCAAAGCGTGTCGAGAACCGCCTTCTTTAGGCACACTGTTGTTCCCATCTCGCTTCACAAGGTCCACATCAAACTCATCTGTCCATATGGGCCCTGCCGACGAAACCGAATCTTCTTCATCTTCCATGCTTCCAAATTGATTGCTCTCAACCTGGAAGCCAGCACTATTCTCATGGTTCATTTCCTGGAGATCGATCAGATCGGGTTCGGTCGTTTCAGCTCCATTAGTGCAGTCGTCTCCCGCCGCACTTATATCAGGAGATTCCCAAGACTCCCAGCTGCTGCATCCCTCTACCTCCTCCTCCTCCCACCATTTCTTTTGTTCTTCACGTTTGTCTTCCTCACAGCTGGTATCTGTTTCATGGCGATCCCAGCAGCACCAGCCGTCCCATCCGCCCCAACTATCCGACTCAGCACTTTCTTCACCTCCGTGAAACTCTCGTGCTCGCCAAGCTTTGCAAAGAGCGTGTAGCTTTTCCTCTTTTTCAAGTTTGTTGGATATCAATTCCTTGGACTTGGTGATATGAGCTCTTAACAAAGCTGCAAATGTCTCCAGTTGTTGGCGAAGCTGCACCATCACACTTTGCAAACATTGCCGCTTTTCCAACAGCACGACTTTGCGCCCCTCTGCCCATGAACCACTTCCCGTTGTTGCCAGGTCATCGAGTTTACAGTAACCCGACCCCAGAAGCTTGTTTTTGTTTGAAAGAAACAAAATCTCGTCGTCCATTTGTTTTAGCGATTCCTCGGTCCCATGGATTTGCCTCCATACACCATCTATCCGAGCTACAAGATCTTTCGCGATCGCCTTTTCCCTGACTAGGGTGGTATCGTCCTCGTTGACTTGTCTGCGGATGTTTTGAATACCATGAGCTAGCAAGTCTACCATTGGCGGCGGCGAAGAAGGGCCGTCATGGTTCGAGCTTGATCGGCGTTCCCACTTCTCACTAATATTGAAGGAGTAGAACTTGTACCTAAATCTCTTCTTGTTTTTGGGGCTCTTAGTTCTGCACGATGGGCGTAGGTGGTTGTAATCGTAGTCTGCCCGGCTCTTGGCGTCTATCAAAACGGAGTATGCTTCGTGGAGCTGTACGCAGTTAGGTACGATTAGAAAGGAGAGTTAATAAAGTCTCGAAAAGAAAGAAGGGGAGAAGGGGGGGGGACCTTCTGAAATGCAGCAGTAGCCTGAGGATTTCCTGGGCTCTTGTCCGGGTGTCGTAGTCTTGCCAAGCGCCGGTAGCTCGCTGATATAGCCGAGCTATCTGCTGTTGTCGCGATTTCGAGAATGGCATAGAAGTCTTCGTCTGCTGAAAGACCATCCATTACTGAACGCCGAGCCGCAAGTACTTTGATTGTCGTTAGAAAGCGCGGTTACTATGATTAGGAACTGTTATAAGTGTAAACGCACCGCAGCCAAGAAAAGGATTTCGTCTGCCCGCGGCGGGGATTGAAAAATGAGGGTCACCTTCTAGGTAAAAGTTAAGAGACGACAACAATGGTGTCTGAATCAAACTGTGCCTGTTCAAGGCTGGCGGAAACAGCTTCGTCAAGTTTAGTACAACGTTGTCACTTGAAGTCAAATATACCTTACAAGAATGAATGACTTGGAAGTTGCAGTAGACTATGGGGATTCGTGATATGTTACTCAACCTGGTAGAGAAGTAGATTTATGTCTGTAAAAAGCCGACAAAGCCAGACAATGAAGCGCGGTTTTTTGAAAAACATCTTGTCTTCGGAATTTTTGTGGGTCGTGGAACCTGAAGTGCATTGGCACTTGACGACAATGAAGAAGTGCACTCCCTGAAATTTTAGTATTGATCTTTCCTTAAATAACAGAAGCCTACTCTTCACGATTCTTCGTTTGGATCAACAACAAAGACAATATCACTTACGCAAGAGGCCTTGTTTTAAAATCACAAGTTGTATCAGCCACTGGCGATTGAGACAGCACCGCGATTTAAAAGCATTGAAGAATTTTTTGGCCTGGAAGGCGGATACAGAGTACTTTATCGGGTTTGACACAACCAGCCTCCGCATTAGATGTTGCCACTTGTACTCCGTAGGATCCTCGAGGATTCATATGACAACCTGTCAATTATATGTGAGGTGCGAATTAATCTACCCCCGCCTAAGTTTGAAAAGTTGTCAGCTGGTCAAGCCTGCAAATTCATTTTATAAACACGATCGGCCTAACGCCGCATTCTCTCCGCCCCTACTTTATGTATGTAGTATGTCGTCAATGACAACATACTACACACATAACAACTTGTCATGTAGGATGTACATGTCTTGTAATACTCCGTAAATATACGTATCAATGCAGCCCTCTTGAGTTAAAGGAGCAATACATTACGGAGTACAAATAACACACTCGGGATTGGCGGGTACTTTGTACGAAGTAAGGTCTTACGAGGCTTTAGCAATCCACTCGTAGTTGGCTGCTAGGCGTTGAGATCAAACCCCGGGGAATTGAGTAGGATTCAGATGGATCTGGTGGCTTGCCCTACAGTGGCTGGCGTGCCGAGAATCATTCAATCCTGATTTATGTTATTGTCCCTTTACAGCTCAAAGCCTTAAGAGACGAAAGGAGAATGAACATGAGGAATGCGGCGAATTGGCGGGCAATGCCGACCAAGGTCTCAAAGCAATCAGGATACGAGGCATTATGTTCTAGCGGAAGCATGCGGGCTGTTGGTTTTCGGAGTTAGCGGAGTACTTGGTTGTAAGAACGACCGGCTACAAATTCGAACGGACTTGGTTTGCCGAGGTGGTAAGAGAAGCATACGCTGTAGGTGGTGTCTGCACCAAGAGGTGTAAAAGCCACTTGAGAATACTCTGCATTCAGTTGGTCTATGTAATACCTTTTATGAGCTCGATTGGAGGCGACGAAAAGCGTTCACGAGCACCGCAGAAAAACATCACATCTTATCTTCTGAAGGTGACTTAAAACCCCGATAACCAAGACAAGCCAAATAATATGAGATACTTACACGACGTACGGAGTACGGAGCCTGAGATACGTCGTATAATTAGACGGTAGCGTGTGCACTTTACCCCTGCATGATGTTGTCGTAGGAGACGACAGATAGTATATTTGTGCTCTGCACAAACGGCTCTCCTCGGATTACTTCAAACATCACCCTGAATCAAATTCAGTCTTTTTTCCTCACTAATAATCTCACCTTCCTGCCATACATACCTCTGTCCGCTCTAAGCTTTTGGACATCGCATTATGTAGTAGATTTGCGGGGAGCTGATGATTAAAGGTGCACAACGGCTGATGCGGCATGCAATGTTTAAGCAGATAAGGACTTGTGTTAGTACGCCTATTGTCGATCCAATTGTGCCTTCCAACGGGAGAGTGAATGCTAGCCAGGCTTGTGATAATATTTCCTAACACACCAACTATTGCAGGTTGGAGCTATTGGAAATGACCGAATAGGTCTCAAGGCCAACAACACGTGTGCCGCTTATAATTCAACGAGCGTCGGGGAGCTATGTCCTTCTGGTAAGATACGTTGTTCCTTCAATTTAGTAACATTGTCACTTCCCCTATATTTTGCTTTTAGCTTCCCACTTCTGTCGTTTCTGCCGGATTTGTCTGGGTTTTTTTTTTCAAGCTATACGTTTTCGGAACTCTGCTTTGAAGTCCCTGTCCCCTCTTTGATGGTTCGTCTGATAGCCTGTAGGACAAAAGGAGCCGAACCTCCACGATGACACGACAGCAGGTATAAATACAGGATGCATGTCTAGTGACACTTCCAAAGTTTATCTTGTACACGTGATTCTGTGAATACTCGCTACTAAGTATCCTCGTTTATGGTGCACAAGCTCCCCTGTACTCACAGTTTCTATGACAGGTTACCATTTTTGCCCTGCAGAAATCAGCATAACTCTTCGTACGGCATAAATTGCACAGCGTATTAACTCCCCCCCGGCCGAAAATCACGCCTGTCGATCAATCCATATCACACAATCGGCCCACTTCTACCCCGGTGATCAGGGGATGACCAAAACGTTGTTGGCGACGCCGTCTCCTTTGAGGATCGTCAATAAAGCTTACGATGAAGTGCCGTCAAAGAAAGATAGGGAAAATTGCGTGGAGCCCACTCACTACAGAGAATTATGATGAAATAACCTTTGTGAAGTTAGTGTTAGCCCTGATAGAGCCAGCAACTGAGAGAAAGCTATGTAATGCGTTTCAATGCCATATAAAGCTTCTCTGACCCTGCTTTTCTCGTCTTATATTTCATACTGCTCTACTTTCCTGCAAATCTTCTGTCCCGTCTTTTCTTTTATCCTCTACTCCTTTCCCCAACCACTCAATCTACAGTTTAAGAGGCCTATGCAACTTTGTACAACCCTCAATTGCATTCCACTTCGCTGCTGATTTTTGCTTCTTGAACGTCCCCTTTGCTTCATTTCCTCTCTGGTCCTTTCTACGTCGACACGAAAACGGTTCGACAAGGTAAAAATGGTGTTATTTAAAGCCAGCATGGCCGCGGTTGTCATCTCTGCGACCAGTGCCCACGCCAACTGTGTAAGTGGCAACTTTCTGTGTCAATGTCCATCACGACAGTTTCAACTGATACCATGGCAGGAAGGTAACAACTGCATTCGGGCTATGATCAACACGAAGCATGTTCCGAACCCGACGGCCTATTGCCGGTCCTACCTTGCCACTACTGTCACCTCCACAGGAACAGCTGCCTATCCTACGGACTGGGTCAACTGCCAGGGTGACCCTTTCCAGGTAAGCTATGCTTGCTCTTGTATTCTGAAGGTCGTCACAACAACGTCTTCTCGGCTATCCGCTACTGGCTCCCACAAGACCAGCACATCACCATGGGAAGAAACATCGACTCCGATCAGCTTGGCCCCTACCGGATGGACATCATTGAGTACATATTATACAGAGTATTCTATCCCAGTCGGCACGCATATGGGTTCCTTTGAATCGTCCTCGGCTTCTTACCAAGAATCCTTTACATCAGAGAGCCCGACTTCTATTAGCTCAACCTCTTGCGAGAAGTATAATACTACAAGCAGCTCCAGTGCGAGCACTTTACCGGGCAACTCGTCACCAGCTAGCTCGCCTGTCGTTAGCTTAACATCTTGCCAGGAGTTTTCTACTACGGTCTCAACTATTAGCACCCTACCAAAAAGCTTGCCATTAGCCAATTCAGCCTTTTCTAGCTCGATTCCGCTTGGCTCAACTTCTTGCGAGGAGTCTTCGGCTGTGGGTAAATCTACAGTCAGCACGTTGCCGATTAGCTTGCCTCCTGCCCTTTCTACCCATTGCGACGAACCCCCAACTACAACCAGCTCTTTTACAAGCTCCCCTACAAGATATGCTGCTAGCACTACATATTTTAGCTCGTCCTTACTTAGTACGCCCTGTAAGATATCATCTGTCTCTTCGAGCACACATATGAGCTCCTCTCCTTTTAGTTCTACTCCGGCTTCTTTCACCAACTTTACGTTGGTTTCCACCACAACTCCTTATGTGTCAGACAGCTCAGCGCCAGTACGTTCGGTGCCTAGTACTTCTCGCATACCTATATTCTCGTCTCGCTCGACTTCAATTTCGATGGCCACGACTTCTAAGACTGCGCCAATGGGCAGCTCGTATAAGACACGGTCAACAAACACGTTATATTTAACCACTGTGTACACCATCAGGTTGTGCGCTCCTACAGTGACTAATTGTCCCGGAGGAAGTCTTGTCACTACCGATACGATTGCTGTCACGACAACTTTCTGCCCAGGTTTTACTATGCCAACTACAGGCGCAACAGTCACTGGTACCGTGGCACATACCAACTCCTCGACCTCGACACCAAGTGGCATCCCAGCGACTCCTAGCACACCAAATACGGCCTCTACTATATCAACTTTTTACTCGACTCAGACATATACGGTGACCAAGTGTCCCACAATGGTGACGGACTGTCCAATTGGTCATGCCACTACCGAGACCTACGCTGCGACTACAACCGTTCACCCAGTGACTTCTTCGAATAGCACTCCAGCTCCAACAGCCATATTTGTCCCGACCACAAACAGCATAACTACCTCGACGATCTACGAGACAACGTCGTACACCATGGAAAAAGGTCAGACCCCTCACGTTTCAATACAGAGCTATGCTATCGCCACAACTGTCTACACAAATAGCGCCGCAACTCAATCGCCTATTGCAACTTTCTTAACTGAAAAATTATTTGTTACCACTCACAATGCTGGAATTCTCCCTCTCACAACCTCCTCAGCAACTGCAACCTTTGCAAAGACTTTACTCGCAGTAACTTCACCTATGACCGCCTCACAATTGGCACCCTATGCTGCAGCCGCATCTCCTACATACGTATATTCTGCCAGATCCTCTTTTATCGGAATTTCTCCCGCTGTTGCCCTTTCTGTTAGCATATCTGCTGCCAATATTGGCAGTGGCTCTCCTGCCAGCGGTAGCCTTGGCTCGTCTCCTGCTACAAGCTCGACTACTTCAGTAATTCTTGTGCTATGGAGTAGTATTACTTTCAATGCTACAACGCCTCTGACTGCTGAAAATTCCATCGCAACATCAAAAACAATAGGGGCTACAACGCCTGTTACGCCCTCATCCGCATCGGCTTCGATTCCCGATTCTGCAACGGGTTCGATCTCTGCTGTCACAGCGAGGGCAGGGCGTGTCGGGTCTTCACAATCAATGGTTGGGGTTGCAGCGGCCGTTGTGGCCATTGCTTTAATTTGATATCGCCAACTCTACAGAGTAAGCTCTCTTCCACGACAATGCTGTCCTTTTTCTCAGCTTGCTCCGGATTTCCTTTGCAAGGCTACCTTTTGCTTGTCATCATTTGGTCTTTGCCTTTCCTTGCAAGTGTATTTTTCAGGCCTATATCTTTCTCCGAAGGGTGCTTGAGCTTTCCGCCTCTGCTAGACGTAGAGGGTATGGAAAATCTACAAGTAAGGTACTTACGTTGTTTTTCGGTGGCTATCTTTCGAGATCTATCCGAATCCGTACGGAAAAATATAAAATACAATTAATGGTAAAGCTTGAGTGCAACTTGAAAACGTCAGACCTAAAAATGCGCATTTCTAGCGATTACTATGTCATAACTTACATTTTGCGCTGCTGCTGTCCTTTTAAGTAACTATACTACGATTTGCTATATGTATATTTAGAGCAGACTTGAATAACAAAATACATCATAGTCGCTCATTTCCGATAGTTTTATTCAACTATATTAATCACAGAACCGAATAGGAGTAATACTCCGTAGGAGGAGAATACAAAACTACCCCCACGGAGTCGTATCAGTAGTTATTTCTGTTAAAACTGCCGAATAAGGCACGTGGATGTTTATGAAATGTCAACACCTGATACCGACGGACCTATTATTATGGTTTGTCCGAATTCCCCTGGCTAAGCGCCAGTACAGTACTCCGTACTCCGTAGTAAAAAAAAATGCACCAGCTCCACGTTGACGGCTCTCGTGCAAACAGATGACAGGTGCTACAATAATACGTCGCAGTCTCGAATTTGCAATAATACAACACAGAAAATGATCATATTCAAGTAGATTGCTCTCTAGACTCCGTACCTTAGAAATACGTTTATTTGTTAGCCATTGTTTCTAACCCTCTTCGATCCGTCACCTTCAGCAACAGTAGGTCTGACTGCGAAAAGCTCAGAGAAAAAACGAAGCGCAACCTTGAGCTGTTATTACTCCGTAAGGCGTAAAATAGAGCCATTCCCATGCCTTGACTCTATGGCTTCGTCCTAGCACATTCAAACAAGCGTTGCAATTGTCCTCTAGCCTTCCAGAAAGATGCAAAATACGGAGTACTACTCCGTATTTACGACGTATGGAGTAAGACTAAGATTACTCCGTACGGTTGAATACAACGTCACCCTGACATTGGGATCGACAGCTGTGTCGCCCTTTTTCTTCTCTCCTTCCCCTTTACCACCCACATCTACTCCGTACGACGTAGCTGGTAGGTATGCCCCCGTTATCCCGATACGCCTTGCACCCACTCTTTCCTCATCCGCCTACGTATAAGGCTAGCAGCTTCAGTCTTTTGAAGAAAAGGCGACGCCCTCAGTATTGTATATTGTTTATTTCAGCGAAGAGCAAGAAACTGACCCTTTCTCAACTCCTGCTAAATATCCCTCAAGTTGCTCAATTTCTTGGCACAATTTGTACGGGTACATTCTTCGACCGTAATTGATTTTCTGGGTGTAATAGGTCCAACAGTAGCTCAACGACCTAGTTTTTAACATCTTCTGTTTTAGTTGTCGGTAACAAAGACGAATTTTTCGAGACAGTGGAAGACAGCTTCGACGACGATAGCATAATAATGAGGCGCCAAATCGGACGAGACGACCCAAAGCGGTATGAAAATAGTATGTTTTCTATCCCAGATAACTGTATCGCCATGCATTGTCCTACTGCTTCCTCTGTGTGGCAAGCATCTTCGGTGTCTAGCAGTGGCAGCGCTTCTATCTCATCACTGCTCAACTCGAATACAGGCAACTATTACGCCCATAATGCAACCTTTTTTTTGCCAACTTCCACTTCGACCTGTTCTCAAGCAATTCCATCCGCCCTCTTTCCGGTTCCCGCTACGGATCGCTGTAGTCCATACATGTCGGCGAATTCGTTTGGACGATCTGCTTCTTTAGGAGCGCGCGGGCTAAAAGCGCACAGTCCTCAAGAGCTATTGGGCTATTGTCCTGATCATAGCAGCAACGTATGCGATCAGGAGTCCGGTACCAGGATCATATCTTCACGAAAAAAAAGCAATACGTTTGAAGTAAACCACAGCAGCGAGAATATAAGTCATGCCTACAAGCAGCCCATATCGTTCCAAAACGACAAAAAGAATCAGGTGGACCGCTGTGAAGAACATCAATCATCGGCAGAAATTCCCGATTCGAATTTACAAGCTTCTACAGTTACATCACCTGTACAGCTGGTGTATCGGCAAACCTCGATTGATGAAATGCACTTCCAAATCGATCAGGCGGAGAGCGGCGATACGTTCAACGGCATTGGTAAATTGGATGATACGGTGTTGATTCAGACGACACTAGGGTGTCGAAGGAGCCAAGTAGGAGCTGAGCCAGCTGTCCAGCGTGAAAAGAACCGTATGGCCGCCACCAAATGCCGTGCCAGAACTAAAGCCGCCATCACGAAGCTAGAGGAGGTTGAAAGAGCTGTGTCTGATAGACGAGATAATCTTTCAGCTGAGAGGTCGGCGCTCCTAAATGAGGTACTATTATTACGACTGGAACTCATCAAGCACAGTGATTGTCGAATCGATTCGAATGTTCGAAACTACTTGCAAAACGCTGCGACTATGATCAGTCAGACTGGTGGCACGCATCGCATTTGGGGCCCGGACGGGAGTGGGAAACTATGGCCAGTAAATTACAGCCATCAAGACACTCGCACTTAGTGTTGAATCCAGGTCTATAAGTAGGGATGATTGAAGAAACTGGAGGTCTCCGGCAGTTGCCACTTTAGTATCGAGATCTCTTAGTATCTCATTATGCCGAATGCGGGGATGGGAAGGCTTACTTAGTTTGCAGGAGTTTCAAATGAGTTGCAACTTTGTTGCAACTTTTAACGCTATTTATTAACACCTACGGAGTACTCCGTACATATTAATTCTATGAGTGATTTAACAGACTGCGACATACGCTAGGTTTAATCGTGTCTAGTCATAGTCGTTCTGGGCAGTTTGATTTATACATATGGAGTAATACTCCGTAGTAATGAGCCTAAGGCAAAAACTTCTGTGATGATTATTAAGTGAGAATAGACCCACAATGGTCGGCTTAGCTTTTGTGGGAATGGTCGGGTTGTACTCCGTACTCCGTATGTAGACAACTCACTAGGTACGAAATGTGTTTTGCATATAAGGCATACTAATCTTACAATTTCTAGCCGCTTTACGTCGTAGGTATCGGTTATGCATGGCTCCACAGTGTACTGTACTGAAAAGCGTACTGAAAAACTCGGAATCAGAGCCTAAGCCAATCACGTAGGGTCGCTATTTAATAGCATGGTCCGCCACTCTAGTAATCTGTACGACGGAGTGGACCAAGCTTACCTAATCCTACAACGCTCGGGCCGCAAAGCAAAACGCCACGAGGTGAATGCTTGAGTGCCACACACGATTTCCAGGGCTTCGCCAACTAAGATACATTCATTCATCACTAGATGCCAGGCGAGGATCACCGGGAGCTGCTGCCAGAACACTAATGGCCAGCGTTTCTATCAAAGATGCGCGCAGGTGCCTTCTCATAGGTATGCCCTACCGTCTTGCGCTTCTCTTGCAGCAACCGCAATCTCGCCCCGCGTCAACAGCGTCCATTGTACATCGGCACTGGTTTTCAAATACCAGAAAAAACGGTCTATCCCCCCCGTCCGCTATCAGCTCGCCGAAGGTCACTTCTGTCCCGGCCCCCCTCCGCAAGCAACTGAAAGAAGAAGCCAGAGCTCGAAAAGCTTTCGGCCACACCGAGAAGCCAAATACTGGCCAGACCGTTCCTGGCTGGGAACTGACAGTCGGCATCGAGATCCATGCACAGTTAAATACGACAAAAAAAATGTTTTCGCCTGCTTTGACGTCGTTCAACGACACCCCGAACTCACACGTCGCCTACTTTGATTCGTCACTGCCAGGCGCACAGCCGGTCTTCCAGTCCGAGACACTGATCCCCGCTATCCGAGCAGCTCTTGCTCTAAACTGCACAATCCAACCATCCAGCCGCTTCGATCGGAAGCACTACTTCCACTGGGACCAGCCCTCGGGATACCAAATAACACAATACTATGAGCCTTTTGCCAAAAATGGCCATATTATTTTATATGCGCGGGATGGCATTGCGCCTGAGGATGGTGATCAGATTCGTATCGACATTCAACAAGTGCAGATGGAGCAAGATACGGCCAAGACGGTTGCTCAACCTGGCGGCGTTCACTGGCTAGATTTCAATCGAGTCGGTGCACCGCTTATCGAGATTATAACAGAGCCACAGATTCACCATCCGGCAACGGCAGCCGCGTTAGTGCGGAAGATTCAGCTGGTCCTTGGCGCCGTAGATGCGTGCACAGCTGGAATGGAAGAAGGTGGATTGCGCGCGGACGTCAACGTGTCTGTGCGGCCTGTTGACATGGTGGCATTTGGGAAGCTCGGCACACGTACAGAAATAAAAAACCTCAACAGCTTCCGGGCGGTTGAAGACGCCGTCATAGCCGAACGCAACCGACAGATTCGCGAGCTGGAACTCGGTAACAGTCATATGATCACAAGCGAGACGCGAGGTTGGACGCCCAGCAGCAGTGCGCACGGCAGCGGCCAAACACACAGACTACGCGGCAAAGAGGGCGAGGTGGACTACCGGTATATACCGGACCCAGATCTCGGACCCGTCCTGATTGACGACAAGCTGGTTGAATTTCTGCGTCTGACGAGCGGCACGCTACCAGATGCAGAACTCAATGACCTTGTGGACTACTATGGACTGTCAGAAAAGGATGCCAGAGCACTAATGCTCCTAGACGGCGGAGGGCGGGTACAGTACTTTTACGACGTCGTCGACGCTTTCGAGCGACGCCTGCCATTGGGTGGTGATGCCCTTGGAAATAACATAGCCCACCGGCCTTTCATTGCCAACTGGCTTCTTCACCAATTGGGACGGCTCACGTCTGAGCGCAACAATGCTTACGAAGTGGCAGCCATGATCAACGACCTCGAGATGACTCCGGAGGGCCGATGCCGCTTAGCCGTTAACACTCTGGCCGATGTTCTGGTGTACCGCTATGAGGGGCGGATCACGGCCAACGTTGCTAAAGACCTACTTTTTGCCGCCTTTCGAGGCGACATTGGCGGCGATGTGCCCTCTTGTGGTAGCGGACAGCACTACGCCGATGTGAAGGAAGCGATCGACCAAGGTAGTCTCTGGTTTGACGAGATCTCCGTGGAAGAATACCGAAAAATTGCCGAACGCGCTCTGGAGGGTGAGGAGAAGACACTGAAGCTGTTTGTAGAACCCAAGCGTTACCCATACGGAAAGTTACAGTATCTGGTGGGAAAACTGTTACAGCTGGGGCCCGAGGGGAGGATGGACCCGCTGCATGCTGAGAAGGCCTTAAAGTCAGCGGTCGAAGACTATGTGACAAAAAGATTTTAAGACAGGCCCGGATAAATAGAGACATGTGATTTTGTACATACTAATTTGACAGTATGTTAAAATGAAGAAAAAATTTCGACGAGAACAGGATTCGAACCTGTGCGACCGAAGCCATATGATTTCTAGTCATACCCATTAGACCACTCTGGCACCTCGTCCTCTTTATTACGGGCAAGCAATGACGCTCCTCATAGTCATCAGTAGCTGATTTCTCTGAAATTAACTAGATCGATGAACAGACGTATGATCCAAGGGTGTGTCGGTTCCAGTCCTCGAATAGCCACGATTACAGAAGATGGTAGGCATGATAGATATGTCAGCGCTGAGATACAACGGTAATGGGCGGTATGATTCGTCTACCCAATATGTCCAGCCGTGGCAATTCTTAAATATATCATTGCCCTTATTACTTATCTGAAAATAGACAGCCTGCAAGTCTCATGACAAAAAGCAGCGAGATCTAGAGACACAAGGTGCAAAGGCACATATCTGCTATTCTATGCCCGTCACGTGCCACAAGCGGTGTGCTTGTTAGGGGCGTGTTATCATATATGATACGTCGGATTAGCTCCGTCTCATCCAGCCAAGTCAAGGGCAGTGTGTACTCTCCTAGGGTTACCTGGTACGAGTACATCTGGATGGGCATGTGGTGATTTAACTAAGTGACAATTATTCGGGTGTGTCGCCTACTCCCGAGGCTGCGGTAAAGCGGCGCACCTTATGCGCAGTATACGCACATCACAATATCACACGCATCGTGGGCTTACGTTAGTGTCGAGGTCAACCAGACAAATCTATTGTCAGGAGAAGCGCCCTTAAACATCCGACGGCCTGTTTTATCATAATGAGACACCAAGTAAGGCCAAAAACGTCACTTTGAATAGCCTAATTGTGCATTACAGCTATGCTTCACCGCTAACAGCAACGCATACTTGTAAGCGAACCTATGATACCGGTATAAAGTGTGTAACCGTGAAAGTAGCCTAGAAGGTATATAATCAAATGCACTCTTATCCGTTACTTATAGCGGTCGGATTTAGTAGGGCTAAGGCGGTTTAAAGCAAAGATCTATTATTACCATGTACTCCGTATTTGTTACTATTGTAAAACATAGTCCTATTAGCATCTCCTAATATCTACACCTATCTCACAAAACTTTATTTCACAGGTATATATCTATTCTTAGCTGACGTTAATTTGAGTCAGCGAGACTCAATATGGGCTCACTATCAGAGCCTAGAGGCAGCTTACCATGGCTTTCAATCAATGCCAGCTTAGGATCATGCTTAGTAACGGAGCTGTTGTACAAAATTACAAAATGCAAAAAGTAAGTAATACAAATAACTCGCGCCCGTGAAAAACTCCTCTTAATTGTACAATATCCACACGCCCACCTTCGTACTACCGACTGCACATAGCAACTTGATCAGGGATTGCGTAACTAGGGTCAGCAGAAAGAAGAAAGTAGAGAGAGAAAGGGGACAAGAGACGAACAGTAAGAAGAACTTTCAGAAACAAGTCGCACATAACATGCCAAAGATCATCGAAGCTTTTTTTTCTTCGGCCGTCCCCGATGCGGGCGCTCCTTCATATGTTTGTCGTCAAACTCCTTATATAGAAACCCACTATTAGCTGCGCGTTCGGTATCTGTCAGAGTGCTAACTCGCCAGAACGCACCTTGAGCATCGCCAGTAGCCGCCGCATGGCGGCTTCTCCGCCCATTTCTGTCACACGACCGTTGCGCAGCCGCATCTCAACCAGGCGGGCCACAATACGCACATACTTGGGCGCACTCCACTCCATATCCTCGTTTGTGATGTGTGGATTGCGCATCTGAGCCGCAACGATCTGCAACCATCGCTCGATGCCCGTCCACTGTAGGATGTGGCCGCCCAGTGCCAGGGTGTGCTCGCTGCGCAGCCGAAACACGAAGTGCACCGTGCCTGAGTTGAAAAATACAGTCTGGCCCGGCTCTAGGACGAGGTAGCACCAGTGTCCGCCGGTGAAGCCATGCGGATCCGCCATCCAGCCTTCGCGCTCTTCTGGTGTCGGCCGCGATAACCAGCCGTACCCAAACAGACCCTCCTGCACCGTGATCCATGTCGCCAGCCCGTGACTGTCCGTGTGCGGCGATGTGTTGTGGCCGCCTTGCGACAATAGCACCCATTCGAGCACGTCGCGCCACTCATTCCACTGTGTGCGTGTGGCTGTGTCACGCTCCGCCCGGTCCGGGTTTAACACTTCATCGCGCAGCCGTGGTAGCAGCTGGCAGTTCTCGCATGTCAAAAATTGTGGAAGCACGGCCGCCGGGATGGGGCTGCGTAGGTCTAAAATGTTCCAGGGATCGTCCGTCTCGTTGCCATCGCCACTGCTGGTGCCGGTGCCACTGCATGCTACCCCGCCGAGAAACCGATCGCGAACCTGCTCCAAGCCCCGGCTTTCAAAAGAATCACCCATACAGTTCAGCGACGGAACCTGCACAGACACCCGCCGATCCAAATTCTCCATACGCCGGAATAGCTCCGCGATGGGCCGTCGCCGAGGTTGCCACCGGAACATCTGCTCCTTCTCCGTGACGACTGGCTCCATCGGCGAGCCCACGTCCAGCATAGCTCGGGCCTCCTCCCCTGTCAGAAAGTGAACATCCATAGGACCGTGATCCGGCGACGCGTTCGGCTGCTTCGCGACCGACAGCAGGTCAAACACGATGCGGTTAGTCACCTCCCCATGCGTGCGGAACTGCTGTTCACCTTCTCCCGTGGCGGCTCTCGCCAACCGTTCCTGAATCTCCCAAAGCACCTGCTTGCGATATTGGCTGTCCCGAATGACGTTGGGGACAGGACGCACGCTACTTCGACCGACTGCTTTAGGAATGCGAGCCGTGCGATGGAGGTCACCGGGCGTCCTCCTCTTCTTACGCGCCGGATGTTCTGTAGTCAGTGTAGGTACGTCTGGCGACCAGACATGCGAGGAAGCTTGTCGCATTACCGCAAGCGGCGGAGCCCCAGGTGGCGATAGAGCGGTCGTCTGTAGTCTGGCGATAGAAAGCACTGGCGTAGCAATCTGCGCCGCTTCTGGGCAGCTCAATGAGAGGCGATTGTGCGCCATGGAGTTCTTGAGGTGGCGGTACTTCTCCAAGTGCTTATCGCAAAGCTTGTCAACATGTCCTGAGTATTGCTCTACCATGCGTGGATCAAGCTTGTCACCGGTTCTGTCGAGAATCATGTGGAGGATACTTGGCACCTCCACGGGGCAGCACCGCAAAACTTTATCGATTCGGCCATTAGGATCGGACGGCCTGGGCATTGTTGGTCGTCTGCTGCTCTCCCCATTGGTTTTCTGCACTGCCTTAGGTCCGCGCTCACCGTCTGCAACTCGCACACTCTTGCGACTTGCCTTCCTAGTCATCCTTGAAGATATACCACTGCTTGCTAGGCCATCTATGGGGGTAGTCCGATAAGCCCCACCTTCGCCAGCAGCCGGCACCGAGGACGAATCTTCGTTTGACTCTATTTTTGGCTCAATCCCGTCGGCCAGCGGATCAGCTTCAGAGATATCTCGAAGAAGGCGCAAAATGTCATCGGAACATGTCTCCAAATTTTCTTTCCGCATATCTGGCTCAAAATTTGCATTCTGAGACACTAAAGCCGCCGCCGCCCTTAATTTCTCAAAAATTCCATCGTCGTTTCCGGGGTATATCGGTGGCGTTGCTGACGGTACCAGAGATGCCTGCCATGTCCAGTACGGCGACGTCGGATCATAGGCAACTCCCAGGGTCCCCCATGGAGTCTCCGGGTTATAAAGGTCGCAACCCGCAAGCAGAGTGGTGGTTCGGGCTTTCCGGCTAGCTTTACCTGGTGCCGTATCTGGCGCGCTTGCGCTGATGAGATCACCTGACTGCCAGCTATCTAAGCACCGCTTGCTCGGAAGGTAATGATTCGATTGTCGACGAGGCTGATTTGCAGCTCTCGTCTGCCAATTCTCGAGTGCTCCAGTTCTATCCGCGGCCGTAGACTGCGAATTGGTAGGTGCACCCGGCGAGAAGTAGCCGGATGCAGCCATCTGGTAGAAACGCGAAAAATCAGGCCGACTATACGCGCCGCAGCATGCAGTCAGAGCCCGCAGCCGCGTAATTTGCGGCAGACAAATCGCTATACCGTCAGCAAGGTAGCCGCTTCAGCTAGAAAAGGATAAAAGGAACACGGAGGGTGAGGCTCTCGTTGCGGGCATGCCACATGATCTTCGTCTCCTCTCTTAGAACCGAATTGGAAGCGCTGATGGAATGAAACGGCAATTGCCCGCGAAGCAGTCCTCTATCTTCTGCCTCTCCGTTGGTATGGGGAGTCTCCAGTCCGCGTTGTTCTTCGCTACATGGAGTGCGACATGGTGAGCATTGATATTGATGAGAGGATATAGAAACTGGTCACCGTTTGTTGGTTCGGCGCCAGGCGTTTGAGATTTGAAAGGTTGGATGGTTTGGCACGTGCACGCGTTCTCCAGAAATCGCCAGCCCCAGTTATTCCAAGCCACTGACCACCATATCATGCATACGTGGCGCAGCACAACCTTATCTTATCTGATCATGGTGCAGCCTCTTGGATTTTGTCCACGCTACTCCGTACTCCGTACTCTTGTACTGTTTCCTATAAATCGGCTGTTGTCGAACTGAGCGAATGGACTAGGAGGAATTTTTTTTCACAGAACGCTGGAAATCTAAGACAGCTGGAAGAGGGAAAGCCAACCCTGACTATGACAAGGCCATGGCCACCAGGCATAGACCTGCCGCTTTGCGTCTCCACCTATTTGCTCACCTTTTGGGCCAAGGCATATCGAATAGTGCCGTTTACAAGGCAACTTGTCGTCGAGGCTCCCTTATGCGCATTAGTGGTTTCGGTTCACATGTGCCTATGAATTGAGACAAATTTCAAACAAATGCATCTAATATACTCTTGTACTGCAGTGTAAACTTCCGCAAACCCCCAGCTTCGTTTTGTCTGTTGAAAACAAACGAGACGGGATGAAGGCTTCTGTTAGACAGGTGTATAGAGTACATATAGTATAAGCTGGATGCCAACCACAAATTATTAGAAAGGCGATAGACCACTTTGAGGGACTCACTATAACAAGGTCATTCAAAATTGTAAGAATGGGGGCTAAAATATATATACTTATTAAGTTTTCAGATATACCCATCTAGTGAATCTCTTTTCTTATAGACTAATTGCCTTTTTTTCTTCGAAACTTGTAATAGCTGTGAGCTTCTGTTTTTAATTTAGGTGATATGACTTGAATATTTCTGATTTATCTGTTTCCCATACTTGACTCAACTCTAGTTCGGAGCCCTGTATATTGACGTTCCAATTGTATGTCTAGGTGATGCAATTTATATAAATGGTTTATGTAGAATAAACATGTATGCATACCAAAGCTAGGGCATATTATGATCTTTGGGATAGCGAATATGTTATGTCCCTGGTGCTACGTTTATCAGGATATATAACTAAGACTTTCACGTACGAGCTATAGGCGTCTAGAGGATCAATGCTGTCGAAGCCTTTATGTGAGGTATGATTTGTGCTTTTATTTTCGCTCGTTTGGCATTAGTCGAAAAGGCTCATATATTCTCTATATATATTTTTATCAGTATAGTCGTGTTTCTCGTACAGTAGAGGCAACTGTTGACTAGAGGTTATGTCTTACAATACCGAAGCACTAGATAAGCACATGGCATATTGATAAGACACATAAAAGAAAATTAAATAGATAGGAAAGGTATGTATGCCTTCATCTCGAAAAAATATACCGAATACCTAGTTTATCATACTTCTCCTCAGAGTATAGCTGTGCTTATTTATGAATAGTTGTAGCACGAAGATACGTCATTTCGTAGTCTTAGATTCCGTATATTCTATTTTAGCTCTGACAATCTGCTCTAATACAAAAACCCTAGATGGCCATCAATATGTAGATGGTGAATTATGTTTACACCGATGGCCCTGTTGTGGGCAAGACTCTTGGAGGGATAGATTCAGAGACCGAAAACCAGTTGCAAGCAGAATAAAGATAAGAAATAATACGGAACCTGTTTACATGCTTGCAGGATAAGCGAACTATAATAAGAAACTATGTACGTCGTATGGCTTATCAACGCTAACACCATAGAAGCACACAGGTGGCAGCAACCTACGACATATCTAACGTACTCCGTGCAGAGTGAGGTCTTTGATAGCACTGCGTCGGGAGAACTAGCTCTGCATGCGCCTTCCAGTGTCTGTAGCCTATGTAACCGGGAATCTACGACGACGTATACGGAGTATTTCATTCGAGGCACTCACCATACGATCGAAATATAGTACAGGGATTTACAGTGTCGATTCATACGACGTACTCCGTAGACTACGCGTACAGGCCAGATGATCTCCACTCTATTGACAAGCCACTGCGGCGGTTTCTCGGGCGTTCAATAAGAAGTATCTTACTATACGAGGTAACTTACTCCGCACGGAGTGCATCTCAGAATTACAGAGAAAACTGTACGATTACTCCATGATGGGCGCCTAATAATTGTGGGGCGCAGGAGAGCTTACCGCAAGTAATTAGTACGTCGTACGTCGTACGTCGTAGAACCATACGGAGTAGCTGCCGAGATGTTAGGGGTACTGGCAACTGGGATGGCACCTGAATTACCATGCACACATTGACGTAGCTAACGGTTTTATAGGGATTAAATTCTATCCACCATGAAATATAGCCAATTACAGCTCGGTCTTACTAGAACAAGACTGGCAGTGGCAATGGCTAGCACTCTATAGCAATGCAGAGAGAACTGGCATAAGCAGAGACATGCAGCATTAGAAAGTGGAAGCTGTGATCTGGTCACGATGCAGGTAAAAAAGGATGCAATCCTAGAGGATTCAGCACATTAGGCGGTAGCTGCGAGCTAGTTTGCCCCGCCTGCGCGGGGGGGCCGATGCTTATGACAAGGACAGTACGGAGTACTCCGTAACACTATCTATCTTTACGAAAAGCAAGATACGAAGTAAGATACAAGTCCCAGTGACCGACCCGGGGTTTCAGAGCTCATGAGCTTGTTACGGGGTCTGATCAAGAAGATTTTGGAAAGAAAAGAAAGAGCATGGCGGAGTTTTAGTGGAGATACAGCCCAATGAGTGACCTGTTCTGGCTAGCTGTGCCGGTCTTCTTTCCTTGAAAGGTTAGTGTGCCTGACATTCCAGGGGATACGTCGCATACCTGTTCCGCAAGCAGTAAACAGGGAGCGCGTCACTTCTGATTACTGGGGTACGTAGAAGAAGAAGAAAAGTAAAGAGTATTTGTACCCCGTACGAAGAATGATAGCAAAGAAGAGAAACACTCCAAGGTGGCCGATACGGTGACATGGTTTGGACAAAGTACGAGTGCCGAAAGGGCCAGGGCATATTGTGGAATACGTCGTATACGGAAGGCTACAGCGTACGGAGTACGGAGTAGAAGCGGCTTGAACACCACAGGAAATATAGCGGCTCCTTAGCCCCCCACATCGCATGTAACAACTAGATTCCGTACGGAGTACATGGTAGCCACTGCAGGACGGGCCGATTGCTTTGAGTTTGCTGTGGAGCTACGAGATCATGTGCATGGGATAGTGTAATAAAAACGCCTGGATCTGGATCTTCTGCTCGTACATACGCAGGCTCGTCCGCGGAGCTTTCGCGTTGCGATGACGGGGTACCCCGTAATAGCGGAAGTGGTCACCGACTACTATGTAGGATGGGTTATGTATGCTTCGGCCGGCCAAATGGCAGACGGCTCGGCTACTGTAATTGACCAAGCCGCAAGAGCTATCGCCGGCAGTGCAACCTCGGTTGATACTACCCAGCGAGACAGCAAATCCTCTGTACGTCGTACTGTTCGCATATGCATCAGCAAGCGCTCGGCGCCTAGGCCAGACACCTCCGGCGCAATGTCGGCCAAGAAAACCTGGAGCGGCAGGCTGCTAGGCCTGGATTGCTCTGCATCCTTGTGTAAATGCGTGCATGACATATCATCTTCATTCCTTCGTTCTTCCCATCTGGCCGAGCAAGTCTAAGATATCTTAAAAGTACTACATAGCATGAAAGGCAGGTTCCGTTTGAGAAACTGGCAAGGGATGGGTATTACACAGATCAAGTGCTCTCCGTATACTTCGTAGAAACCCGATAGATATGCTGACCCTGCAAATTCGCGCTTATGAAATTTACGGCTATGCTGCAATTGGCAGGAAAGGTACGGAGTAATTCGTACTCGTAGAGACACAGCCACTTGAGCACGCAAACAGTGCAAGGACCAGGCTGACAGAGATTATGCGTCAGATTTCGGCACCGCCAAACGGCAAGGACAACGAAAGCAGGAGCAGCAGAGCCAATAAACGGCCCACACGCCGACCGCTGAAAGTCTATTTTGGCCAGTTGCACCAGTCCACCGGCGCGAGAAACCAGAGGCCTGACTACTACGTAGCGCCAGAAATACCACCGACAAATGCCCATTTGGCTGTATCTCCGAGGCGTGGCATGCAAGCTTCCCTGCTAAAGCGACACCCTCCCCACAGGTCACACGATACTGGAGAAAGGATGGGGAAAGGTTGGAGAGGGCAAGGGAGACCTAATTGACAGTTCTCTGCGGGGACTTTCTCCATTGTCCTCACAGCTCTCGCTTGTCGCCTCCCCCGTCATTGTTAGCCCCTCCTCCGCATCCAACGGCCCGGATTTTGTTGGCGGCCACTCCAAGCACACAGCTCCCACCCCGCAAGACTTTGTCCAATTCTATTGGCGCCAGACTGGCCAGCCGTGCTGACGAGGAAGAAACATGCTACCGGTGCTAACGCCCTCGCCTTGTGCGTTGCCGATTATGCCCGTTTCCAGACAAGTTACGGCCACGTCCGATTGATCGTACGGCGGATGCGCACGTTGGCCGACCTGGGCGGTGGTTTGCGAAATGCCCCTTCTCTATCTCTAGGGATGCATGTGCCCAGCGTCGGCAGGTATCATACACAAGTATACGGACAAGTCGGTTTCAGCGTCCCCTATTGGTGCTCGCAGATTATTGTGGCGCCCGGCCAAACAAAGGAGCGAGAGGGGCAAAATTTAAATAAAATAAATAAGGAGCTGAAAACAGATCCCATGACCACTGAAAGCGGAAGTTCTAGCTGACTGATGCGAATTATCTTATCTTACAAGCCACTTTCCACGCTGACCTCAAATACAAAATTGGCGACGCTGCTAATGTTTTATACCTAACCGAACCCGACTCGGCACAGGCGCGTGCTCTGTATGGCCCGTAAACTTTGGCCCATCTGAAATCGGCAGGTGCGATCTCTTGGCCACAATGATGCTCGGCGTATTGGAAGAGTCTGGCCGATTACTCCAGGAAAGGGAAATAATACGTTGAGGTGCTTCTTCGGCGGCAAACAAAGAATACGGGGCAGATGGGGAAGACGGAGTAAGTCCAGTACCCCATGGAACCAATGGAGCAAGCGCGGAGCAAAAGAAAGAAGCACATGCGTACGGAGTAGTACTCCGTACTCCGTACTTTTTTTTTTTGTCTTATTGCTTGGAAACACCGGCGGGTACGGCTTAGATCCCCCCACCCCCTGGCTCTTTCCGGAGACGAGCCTTTGAGTGGCCGCCCGGTCTCGGTGTTACAGGTCAAGGGGCGTGTACGGAGTGCATTGCAAGGAAGGTGCGTCTATGGCCCTTGCTGATTGCGGAGTGTACCTCGTGCCACCCCATCTCAGTCGTGAACGAGAGCAAGCTGGGGAGGCTAGAGCTGGCCGGAAAAGGGAGAGACACGATAATGCACGTATGTGTACCCGACGTAAGGATGGATTTTACCAGAGAAGAAACTCCAGATAGCAGGAAAAAAGTTATATATAACGGACGTGTCACCCTCCTTCATCAGCTCCTACTTCCTATTTACCTAGCATCTCAATCACTCTTCTGGTTTCTTCTCCAGCAATTCTCCATCAAATACTCCCTCTTCCTTTTCCTGCTGTCGTACATTACAGCACGTCAGTCTCATCATGTCTGGTCTTGAAGAAAAAGAGGCTTCGGCCGCTGAGCACCATCCCGATGTTTCCCAAGAAGTTGAAAAGGTCGAAGCACCTGTCACCTGGAAGGCCTACGCGATGTGTGCCTTCGCCTCCTTCGGTGGTATCCTGTTCGGTTACGATTCTGGTTATATCAACGGTATCAACGGTATCGCCAGATTCGTCCAGACCATCGAGGGTCCTAACGCCACCGCCCTGACGGACAGCCACGAGTCTCTGATCGTTTCTATCCTTTCCTGCGGGACCTTTTTCGGCTCACTAATTGCCGGTGATCTGGCCGACAACATTGGCCGCAAATGGACGGTCGTTATGGGTTGCCTGATCTACATTATCGGAGTGGTAATCCAGATGACCACGGGTGCCGGCAGCGACCATCTTGGCGAGATTGTAGCTGGCCGTCTGGTTGCCGGCTTTGGTGTCGGTTTCGTGTCTGCCGTTGTCATCCTGTACATGTCTGAAATCTGCCCCCGCAAGGTCCGTGGTGCCCTCGTCGCTGGCTACCAATTCTGCGTCACCATCGGTCTGCTACTTGCCTCCTGCGTCGTCTATGGCATCCAGGATCGCAAAGACAGTGGCTCTTACCGCATCGCCATCGGCCTCCAATTTGCCTGGGCCCTTATCCTCGGCGGTGGCCTGATGCTCCTGCCCGACTCGCCCCGCTACTTTGTGAAGAAGGGTGACCTGAACCGTGCTGCCGACGCGCTCTCGCGTCTCCGTGGTCAGGCCCGCGAGTCTGACTACATCCAGTTTGAGCTCAACGAGATTGTTGCGAACGAAGAGTTCGAGCGCGGCCTGATGCCTATCACCACCTGGGCACAGAGCTGGCTCAACTGCTTCAGCGGCAGCCTGTGGCACTCGAAGTCCAACTTGCGCCGTACTATTCTTGGCACGTCCCTGCAGATGATGCAACAATGGACTGGTATCAACTTCATCTTCTACTACTCCACACCCTTCCTCAAATCCACCGGCGCCATCAAAAACACCTTCCTGATGTCGCTCATCTTCACCCTCGTTAATGTCTGCTCGACCCCGCTGTCTTTCTGGACTGTCGAGCGCTTCGGCCGCCGCACCATTCTCATCTGGGGCGCATTGGGCATGCTGATCTGCGAGTTTATCGTCGCCATCGTCGGTGTCACCGTGGGCTTCAATCATACTCACATCGACCCGGCCGACATCACTAAGACTATAGCCGACAACATTCCGGCCGTCAATGCCCAAGTTGCCTTCATCGCTATCTACGTCTTCTGTTTCGCTTCCACCTGGGGCCCCGGTGCCTGGATCGTCATCGGCGAGATCTTCCCTCTGCCAGTCCGGTCGCGCGGTGTCGCCCTGTCCACCGCCTCCAATTGGCTGTGGAACACTATCATTGCCGTCATCACGCCTTACATGGTCGGTGAGAACAAGGGCAACCTAAAGTCCAGCGTCTTCTTCATCTGGGGTGGCCTCTGCAGCTGCGCCTTTGTGTATGCCTATTTCCTCATCCCAGAGACCAAGGGCCTCACTCTCGAACAGGTCGACCAAATGCTCGACGAGACATCCCCGCGTACTTCCAGCAAGTGGAAGCCCACCACAACCTTCCAGCAAGAGCATGGCGTCACGAAGAAGGTCGATGCCCTGCCAATTGACGCCGCCAACATTGCTTGAGCCGAACCGTGTTGGTGGTTTTGTGTACTGCGCGAGCGCTGTTGCTACCCTTAATAATGCACTGACCCGGAATTGTGGGATTGAAAGATGCTGGTGATGAAAATGCTTTGGCCAGCATGCCATCGAGCGAGCGGCGTCTTGGCATGTGTTTATTATTTTGCTTTTTGGAGTTGGCTTCTTTCTGGAAAACTATACCGGATTTGCGATGATTCAGATGTTTATGGTCATGTCTTGCGCTTTGTTGCTTTTTTAGTCGCCTGCATCTTTGTGGGCAAGGATGCAGCTGATTCGCATCTTGTACATCCCTTATAATTTAATTGCGAACAGTTATGGCATCTTTTAAGAAGACTGGTATGCCGCAACAAATGAAACTGCCTAGACTTACGGGTTATTATTTTATCTTACACAAATTTCTGCTTCTTTTTTATTTATTATTTTTGAAAGGGGGGGGGGGAGCGGGGCTGCCGAAGAAAGCATGGCTCTGGTTGACAAGCCTCTCCTTTTCGAATGCGCCTTGCCGTAATACCGTATTGCTTTCAAATTACTGGATAAATATTGTCTTACGAAGTACTCCGTACGGAGTAGTAAGATACATATTAGGAGCCCTTCAATTTCCCCACTTTTCAGAGCACTGTATCTTACGTATGGAGTACTATGTACGGATCACTGCTTCCTCATCTGTCCCCAACGTTCTGGCTGCTTTGTTTTTGTTTACCATTTTAACCCAGTCTCTCTTTGTTGTGTTTCTCAAGCCCACCTTTCCCCTGACGTCACCACTGCTGCGTGCCATCCTTTCGGGGCTGTAAGATACCTTATTTATCGCTCATTATCGTTCTTTACCACTGTTTCTCTGCTTCGGCTTTAACATACGCCGGCTAGCCGAGCTGCCCTCTCTCCTGACCTACGAGGCGTGTCATAATTAACGCTTTACTCATACGCACCACATCCTGCCGACACATACCTTTCAAGCAGAAGTTAAGCCTACACAGCACGGCGCAAAAATACGCACTCTAAGAATCTACCCGTACGACCATATCAGCATCACGGGATAATTAATAGGGTGCGTCTTTTTTTGCTGTCTGCTTACTCGCCATATTTCCCACATTTGACCTACCTTCGGTGTTATCCCACCGTCTCCCATGCGACACCGCTCCTTCTGTGTGCTGAGACCGCCTTCCATGCCCGAAGCTTATTGACCCCTCCTCCTGTCTACCTCTTCTACACTGTTGGGCCGTCTTCGCTGTCTGTTGCAACTCGTTCCCTTGAGCAAGAAGCGCTACCCAAGTCTCCACAGAGCACCCGACCCCTTCACTCGTCTATTATGCCTGTCTTAAAGCTTTTTTGAATTACTGTTTCTGCTTCTTTTTGGTACTACTAGGCTTGGCATTCAGTCTCAAGCGCCGCCCATATGAAAATACGGATTCCTCTGACCTCAAGCCCAAGCACAGCGATTGGATCATACACTGGTATTGTGCACCATATACGGAGTACTCGTCACAAACTCCTCCAAAGAAATGCAGGGGGGAGAACACTACTCGCTCCAAAACATGCTTCATATTTCCGCAGTCTGAGCTGTTTGTAACGATTTCAGCACAAAACATTCGGCTACACCAGGAAGAATCAAACGGATTTTGGTTAGATGTACATCAAAATTTCAATGGCGTCTATCTCAAGAATGGGTTTTCGCAACTTTAGCCTGGTTGTGCAGGTCCTGGTGGTCATCGCACCCTTGACTACCGCCAGTGAGAGTACTGCTACAAGCTCCACGCGCACGTCTCCGTCCAGCGCAAAAGCGGCCACTGATACGCTGAGCATAACTGGCACCACATTACCACGGATTGCCCAGCAGGCAGAGCCATGCGCATATCTCTGTTACGACGCCGCATGTATTGACTCGGGCTGTTCCGCCGGTGATTTTGATTGTGTTTGCGACAATCCCAATTCTCTCGTCGTCAAGATGGGCATATGCGTGGGGGATTACTGCGACGGCAGCGAATCGATTGGTTTGTCTTCACATCTTTGTCTTCACATCTTTGTCTCCGTTGCTGCCTAATGCTTGGAAGCTGATTTTAACATTGGTACCAGACGCCGGCGACTGGGTTGCCGACATGTGCAGTGCCTACAACAAGAGCCCAGCGAGCGCCGAAATCGCAACAGCTTCGGCCATCATCGTTTCTGAAATCGCAGCCGCATCTGCCACAGCCACAACCGATCCAGTTCCGTCCGGGACTATCTCGGTAGATTCTGGAGTGACGACCACAGATTCGTCGTCAAATCAAACATCTTCAGGTTCTTCGGCTGACGGCAGCGCGTCCTCTTTTCTGTCACCACTTCTCGCGGGATTTCTGGGAGGCGCAATTGCGATTGCTGCCATCAGTTTTTAGTCTTCATTCGCAATCACATCATGGCTCTCAACAGAGTAGGCCTTATACATACTAATACATATTCTGCATAATGTATCGATACTTGGACCCCGCGGCCCCTTTTGCATTACAGGGCGTTATTTTCATCAGAGATCACGGTGCATGCCGAGTCGCCTGTGCAAGTAGCTTTTCCGCTTCTTCACAGCGACGCAATCCATGTATGCTGAGAAGTACTTGTGATAAAAACAGTATACCTATTGCAACTTAGCTTGTGCGACTGCAGCCTGATTTGTTGCTCTGTCCTTCACATCTACAACGCTAATAACTATCGCATGTGCCCATTCTCGTATGCTACTACAATGCGTGCTGGCACATCATATACTATGGAAATTTAATCATCACTGCCGTGTAAAGTGGACTAATCCTCCAAAAAAAAAGGTTGATACCTGCGGCTTTTTGTCAAGGACAAACCTAGCAAAGGCTATATCTAATGCTAGCACGCACCGATAGGACTACTCTGTTGTTCGGTCAAATGTCAAGATTGATATCAATCGAGTGTTATCCCGTGCTTGTGCCCCTCGTAGGGTTTTCCCACTACACTTCATTACCAGTAGTCTTGTCTCTTAGAAATCTTTGCGGGAAAAATAACGAAACGCAGCAGCTCGGTATTGGCTACTAAATGACAACGGTTCTGATATAAGAATTCACATACTGCTCAAAGAGGTTGTTATATCATGAGATGCCCACCAGCTGGCCAATACTCGGAAAATCGTGACGCCGTCGTCATCCTTGTTAGGCCATCATCTGAATAATACAGACCTGTGGATGTCTGCGACAAAGCCCTCCAGCAGCCTACCGAAGACATATTTTGATTCATATTTTGTTCTTGTTTTCGCCCTTTTCGTTTCTTTTCTCTTTTCTGGTTTTTTTTGGGGGGGATTTTGTGTGTGTGACTCGTGTTACATCTAACATGTACTCGAGCACGAGTTAAATTAACTCGCTGATCCGTGAGTTGATCCGACAACACCAGTTATGACCCTCTCAACGCTTCAATGGCAGCATAAGGCAACAAGCATGCTGCCGTCTCGCAAAGCATATGCTCCAAATTCCACCGACGCTATCAAGCGTATTAACCCCTGGCCACGTCACAAGGATGGTCAAGAGCTCGGCCTCGCTTTGCAATATTGAACAAGAGCATTCGACGCCTGTCGGCCGCATAACCTCACATCCTTTTCATGAGTAAAGCCATTTCATCTTCCAAGTATCCCATAGTGCCGTCCCCGCCGATGCTAGGGTTTCCTTCTGCCCTTTTTGCACTGATGCTATGTCTCTCACATCAAGCCATGCTTCGTGCCAAGAGCTGTCTTCAAACGCCTTCAGAATGAGTCATGCCGGATCCCGCCATCTGAGTGGCAACGTAACAACGCCAAACTCCAAGTACCAATCTCTGTATGCCTTTGCCCTGCCTTTGCTTATGATGCAAAAGAAACGCGGAGCAAAGATGGCCAGCGCCGTCCCTATCATTTTGAACACAAAAAAACCATAGGGGACGTATATATCTCTCGGTAAAGTTCCAGAGTTGCATGCCAATTCACGGGGCCTGATAAATTATGCGGGAGAACCTCGCAGAAAGCATCAAGTAGGAACACAAGCCTCATTCTCCTTCTGTGCGGTGCTCTTGCTCCGTCCTTCGGCTCAAAGATGAGTGCGTACCAAAGTTTGAAATGCCGCGTAGTCGAATCGTTGAATAAAAGGGGGAAAATGTAATCAAAGTTGAGAAGAGCAAGATCAATGTGAGGTTTGCGAGGCGAAGATAGAATGTGTCAGGTGCTAGGAACAACAAAGATGGGTTATGGCCTGTGTAAATACGCAGTTTGAAAAGGCGTCGCAATGAAATGGTACCACACAAAACTCAACGGTTCGTTTGGCAGAGCAAGCTGTGAATAGCCGCCAAGTGTCGCCTACCCAGATGATGGGTATTTTTGCCACAGTGACAGTTCTCGGGAAGCCTGAAGCCATAGCAGAAAGGGGAAGAAATAACAACAAGCAAGTAAGCAGAGCGAGTATGTACAGGTAAAAAAACGAAATTGAAGCAAATTTGTCGTCACTGCAATCAGGGGTGCTTCGTTCAAACCGGCCACAGCAAAGGCACTTTAACAGCCTATGCTTGTTGAGCTGGTGGAGCTCCCTGTCCGCCACGGCCACCACGGCCACCATAGTGACCTCTGCCGCCGTGATAACCGTTACGGCCGCGACCACCTCTCGAGCCAGACGATTGGCCTCTTGCCTGATAACCTCCCCGTTGAGTACTGCCGCTGAATCCGCCTTGCTGCCAATCACCCTGTGCCTGGGGCAAAGTCGGCTGGGCTTGACTTGCCCTTGATTGCGAATTTGTCTGGAGTTGACCGACGGAGCCGGAACCAGATGCCGCCGGGAAAGACGCCGGTTTTGCCAGCGTTGCGATAGGCCGAGGAATACTCTCCGGATTCTCGTACACATAAAGGCTTTTGTCGATGGTGGCCGGGATAGGTTGGATCTCCGTCCCCAGGTCTCTCTCGATGTTGTAGAGGTTTAGGCGGTCGTCCCAATTGATCAGATTGATAGCCAATCCAAGATGGCCATAGCGACCGCTGCGACCAATGCGATGCAAGTAAGTCTCTGCATTTTTGGGAAAGTCGAAATTGATAACAACATTGACAGCTTGTATGTCGATACCTCGTGTGAGAAGGTCGGAGCAGACGAGGTTACGGCAAACTCCGTTGCGAAAATCGTGAAAAACACGGTTTCGTGCCTGCTGAGCCATTTTAGCGTGGCTATAGAAGCAAGAGTAGCCGAGCTCGGTAATTTTCTTCGCCAGCAATTCGACACGATTCGTGGAGTTGCAAAATATAATTGATTGGTTGATTTGAAGTTTCGAAAAAAGGGTGTTCAAGCAGTGGACTTTTTGGCGCTCCTCCACGAATGCATAGTACTGGGTTATGCCCCGGAGAGTGAGCTCGTCCATGAGGTTGATTTCGTAGGGGCTGACCATGTTTTTATCCGAGAAGTCTTTGACGGAGAGAGGGAAGGTTGCTGAGAATAGCATGACCTGGCGGTCTTTGGGATGGAACTGCAGCAGCTGTTCTATGACTGGTGTAAATTCCGCCGACAAAAGCTTATCCGCCTCGTCCATGATAAACATGGGGCACTCGCTGAGGTCAGCCACGTTCTTGCTTGCTAGATCAAGAATTCGGCCGGGGGTGCCGACCACGATATGGACGGCCTCCTGGAGCCGAACAATATCATCACGAAGCCCTGTTCCGCCTGTCGTTACCATAACGTTGATATTAAGATGCTTTCCTAGCGACTTGCAGACCTGTGAGGTCTGCATGGCAAGCTCCCGGGTAGGAACGAGAATCAGGCATTGGATCTTGGAGACCTTTGGGTTGATCTTTTCGAGGGCAGGGATAACGAAGGCGGCAGTTTTTCCCGTTCCATTCTTTGCTCGTGCAAGAATGTCACGGCCAGTCAGGGCAACGGGGATGCTCTCTTCTTGGATGGGTGATGGCTTCTCAAATCCAGCCTCAAAAATTCCCATAAGCAGGTCTCGCTTAAGACCGAATTCCTCGAATTCAAGGCCCTTTGTGTTTGTCACATCCTAGCACGAGACGGTCAATATTGCGCTTACAGGTTACCAGATCGACATCTAGTGTGGTATAACCCACGGAAAAGCTCACCTCGGTCTGTTGTCGGCTGTCTTTTGTGGGGATGTTGAGTGTACTCTTCCAGTCGTCTGATTTTCTGTCATCACTGCTTGCAATTATTCAGTTAGAAGATCTGCAACAAAGTTTGGTAGGTTTTCGAGCCGATAGGAAAATGGGCCATTAGAAGCTCACTTCAGCGTAGTCGACTTCAACTTTTCGACGAGACCATCCGCCATTGCAGTGTATGTGAGGCGTTTGCGTTCGAAACCACTTGTGCTTTCGAGATATATTTATTGAAATGCAGCTTTCTCTTTTGAACAGAGATGAGCTGCGAGATGTGTCGAAACTAAGCCGTCTGGGTGAGCTTGAGCTTGAGCTTCCTCTGCCTAGGGCAAGTGTCGATAAAAAGAGGGAGCGGGTAGGCAAGATGTAGCCGTTCTGGTGGGCGAGATAGCAGTAGTGGAGTAGAATCTGATTGCACGCAGCGCAATGGGCCAGGCGAATTGGGTGTAGATAGCTGAATCAAGCGCTGCAAGGAGCTGGTCTGGCCGGTCGATGAGAGGGGTATCTCGAATCCCTCGGTACAAGGCGGGCTGGGCACGGGTGTAACAATGTAGGAATGAGGTCGGACGTCGTGGCTGAGAGAAACTTGACTTCAAAAATATTTCTCCGATTGTTGTGGCAATACCTTTGGTGATAATGCGTTGAGCTTTTGGTTGGTAAGAAATCTCGCGGTGTGAAAAAAGTCAAACCGATAGAAGCGGAGGGTGGATTTGTGTGATTTGGATGGCAGACAGAGCCCAGTTGTGACGGCCAAGAGAAGACAATGCCACGTGATTTGTGGGGGCGGAAGCGAAGAACAAAGCCAGCGATGGGATCGGCCAACGTTGACTATTATGCAGGTAAAAAGTATGCATCTTGCTCTCCACGGTACGGAGTACGTACGGAGTACTAGCCAGGCCTGTTCTCCGTACGGTACATACAGTACTACAAAATAGACCAATCGTTATCTATAAGCCGGTTACATAGCGGGGCCGGAGGAAGCAGCTGGGACTGAGAACCCCACGCAGATGCCTTCCTTCCGTGTCGTCGATAGGAATTGCAGGCATGGTCCACACTCGTCCTTGTCACTGATCATGTTCGTTAGATTCACAGCTGCGCCGGCCTGCCCGTGCTGCAGCGTGCACTGCATCTTCTCGTCGTCCTTGTACTCCAGTGCCTCCGCACGACGGCCGCGATTTTATTTGGCTCCCCGGCCGCAGCGACAGCCTTTTGCAACAGCTGTTCGAGACGACGGCGTTGGCCATAACCAGCAGAGCAGCAGAAGCGCCCAAAGCAGACACAAGCACGGTCAAAGAGGCGGAAACGCTCTTTTCTGGCCAACATCAACGAATCCAACGCCGTACGAGATCTTCAATCAGGCCCGCGAAGCACCCTACCAGAAGGCACAGTTCTATCAGCTCGTGAAGCTCTACCATCCCGACCGACACCGCCACGTTGCTGGGCCCGGCTATAAGCATGGTCATGGTCAAGACCATGGCCACGGTTACGGTCTCTCGGCCTCAACAATGTTGGAACGTTATCGTCTCATCGTGGCCGCGAATGAAATACTGAGCAATCCGGCCAAAAGGCGAGCGTACGACCTCTACGGTGTCGGTTGGGCCGGCCACACAGCCGCACACACGTCCTATCGCAGCGCAGACCAGTCGTGGCGGAGCCGGCCGGGCAGTGCAGCCAATAATGCCACGTGGGAGGACTGGGAGCAATGGCATAATGAACGGAGTGGCAACAGTCGCGGCGAGAAGCAGGTGACTCAGTTCATGTCGAACGGAGGATTTGCCGTAATCGTCATATTTTTCATTGTGCTAGGAGGCATTGCACAGGTCACTCGGGCAGGTTCCACGTCTCTGACAATGCTGGAGATGCAGGACCAGCAACACGAGAAGATCAGCCGCAAGCTCTTGGACCAGGAGACAGGACATGCGCCACTTAGCCGAGAGGACAGAGTTTGGACCTTCTTGGAACGGCGGGAGGGTTGGTATAACTTGTCATCATCACCATCGTTGCCTCCCACAAGGCAGCCCGACGATAGCCGGAGTGGGAAATAAAGTACGGCGAAGGGTAGAACACAGTGACAGGACCGCTGTCGCGGGCTAAGGCAAGCAGATACTTTCTGGAACCTGGATCGTTCTATGCAAGCTTGCCTTTTGTCCCCTATTATATCGCTGAGAAGACTAGTCTTCATCTAGTTGGGCTTCACTTGCCGGAGCACATCAAGTCATCAAGTCCCATGGCTGAAATTCCGTGGTATAGAAAGGGCTGGTACTGATGCGAGTTGGTCGCGATCATTGCGATTTTGAGTGTTTTTTTTTTTTTTTGCGCAAATGCGCCTAGGTAATGATTGTCTTGAGATGCCGGTGCGGAACCCGGCCGGAGACACCGACATCTCAGCCTGCAAATTCTGGGTGGTCCTTTATTTATAGGCCGTCGCCCGTGTCTTCATCCCAATTGCGGTTGCAATTTCCATGACATCGTCACTCAGCCGGAAAAAACGGTGACGCCGACAGCAGCCCGGGAAGCCCCCAAGCTAGCGCTTGCCTCCAAGCTATTACTTAGTGGCGGCAAGTATCTGTTTGTCTCCATCGACCTCGACGCACCTTCCCATCGTTTCCTGTTCTTGGCCCGATTTTGCACGGCCTCCAATCGGATTCACAGCAAAAGCTAGCGCCATGTCTGCTGAGGGCGATGGCGACAGCGACACTTGGACACAGCTGGTCACAGACGTGGCCTCCATCGTGGCCTATACCCCGCCAAATCTGCCACCGCCAAGTGTGTCGCACCGATATGTGTTTGTGCTTTGGAGGCAGCCGGCCGTGCTAGATGCAACCAGGATTCACAAAGCGCTGGGCCTGGCTGAGACTATGGGTCGATGGGCGCGGATTCGTTGGGATGGGCACAATTTCGAGATAGTACGGAGTAATACTCCGTACTGGGCCTAGGACTAGCATTGGCGGCGAATCTTTTCTGTCGTCTAACTAGTGCAGAGAAGGACCAGGGCACAGTTGCAGCTACCCAAATGTTTCATGGCTACCTTACGACGTACATACAACACCCAACTGCGAGCAGAATTGTGCCACGTCGCCGGTCTTGCTTCGTACAAGTCATACGCCCGCTACTATGTGGCAAGGCTCGAGGGCGCAAGACGAAGTGAGGGGTCCAGTGCATACATAGACCGCTAGTCCTGGATAGGAAAAAGTAAACAAGCCACTGAAAACGAGAAGCGTGGAGAGGCCTAGGAGAGCCACTTTGCGGAGTACGGAGTACAGGGCTTCGTGATCAGGCATGAACGGGTGGATCGTGTGCATGTTTTGTTTACTCCGTACTTTCGCCTGTTGGGCCTCTGGCACGCGTTTTGACCCAATGGCACCGATCTGTCGAAGCTGGCCATACATAGTACGAGTACGGAGTACGGAGTACGCAGCAAGCTCTATGACCGACGCCATATGAAAAGCTAGGTCTACCAGGTCGAAAGCTCTCCATTTCTTATCCACCTCGACGCCCACAGCGACCACAACGACCGCGACCGTCGTCGACTGCCGTGCTCCCACACCGCTTTTTTTTTCGCCAGTCATGGCAGATCCCAGCGACCTCCCTATAGCTCTGAGACGGACACGTCGAAGCGTCACCAGGCTCTCGGCCCGATGTGCTACGGGAGCAGCAGACGTGTCCGTGTTAGGTAGAGACCAGACGCCAACCACACCTACACGGTCGCTGAGCCGGCATAGCGGCGGCACCAAGAAGCAGGTCCGCTTTTCAGACCCCGGGCCGGTCTTGTCTGCAGATGGCGATGCGGCAGACAGCGTGGTGGTAGCGGGAACGGGTCTGACGCCCATGATCCGACGCACATCGCTGGCGAGCAAGAGTGCAACGCCGTCGTCGACGTCTCGTCGGCGTCACTCCACCCCTGACCGTCTCAACTGGCCGTCGTCGCCGGCCTCGCGGGGCCGCGGTGTCAACATGGACGCGCCGTCCAGCCCATTCAGTGGCGACGTGACCTTTCTGCCGCTGCGCCAGGTGCTGGACGGCCGGGTGAAGCGAAGGCTCCGCCGCAACGGGCTCAGCGAAGAGATGAACACGATCCATGCAGAGAGGCGGCTGCAGGCGGCTGCAGCCCGAGCAGAGCTGCAGCAGCTACGATCAGATGTGGCCGAGAAGGATGCCGCCATCCAGCAGCTACAGCAGCAACAACAGAAGCTGCAGCAGCAGAGGACTGAAGGAGAGGCGGACACTTCTGGCAATGCTGCCGCCGATGCTTCCGACGACGACACCATTGTGCTGGACACGGACCGGATCATGGATCTGGAACGACAGGTGGCAGAGCTGCGTCGTGAGCTCGTGGTACGCGCGGATGCCCTGTCCCCATCGACACCTGAGGCAGGCCACCGCAGCTACAACTGGACCTTTGCTGCCCGCGACCCCTTTAGTTCGACGATACGGGATGAGGATAGCGGCTTTCCTGATATGTCTTCGCCTACCATTGAAGACGGTGAGGATGTGGTCTTTGGCGACATTACCATGGCCGAGTTGCAGAGCAGCACGCCCAGTCGGCCAGCCAGAGCAGGAGGACGCTTGACACGCCCCAGCTGCACGGCTGCAACGGGCAGCTTTCCGACACCGCCTCCAACCAGTCCTGCACCAGCGGCTGCAACTCCTGTCACGCCGATCGGACGGTACTTTGCAGCCGACACGATGCTGTCGGCATCGCCCGTGACCAGCATGTTGGTTTCCCCGCCGCAGGCCGACGCCGAGATGCAGGTATCATTGCCGGATGCGGAGAAGGAGCGGCTCCGGGCAGATCTCGTATCGCTGCAGGGCGAGATGGCCCAGCTCGAGACAGCCGTGGCGGCGCACCAGTCCCTGATGGCGCGACTGAACACGACGCTAGCTACGGGAGGTATCAGTGACGGGGCTGACAGGCTGGAGGAGCACGTGACCGGCCTATTGCGCAGCTTGTCCGACAAGACGGCCGCTCTGGCCGAGCTCTCAGCCGAGCTGCACGGGCTCGGCTTCACTGACGGAAGAACCGTCTGTGCAGACCCCAGTGGGGTGATCACGTTGCTGGCGGCTGCATTCCGCTCTGCCCGTCTGGAGCTCGAGTACCTGACGCCCGGTGAGATATCGCTGCCGCTGACAGCCACGGGCGCAGCCGTGCTAGATCTGCTGCTGGAGCGGCTGCGGACTCTAGCTCGCCGGGTCCACGCTGCGGACGCGCAGATGGACGAACATCACGAGCTGGAGCGCAGCCTGCGCCAGCAGCTGGGCGACCGTGTGTCCGCAATGGACAGCCTGTCTCACAAGGTGGCCGTGCGGGACGCGCAGATTGGCGAGTTAGAAGCAGCCGTGCAGAGCAAGGACGCAGATGCGGTGGCGACGGCTGCGGCCCACGACGAACGGGTGGCCGAACTGGAGGTGGGCCTAGACCGGCTGAAGGGCGCCATGGCGAACTATGCGCGCGACGTGACTGAGCTAGAGGCGCTGGTGCGGCGGCTAGAGGCGACGGTCGGTGAGAAGGAGGCTGCTCTGGGCGAGAAGGAGGCCGCAGTTGACGCACTGGAGGCCCGGCTGGCTGCGGCCATCAGTGAGGGTGAGACGCTGCGGGCCGATGCTGCGGCAGAACACGACCGCACCACAGCCTCGCTGCGTGGTGAGATCGACCAGGTCAACGCAGCGCTCCGGGCAGCCCAGGATGCGGCCCGCCAGCTGCGCCTCGACAATGCCGACCTCAGCGCCCAGCTGGGCGCCAACCACATCCGATCTCGGACGGCCGTGGCCACGCTGCAGGCGGAGCTGACTCGGATGGTCAGTCGGCTGGGCGAGGAACTGCTAGCTGGGGGGCCAGCCGAAACACCGCCCGTGGCTGTCTACACAGGGCCATTTGCGGAGTCAACGAAGCGTGCCAGCTGCGGCGACAGCGAGGATGCTAGGGCTGATGGCCGCTCGTCGCCGATGGCAGAGGAGACGACTAGCCGCAAACGTCGGCGATATGACGAGGAAGTCCATGGCTGAAAGAGGAGTGACGGCCTGTATTGATACGCCTTTGTAATGCCCTTTCCTTCAGTTGCCTTTGGCTCGTCAATCATGAACATTTGGAAATATTTGAACGGCGGCGCTGTACCTCTACCACCTGATCCTAGCCGCCTGCTATTGGCTGTTCTGGAAGGTGCGTTGGATTCCAAGATTTGCCTTTCAAGACTGCATCCCATGATGCCTCATATTGTCTCGCCCAGCATGCTACTTCTGTTCCTCTTGCGTACGGGACAACACGGCATGGCATGCCTATGGAGCGCCGGCAGAAAGGCGAGGGCGTCCATATCGACCTCAACACCAACATTCCCTCCATGTGGCTGGCTTCGCGGGAGTGGCACGAGATTAGCGCACCTTGGTTACATGTCTATTCTTGTGTTGGCTAGCGTCCGCGGTACCATGCCGGTGGGCAAGAGGGACAGCACGACTAACCGGGCCGCCAATATGGGCGAAGGTATGGAGATGTACAAACTGTGTCAGATATAGGCTGTCGATACTTCCAGAACACCCTATCTCTGTGCAGCTCAAGGCTGACATTAGGGTCGCGGCGACGGCCGGGTAATGGAAACCAAAAGAAGATTTAGACAATGGGCACAGCTTGATTGTGTGGACGAAACGATGCTTCAAAAAGTCTATATATTAGAGTGCCGCCCAATGTGGCAGCAATGCAAGTAGTATATCGTGTTGTATACCAAACATGAAAGGCCTGCTTGAGAGTGCGAGAAGAAAAGAGTGAAGGGAAAAGAGAGAGATAGCAGCAGTGGCATCGATCATGAGCACATGATTACAGTGCGTATGCAGCCAACGCTGCAACACCGCAGATGCCAATCAGAGCAAGTGTAGCGCGCGTGGCAGCAGGTGCGGCCGGGGCGGCAGCATTTCCGCTCGTCGACGAGGTTGCTGCAGCGGCGGTGGCAGTGAGGCTGAGAGCCGAGGTGATCTCCTGTGAGGCGCTGGCCAGAGCAGCCGATGCTGCTGTGGTAGCGACGGAGCAGATGTTGGAGAGGAGCGATTTCAACGCTAGAAGGGGGGTGAGCAATGAGACAAGAGCAGAAAGAGCGAGTCTGAGAAGCAAGACATACTGGCAGTGTCACTAGAGCTGCAAGACGACAGCAGAATGCAAGTGCCAAGCTGCGACTCAAGGGACGTAGATGTGGAGCTATTTGCAGCAGCACGGCAAAGACAGGCAATATCGGTGCTGGCGCAGCCCAGATTGGCGGCCGCTTCAGCGAAGCAGGACAGAGCGCACTGAGGGATCTCGGCGACGAGAGATGGCAGGGAGGGCGCAGTGGTCGAAGCAGTCGTCGCGATGGTGGTGGAGGCCGTGAAGGCCGTGGCGGCAGAGACGGGAGAGAGTGCATGTGCACCAAGCAAGGAGAGGCACAGCGGCAGCGACCGCGAGACAAGCATGATGGGGGCAGTCGGGTGGAACAAGGAATACAGAGAAGTCTGGGGAGAAAAGCAGCAGCAGCTGGCAGTGTTCCTGAACACGGGAAGCGAAGAAGATAAGACGACTGCAAGGATTGGAGAGAAGCGCCAGAAAAGAGAGCTGAAGCTCCTTCCGCAGACACAGCCTCGTCCTGTCCTATGTAGGGCACTGTTTGAGGCGGAGATGGGGGTGGGGACGGCCAAGCGTAATTATCTTTAGAAACAGCAGAACAGAAGACTAAGACGTAACAAGACTGCTACATAGTAGACACAAACTGCGACAGCAGGCAGGTGCCCGAAACAGAGAACAGATCATTGCATCCATGGAATACGAACGCAGAACCAAGGTGAAACGGGGGGAATTGCTGGGTAATCTTATCGTTATTAGGCTCTCTCGCGTCTATTGACTTCCAGCGGATGTCCGAGGACGGCTGGCCTGCACGTGCCCACGTGTCTGCTGCACAGGTGATCGAGAAAGGGGTTTCAACCGCTCCCGTGTGCTTAGTCATCGAGTTGGGATCGCAATCGCAACTGCAGCCGAGATCGGCTTGTCCGCTGCCAGCAGCGGCGTTGATCGGTAGCGGCCGGAGTGGGCCGATCGCCAGATAAGCACGGCTGAGTTCGTGGGTATAAGAAGAAGCACGGGCTGCTGGGCGCGCCGCAGCTGGCCGAGCATACAGTTTGAGCAGATCTTCCGTGTGCAGCACTCCGTACTGATCTCATGGCTCGCAGCATCACCGTCGCGGCGGCCCAGATGGGCCCGATTCCACACGAGGCCGAGCCGGGCGGCGAGGTTGTGCGACGGGCGGCACTCGACCGCATGCTGGTGCTGCTGGAGGACGCGGCCAGACAGGGTGCGCGCCTGGTGGTGTTTCCGGAGCTGGCGCTGACCACGTTCTTCCCACGGGCGCTGCTGACAGACGCGGCCGCCGTGGCAGCCGTGTTCGAGGCGGAGTCACCAGCGGCGAGCGTGACGTCGTCACCCCATCTGCAACCACTGTTTGCACGAGCTGTGGCGCTGGGCGTCGACGTCAGTCTCGGGTACGCCGAACGATGGACACCTGAAAACGGCAACGGCCCCTCGACCGACTTCAACACGGCCGTGTACTTCTCCGCGACCACGGGCGACGTCGTGGCCAAATACCGCAAGGTGCATCTGCCCGGCCGCACAACGTTGCTGCCGGCCGGCTCGGCCCAGCAGCTGGAGAAGCGGTACTTTGCACCCGGCGATCTCGGCTTCCAGGCCTTCCGTGTGCCCGGACTTGTGGCCGGAGCTCGAAAGGCCCAGGACGAGGACAGGTCCGATGCCGGCGACCCCATCATCGGCATGCTCATCTGCAACGACCGACGCTGGCCCGAAGCTTGGCGCTGCTATGGGCTGCAGGGCGTCGAGCTCGTGCTCTGTGGCTTCAACACGACCGACTACAAGCCACAGGAGGCGGCCGTGCTCGGCGACGCGGCCGCTCAAGAGGCCCTGGCCCTGCTGCACCACCACATCAGCTGCCAGGGCGGCAGCTACGCCAATGCTTGCTTCAGCATTCACGTGGCCAAGGCCGGCGTCGAGGCTGACGGCCCTGGTGGCGGCCTTATTGCCGGCACCGTCATCTACGATCCGCTGGGCCGCAAGGTCGCCGAGTCCACCACCAAGGGCGATGAGCTGCTGGTTGCCACCCTCGACCTCGACCTGTGTCGTCGCCAGAAGGAGACCATCTTCAACTTTGCAAGCCACCGTCGGGTCGAGCATTACCGCCGCCTCGTCGATCAGGTCGGCGTTGTCGAGCCGCCGTTGCTGAGCCGTGAAGCTTACTTTGGTTGAGGGACGTTGCACAGGGCATGCCAGGACAGAAAGACTACAAAAACATATTCAATCCATCAGAACATCAGAACATCAAAACATGCGGGTAGTCAGCATTCATAACACGTCCCAGTAGCCTGAACCAAATCGTCCCGTCATCGTCCCATTGCCTCTTGTCCATGACGTGATACCACCAGCCCTTAAGCCCCTCCCCTCTCGTGTGTTCACGGCGGCGTCGCCAGTTGGCTGATCTGCGGGACTGCTGGCCGTGCAGGCGTCTGGACGCCGACCGGGCCTGGCCGTACCGGCAGCCGGGTGATGTAGTCGCGGTTCTCAATCGTCACGCTCTTCGTCATGTGGTTGACCTTGTAGACGCCGACCAGCCGGGCAGCCAGCTCAAACATGTTGTTGCGCAGCGAGATGACAATGAACTGGGCGTTCTTGGTCCGCTCCTTGATGTAGTTGGCCACGATGGAGACCTGATGGAAGAGTTAGAAGAAGGGAAGAAAGAAAGTAAAAAGAAAGAAGAAAGAAGAAAGAAAGAAAGAAGAAAGAAGAAAGAAGAAAGAAGAAAGAAAGAAAGAAGAAAGAAGAAAGAAGAAAGAAGAAATGGAAAAAAATACTCACATTTCGAAAGTCTAGGGCCGCATCGATCTCGTCCATCACGTACAGCGGCGTCGGCTTGTAGTGGTGCAGCGCAAACACCAGCGCCAGGCTGCTCAGCGTCTTCTCGCCACCCGACAGGTTGCTGATATTCTTCCACGACTTCTTCGGTGGCATCACGCTGAACAGGATGCCCTCCGAGAACGGGTCCAGCGAGTCGACCAGTTCCAGCTCCGCGTTGCCGCCCATCGTGATCATCTGGTACATTTCCTTGAGTCGCAGTGAGATCACCCCGAAGCCTTCCATGAAGCCCTCGAGCCGGAGTCGTCGGAGGTCGTCGCATCGTCGTTTCGCCGTATCTCGCTGGCCTACCGCCGACGCCAGGTCCGACGACCGCGCCGCGTGCTCCTCCACCCGCCGTCGGTATTCGGCCAACACGCCCAGGTCCACGCTCGCGTTCTGCGTCTTCTCCTCCAGCGCCGCAATCTCCCCCTGCAGCACCTGCTTCTGCATGCCTGCCAGCTCGTCTGGGCTGTACCGTGTGAGTTCCAGTGGTGGTGTTCCCGCACTGTCACCTGTCCCTTCGCTCTTGATCGGCTGGTCCTTGTCAGCTGGCTCGCTCGCCACCTCCCCCGCTCCCTCATCCCCTCCCTCTCCTCCCTCCACCTTCACCTTGGCTCGCTCCAGGTCGTGGATGTCCTGCAGTCGCAGCTTCGACAGCTTGTTCTCCCAGTACCGCAGCTGCTTCTCGTTCTCCACCAGCACCTTCTGGTTCTCCTCCAGCTTGTTGCGCATGTCGATCTCCATTCCGCGCGTCGTGTTCAGCTCTGCCATCTTCTCGTCCAGCTCCGCCTTCACCTCGGCCAACACCTGCTTCTTCACCACCAGGCTCTCCCTCGCCGCCTCCGCCGCCGTCTGTAGCGACTCCGCCTTGTCGCCCTGATTTTGGATCTCCGCTTCCAGTTGTTCCAGCTCTTGCTGCGCTGCCTCCAGCTCTCTGCCTGCCTTTGCCCGGTCTTTCTCCAGCTTTGCCATCTGCTTCTCCGCCTTCGCCCGTCGTACCTCCGCGTTCGACGTCTCCTCGTTGTGGCTCGCCAGCTCTTCCTTGAGTGCCTCGATCATCGTCCGCTGTGCCCTCAACTTCTCGCCGCCCACCTCCATGATCTTGTCCTGCAGCCGCTGAATCTCCGCCTCCACACTCGCCATCTCGCCGTGCAGCTGCTCTGACTCCGCCCCCAGCCGCCCGACCTCCTTCTCCAGCGCCAGCGCCCGCTTGCTGTCATGTCCCGCCGACGATGGCTGCTGCTCCCGCCCGAGCTCCTTCATTCGCCGCTGCGCGTCCGCCAGGTTCCGTGCCGCGCTGTCCAGCTCCAGGCTGAGCTTCTGCATCGTCGTCTCCATCTGCGGAATTTGCTCCCCCAGAAATCGCAGCCGGCCCTCCAGCTCCCGTTGCCGCTCCTGGAACTCCGCGAACCGCTGCTCTAGTCCGTCCCGGTCCACCTCCAGCCGCGCCACCTGCTCCTTCGACGTGTCCGCCACCAGCTTCGAAGACATCAGACCCTTCTTCGTCGTCGTCCCGCCGCCGGACATCGTGCCCGACTTGTCGATCAACTCGCCGTCCAGCGTCACCACCCGCCACCGCTTGGCCCCGTACGCTATCCGGTTGGCCTGCGCCAGGTCCTTGGCCACCAGCGTGTCCTGCAGCGCGTGGTAGAACGCCGGCCGGAATCGCTCGTCTTTCGCTCGGATCAGGTCGAACAGCCGCGGCGCCTTCTCCGGTGTCTGCATCGCCGCCATGTCCCGCACCCGCAGCTTGTCCAGGCAGATGAAGTTGCCCCGGCCCAGATTCGTCTTGCGCAGATACTCGATGCACTGCTGGCCCGCCTCCACCGTGTCCGTCACAAAGTTGTCCAGCGCCGGGCACGCCGTCGAGATCGCCACGTCGTATTGCTGGTCGATCGTCCCCAGGTTGCCCAGCCGCCCGTGGAAGCCGTCGATCCGGCCGGACTCCCGCATCCGCATGAGCGCCGTCAGCACGTTGCCCTGCGTCTGCGTCTGCGACAGGCTCGAACGCGCCTCGTCCGCCTTCTGCCGCGCATTCGACAGCTGTGCTCGCATCTTGGGCTCCTGCTGCGCCAGACTTGCCAGTTCTGCCTCCACCTTCTTTGCCTCCTTCTCCAGACGCCCCTTTTCCAACTGGCAGTCCTGCAGCTCCGCCGCTTTTGCCGCCCGTCCCTTTTCGATGCTGCCGATCTTCGCCTGCATTTCCTCCAGCGCCGTCGCCCCGGCCGTCGCCTTCTCCTGCAAGATCGCCAGCTCGCTCTCCGCCACCGCAATCGCCGACTGCTTTTGGTTGATCTTGTCTTTCCACGGCTCCAGCGACTTCTGCTTCGCTGCAATCTGGTCCGAAAATGCCTGCGTCTTGCCCTTCAGGCTGTCACGGATGCTCGTCAGCTCCGCCTCCTCCTCCTTGATTTGCTTTTCCAGCTGTGCCATCTCTTCGGCACGCGTCCCAATCTCCTCCGTACACTGCTCGACCGTCTCGGCTGCCGTAGCCGCAGAGTTCTCCGCAGTCGCAATGGCCTTCTCAAGCTTCTTGCGCTTGTCGCCCAGGAACTTGCGCTTCTCTTCGTACTTTACACGTTCCTGGTCGAATTTAGCCATGTCCTTAAGCAGCTGTTGTGTTTCCTTCTCTTGGGCATCGCACTGTCTGCTGCCCTTGCTGTATGCCTTTTCCAACTGCTTGATCTCCTGCTCGCTGCCGTGATGTTTTTCGAGCTCGGCGTCCAGTTCCGCCTGCATCTGCGAGATCGCTTCTTTCGTAACAGCCACATTGTCTGTGCACTCGCCAATATAGATTTGGTAGAGAGCCGACTGCTTCATCGCCAGTTCGTTCTCGTCCCGGACATAGGCAATCGCCTTGTCCTTCTTGTCTTCGAGGCTATGCTTCTCTTTCTCGACGTGCTGCACCCGCCCGCTCTTCTCCATGCAAATGTCGTTGAGTGTTTCGACCTCGTTGGCTGCCTCTTCAATTGGCGTCTTATACTTGGATGTGCCGATAATGTCCTCGAGATATTCCAGGAGCCCATCCTCATGCTCGTTGCCCGCCTTGGGCTTCATCTGTGCGATGGATTCCACTTCGCCTTGCAGAATCAGGAACCGCTTGTGGTCCAGGTCGACACCGCGGTCCCGGAGCAATGTCGTGACCGTGGTAAAGTTCGACGACTTGCCGTCGATGTAGTACGTGCTCGAGTTGTTGCGGAAGGCCTTGCGGGAGATAACCAAGTCCGAACTGGGAATAGCCTCGGAGCCACCACCAGGCTACACAGACATCAGCAACAGGTCTGTGGCCCGGAAAGAGAAGAACATATACGCTAGAGCAACTTACAAGATCCATCACTTCGCGGAAGTGAACAGCAACCTCGCAGTAGTCGAGATTCGGGTATTGCGCCGAGTTGTGAATCAGGGCAGACAGCTTACCCTGGCGCATTTTGCTTGCGCGGAAGCCGAACACAAACAGAAGCGAGTCGATGACGTTGGACTTTCCCGATCCGTTCGGACCAACAACTGACGAGAAGGACGCATGAAATGGGCCGACCTCCTGCCGACCGGCATAGCTCTTGAAGTTAGTCAGGATGAGGTACGCAATGACAATGCGCGGCTTGGGCGCAGCAGGCTCGTCCGATGGTATATTAGTCATGGTGCGCGACTTGAGAACAATGTCCATGGGCTTCTCAAGAAGCGCATCCATAGCACGGATCGGCTTCATAGCAGCCACGGCCTCGTCTGTGGTTGCCGTCGCCGGCCGCTGCTGACCGTTGGCGACTGTTGCCGTGATGTCAACCAAGGGTGCCGAGGTGGTAGTCACGTCGCTGGCTGCAGTCGTGTCCATTGTGGATGCATCCATGGTCGTAGCGTCTGCAGGCTCGACAGAGGCAGTCTTTCGACGACGTGGGACAGACACCGGCGCCTCCGACAGCTCCGACAGCTCAGGCAGTCCAGACGTCTCAGACTTGACCGCCACCGACTTGGACGAGGAAGCCACGCTCTTCCGCTTCCGCGTCACGGTCTTCTTTGGTGCTAGATCGGGGGCGTCGGAAGACGCCATTGACGCCACCGTCCGATCGGGGTCGATAAGCTCACTCTGTTCAGTGCTGGCACTTGCTGATGCGCGAGCCTTTCTTGGCCGGCCAGGCTTCTTGGGTGCTGAAGCAGACTCCTCAGTGGCAATGGTCTTCCGCCGACTGGTAGTTGCACGTCTGGGGCTGCGCGGAGGCGCTGGCGTAAATGCTTCCTCATCATCGTTTTGGGCACTACTGTGAACACTTGTGTCGGCAATCTCATCGTCCGACTCGATGATGGCGGTGCGGCGCGATGCGGCGCGTCGCGTTGGACGTGTCGACATGGCGATGCGGCTTCTATTGCGTATCTTCGGATGGAGATGTGAAGAAACGTGGGTCAGAATTGAGTCCTGGCGATAACCACCGTCCGAGAAGCGCGACGCAATGTGTTCGGGCAGAAAATGAGGCACAATCGCACTTTGTGGCAGTGTTGCCCCGCTCTTTGTTGATTTGCGATTTCCTTTTTCAGCCGTAAACAAACATGATTTTATCGAGCTTTCCCCGCCATTTCAGTCACGTGCTTTCGTGTAAACCGGTTGCAAGCAACTCGCTTTAAATGCATGTAGGCAAACAAGGGCACACAGCTGAGATTGAACTGTGCTCATCGTCGTCCCTCCTGCCGACTGACAGCTACGGCGAAAAGAAAAAGAAACATGACTGGGCGGCTGGACTACAGAAGCTTCCACGATGTCTTCGGAGTTGAGGGAAAGCTACCGTACGACCAGTACATCAACCGGGACATCGAGTCGAAGCGTAAAAGTCTCGGTGGCGTCCTCTTTGTCGACCGCGTTCTTACAGCTCTAGGTGTCAGCAAAGGTAGGAAGGAGTAGACTTTGGCTCTACTGGCGCTTTTTATGATCTACGTTGTCCTGACACATGAACTCTGCAGTGAAAATATACCCGCCACGCGAGGGTCGCGCGCTCCACGAGCTCTACCAGCAGATCCTCTCTTCCAAGATGTCGACCCATCACAAGCTGTCGGCGCTATACTACCTTCTGCTAGACCACGACGATGCCATAGGCCCGCGGATGAAGCTGACGGAGAAGTTTGCGCTTCAGACAGGCATGCCCAAGCGCTACCAGATATTCATGAGGGGGCTGTGGCACATGGACCGTCTTCAATTCCAAGTTGCCCTAGAGTTCTTAGCACATCCATCGCTGCTCCCCGAGTTCGCTGATAACATCGTCACCGTGCTCGTCCGTCACGCCGAAGCCGGTGACTACAGCCTAGCTTTGGCATACTACTACGCCGTCCAGCCGGTGCTAAAGACGCAGGAGGCTTTGGAACTGCTGTTTGGCGCCATCGCGCACACCGACGTGACAGAAGGCCTAATGTTCACGCGCAAACTGCCGAACCCGGCACGGAAACAATTGTTTGAACAGCTGGTAACTTTCGCTCTCAAGGGCAGCTCAAGCAGCACGGGTAACCTGGATGTGGCCGACCGGGCGACAGAGCTGGTCAGCTTGCCACTGCGCAACGTCGAGGAGGCCTGGTTGCGGGAATTTCTGGTGACCGGCGAGGGCCGGAAGCTGAAAAAAGCCAAAGACACTATGGTGATGCGGAAGATCGTGTCGGGCGACCTGGGCCTCGGCGAAGGCAAGAGCCTAGGCGGGCCCTGGGGCATGGTGTTACAGGGCTTTCGTCACGGGACGGGCGGCCATGTAGAGCAGTAGGATGCCTGCAGAGGCGCCATTCACCGAGGCGTTCTTTTTCAGGGCCCAACACAGGATACTTCCTTGCCGCCGGACGCGATGCTAGAATCGTTTGTCTGCGCGTATCGCGAAGACACATTGATCGAGTTATAAGCTTGACACGTTCGAGCTTTGCACTTTCAACAGGACGGGCTGAGGCGTTTGGATTTGGGGCCGGTTACGGCATTCTTTGTGGACATATGTGTTTTTCTTGTATTTGATTGTCCTCATAAAGGCGTTGCCAATCGCTTGTTCATCTTAAACCAAATGCACTAATAGGAACTTCTATTTATCTATACGGTGCTCTCCCGAACTCCAGTCCACTAGGATGTCTCGTATCATGATATAAGATACGTTTTGTTCAAACCTGCAGGGGTCGGTCTCGCAGCACACATCAACCTCCGGGATCAGTCGAGCCCCGTTTAGTTTCTTTGCAGTATTAGGGGGACCCTCTTGGTGGCAGCAGATATGCAGGCACTGTGCTGTCAGTCGCGTATCTTACACCGAACATCTGAATCGTGTATGACATACGTGGGTACCGTTAGGTGGTCGAATGCCACCGGTTGCAATACAGCTCATTGATAGTGCACGTTTAGAATAATAGACGTAATGTGATCCAGTCGGTGTTCGTAAGATATTTGAGAAGAACCCATCGACCAGGTTGCGTCCACGGCTCTGCAAAAATGGCCTTCGACGCAATTACGTCTCCCGACGATGTACTTAGGGTGCAATCTCTTCAGCGAACCGCGCCTGCAAAAATTGGCACGTTCCATCCAAATTTAGTGAGACATATCGCTGCCCATAGTCAACAAAGAAAGTATTGCACCTTCTTGGCTGCGTGGCATCCTGCCGCACTAGGACAAGGATATCAAAAGCATCTATACTATTACGGAGATACAGGTGCCGCTGATCTTACCATCAAGAGTGTTTTCGGATACTACTTATAGCAAGCAGTACTTCTCCCGGTTCATGAAAACATTGGGGTTTCCTAAAGTAGAATTATCTAAGGCAAAGCCCATAATATTTAACTCGTTCTCGGCCAAAGATACCGTCCGGCATGAGGTATTTTGGAGTATCATTGCCCAAATATGGCATAAAGATGAAGAGCTAGCGGAGATTACTTTCCTGCTTACTCCGTAGTTGTGCATGTTTTTTCAAGGTAGAAAACAAAATGTAACTTGATCGATGTCGCAGTCTCTACTTAGTACCGGTATCCTTTGCAAGTTTCGTCAGAAAAGCCATCTTCTCCGTGTCTATCTTTCTTTTATGGGCAACTCGAGCGTCACTTCATAGTAAGCAGTTGAAACCGCTGTCCAGTTCGAGATACTTCGCAACCGTCCCACATCGCTCCTTTCCGCCGCCGTTATATGTAAGTATGCGCTATGGTGAATAGAATACAGATTTTAACGTTCACGAACTTGGTCGATAACTTATCCATATCCCCTTTCACAAATCTACTTTGCCGGCAATGCATTAAGCATGCCTTGACAGTGTTTATCCCATATCCAGTCATATGCCTCCCGAACATATGGTGTATGGTGGGTGTACTTAGCACAAAACACATACACTATTCTTCTTTTGCTTTTCCTTACCAGACTCGTATTTTTGGAAAGCATGGGTTTCGTGGGGACCTCCATACGATAGGCTTCTGGGCGACCTGCAAAAAAAAAGAAGAAGAAAAAAGCAAATGGCGGGACCCCTATGCAGCCTCCTTCGCCTATCTTGTACGGAGTACTTCGTACTTATCTCCTCCTGTCTGCGTGTAAACGACGAGAAGTTGCTTCTGTTATTTCCCCTCCCCCCTTTCTTCCCTTCCCATATGCTAACTCAATCCAGGATATTGTGCTAGGCAGTTTGCGGGCTAACCTTGGCAACCCGTCGTGCAGCCTGTCAAAAGGGCTGGAAACGGGGCTGCGAGTGAACAAAAGTGACAAGAAGAACGATACAACCAGTACGGTAATAAGAGCGAAGGTTTTTTAGTGCTAGCCACGGGCATTGATATGACCCCATTTTTAATTGCAGCGCGGCTACGAAAGTCAGCTGAAAAAGAAACTGCTGTCGGGCTCAAGAGTCTGAAACTAGAGTCAACACTTCACACAGCGGTAAGCTTCATGGATGTGCATACACATTGTCGATCCGAGCTTACAACTACACGGATAAACGTTACCTCTTTAAAGATCCAATGATACCGTTGAAAAAAGGTGGACAGCTCAGAAAATACGCGGCAACGCTCCTGTAGGTCCCTCGGCACTGCTGCCGTGGACGTCGCTTGGCGATCACAATGAGAATGCTAGTTACGGGCAAGTAGGTGGGGAAGGATACGTTCATCCCGTATACGGAGTACCGGTCAAAGTGAATCAGGAGAAGCATCCCAGGAGAGGTGCGTGGTGGCTAACCGGCTACGTGGATGAAACTGATGTTCTTATCTCGAGCATAAGCACTGTACAGATGAAGGAAAGAAACAGGACAGAACAAGCTTTGCGGACCATGACAGAAGCTACGGAGTATGAAGCTCGGGGCCCAGCCTATCCTTTCCAAAAAATGATGCGTCCGGGGCGATCCCAGCTGTTTGAAGCCCAGCTTGTGCTAGCACATCGCTGTGAATACAGGAAGCACACAGTAGTGGATACTCTTCAGGACAGCTTCCGTTGTATCTTGAGTTTCCCTGTCTAGGACAGGGGTTGCGGTCAGCTGAAAATGATACTGTTACGAGGAGGGGATGGTCTTTATGGGGCCATGGGAGCGGATCGGTGAGAGTACAGGATGCGGAGAGCATACAGCATAACGCGATGTTGGTGGTTACATGGCTCCTGCGCGTCGTGACAGGATCAGGAGGCTTTCTTTTCTTTTGTCTTCCTATTCGTGGAGCTCAAGCCGGCTTCTTGGTATATATAGCAAGGCCCGAGGAGTGCTCTCTCGTCTTTCTACCCTCTTCTCTCTTCAGACTTCACTCTCGCCAACTCCCGGTCCTGTCGCCCTCGACCTGCCTTTCTTTCGTATTTTTGTGCTCTCTACACTCGCTTACACCCCTCCCCCGTTCGTTTCTACCCTATATTCATTCGTTACCAAGACAGTTCCAACTCTCGCTTATATAGTGTATCGCATATTGTTGGCCCTTCACATCCGTTCTGTCCATCAAGAGCCTTACATCTGATATGGCACATCCACGAGGCTCACACCGAGCAGGTGTGCTTTTCACTCTGACTACGGCTCTGGCCGCTGTCTTGGTGTCGTCTTCGCCGGTCCTGTCTCCAGTGTTTCCACACCGGGGTCTGCAACATATACCAGGGCATTCCTTGCCCGTCAAGTCTACACAGTTAATTTCCTCGCCGTCAACGAGCACAGAGACCATGGCTTCTGGGCCTACTTCTGGGTCGATGTGTCCTGCATCGACCACTGTGACGACTACCATTACGGTTTCCACGTCTCCCACGCCATCTGCCGGAACCCCATCTGCTGTGACTTCGGCTGCCACAGCTTCGTCTGTCGGAACACCATCGGTTGCACCTCCGTCCACAGCTGTGTTGCCTACTACTGCGACCGCTTCGTTGTCTACACCAACAGAGTCCTCGCCAGTGTCTACTTCATCGGTATCTGTCTCACTGGTGTCTATTCTGCCAGTATCTGGCTCGACTGCCTCTGCTTCATCGCCACTGACAGCCTCGCTGGCATCTTCCACAACTGTACCCACAACCGTAGCTACATCTACGGTGTCTATCCCAGCAAAGTCTGCATCGTCGCTGTTTGCTCCGAATTCTGTGACTCCAATTGCCAACACGACATATCCCGTATCGTCTTCAACTGAATCTTCGCTGCAGCCGTCCACAACACTGTCTGCTGCCCCGGCTTCGAACCAGACCTCCTGCAACACCGCAACTGACAGACAGTGCTGGACATCGGGTTTCGATATTGATACCGACTATGAAGCCAGCACTCCTGTGACTGGAGTGACCCGAACAGTATGTCCTGTTTTGTAATCCGCTTTCATCAGGATGAGTACGAGCTAACGTCATCTAGTACACTCTTGTTCTTTCCGAGGTTGACAACTACGTCAGCGGCGACGGCCAGGTCAAGACAAAGGCAATGCTAGTCAATGGTACGCGTCCAATTACAATTTAAATTAACATGCGATGAGTCTAATATGAAACTAACAAAATCACAGGAAGCTTCCCAGGTAAGCTCGGTAGCATCAATATTGCCTATTTGTTGTAGCTAACGAATATCTGCTTCAAGGTCCAACCGTTACAGCCAGTAAGTATTCAACTCGCTCAGACTATGGGTAGAGATAATTAAAGGCACCGGCTAATGCATCAGACTGGGGCGATCTTATCAATGTGACGGTCATCAACAACCTCGTGACTAACGGGCAAGTAGCTGGTTTTTCCAATCCCAGCGATTCTTTATTCTGACCCCAAGCAGCACTTCTATTCACTGGCACGGTATTCGTCAGCTCAATACCAATAACGAAGACGGTACCAACGGTGTCACAGAGTGCCCTATGCCTCCAGCCGGTGGAAGCAAGACATACTCGTTTAAGGCAACGCAATACGGTTCATCCTGGTAAGTTCAATAAGACGACTTGGGCCATTCCGCGAACATTTCATTCTGACAAGCCAAGGTACCATTCCCACTTCTCAGATCAGTATGCCAACGGTGTTGTCGGTCCCATCGTCATTCACGGACCGGCGTCGGCGAACTACGACATTGATCTTGGCCCATTGATGATCTCTGACTGGTACTATGGTGCGGCTGACCAGATCCTGGAGCGTGTCAGCAGCCTCAACAACTCGTACATTCCTGGGCTTCCTGGTGCGGCTCCTACCAGTGACAATGTCCTGTTCAACGGCCTGAATGTGAACGTCAACGGCACCGGCGGCGAGTATGAGAGCCTGACGCTGACACCAGGCAAAAAGCATCTGCTTCGCTTGATCAACCCATCTGTTGAGAACACTTTCACCGTCTCTCTCGTCGGGCACTCATTCACCATTGTCGCAACCGACTTTGTGCCTATCGAGCCGGTCAATGTGACCAGTGTGTATATGGCTGTGGGTCAACGCTACGATGTCGTCATTGAGGCAAATCAGGCCACGAGAAGCTACTGGTTCAACGCGACACTCCCCAGCGGACCGTGTGGCCAGAGCTACAACTCATACCCGGCGGCCATCCTATCTTACGCTGGAGCAAACTCGACCACTCCCACCAGCACCGGCTCTGCGCCCCCTGATCCTAGCTGTGCAGACAGTCTTGCGCTGTATACGCCTGTGGTTTCCCGCTCCGCAACCGTTTCGGACTTCTCGCCGGACACGGATGACACGCTGACGACCAACATTGCTTACGAAAGCAACGGCGTGGCACGCGTCTTCTGGCCCGTCAATGGATCGCCCATCAATGTGTCCTGGAATGACCCGACGCTTGCTTACGTTCGCGATAACAGGACGTCCCAGCTTCCTACCGACGAGAACGTCATTTCGGTGCCCAAGGCGAATGTCGTACGTTTACAAGAGCTAAACACTTGTGCTGGTGTTTTTTACTGACGATTGGGCAGACTACCTTTTGGTTGCTCGAGAATAACTCGTCTATCCCGGTAAGCTTTCTCACCCTCTTGCCGTTGAGTCCTACAGTGGCTAACACACGCAGCATCCGGTCCATCTTCATGTACGCTTTGGTCCATTTTTTGTGGCGAAGAAACTGGTGGGGGGAATTCAGCTAACCAACCAGGGACACGATGTCATCATTCTCGGCGCCTCAACACCACTGGCCGACCCGTTGTCAGGCAATCACACTTTGCGCTCATACAACCCGTCGACTGATGCTGCCAAGCTTAATGGCAACAATCCTACGCGTCGTGATACCACGATGCTGCCGGCATGGGGCTGGTTGGTTGTGGCTTTTAAGACGAACAATCCAGGCTCGTGGCTGTTTCATTGCCATCTTGCATGGCATGTGTCTCAAGGATTTGCTGTTCAGTTCCTCGAGCAGCTCAATGCGATCCCACAGTCTGTAGACCTTTCGGGCCTAGCGGACCAATGCCAAAACTGGAACAATTACTACCCGGCGGAGGACCCGTTCCTGAAGACTGATTCTGGTTTATAAAGAGGGTGGCAGAGCAAGGGTGGTAGAGCAAGGGAGTTTAAGAGGCCTATAAAGTAAGTACAGTCTCGCATCACTGTATTTGCGGGACATATACATGTGTTTCTTTCTCGGTGTGTTTGAATTACAAAGCTATTTTTACTTCATACCTTTTTGATAGAGGCTTGCTTCTAGAGTGGCACAACACTCTAGCAGCTAATTCGAATACAACTTTCAGACCTGGGCTGTGTTTGCAACTGGGTCGTTATTTACGTGGCTTCTTTGAAACACAATGGCAGGAGTTTGATACGTAGATTGTCATCACCTTTGCAGAATGGCAGTGCAATACTTTGGCCAGTATAATATCACGATATCCATTACATGATCTGCAAATTACAGATCTTCAAGCGCAATTGCTGTTTTCAGTGTGACACGTGAGGATGACAGACGAACTCGATCAATGGCAGAGATTTGACGTCATTAGAAGTGATACGCCAATTTCGACTGATCATTATGTATACTACTACATTTGGTCGATTTATTCCTTAAAACACATTGCATCAGATTACAATTTCCAGACAGCGCAGACAACCCAGACAACCCAGACAACCCAAAGGTGCTTGGCAATATCTATCGCGCATAAACCTTCCGCAAGTGTTTGGCTGGCTGCTTCTTGAGCGACCGTGTGTGTATCTCTCGCGTCTTTGGCCATGGTGCTGATAGAAATTCATTTTGGTCACCCTCCTCCTCTGTCTGCACTGCCGTCATCGGAAAGGACGGCTGTAACCGCTTTCTCTCCGCCAGCCGCAAATCATGCGCCTCTGCCTTTGCGTCAGCCCTCACTTGTTGCTTGATGCGCAGTGCCTCTTTGATGGCTCGTTTCTGCTCCTCTCTATTCTTCAAACGCTGAGCTTGGCCCTCCCGTTCGGCAGCCTCTATTGCCGCCAGCTCAGCTATTTCTTTTCCCTCGCGTCGGTTCTCGATCTGCTGTCGGACACGCTTCTCCCCAACAGTCAGTTTTCCCATGGCGTGAAGTGCCTTTGCCTCCTTCATGCGGTCGCGAGCGTGCCGAGCTCGCGTCGCACCCGACGATGGCAAGCCAAGAAGATCAATCGCACATTCAGACCTGTCGCGTAGCGTGAGTACTTGCGCGGAAGGCTCATCTTGAAAGAAGAAGCGGGATATGGCAGCCATCCCTGCCGGCGTTGTAGGTGACGATATGAACGTAGTCCACGGCGACATTAGGATCATTTCGGCGTGCTGGCGCCGCTGCCGGCGGGCTGCACGGTTATAACTCTCTTGCTTCTTCTCAGCACTAGACTCCATTATCAAACGCCTCGGGTTGCTCTTGATTTCGTTTCGCAGATGCACGAGGAAGTTGGTGGTGAAATTACGCTCGCACTCCTTGAGGTCTTCATCGCTGCTGATCGCTATGGGATTGATCTCCTTGCCCGTCTTGAGCCATAATACTGCCTTTTTCGGCAGTCTCCTATGGCCTGACATATGGGGGATCAATTCGAATGTTGTTCCTTCAATCGCCTTCACCTCGTATGATAACACCACAGCCAGACTAAACGACAGCAGTCGTGGTAGCCGGTGTAGCTGCCCAAAGACGTCGGCACTGCAGGGCAGGACTCGGTGACCAATCTCAATGGTTCGTAGGCCAACGCATTTTGATATGGTCTGAAATACCGAGTCACTATCGACTTCGGCGTAATCGGAGTAATAGGTTTTGTCGGCGCCTAGCATGTCGTCCAAGATGCAGACGTGCTGCAACATGCAACGATACATAGGCCGTAATTTACGTCCGACATCTTCGACAAACTGAGACGCCGGGGCGAAGAGGAAAGTGTTCTGGGCCCAGAATATCTCCACAGCTTCATTGTGGATTTGGCGATTCACCAGTAATAGAGATACTCCTTTGCGTAGAGTACAGCCGCAGCGGTCCTCTTTGGTAGAAAAGTTGCCGTCTTCTCCGATGAACGGTGGGCGCTCCAGGCACATGGCCTGTATTCCGCTAACGTTAGGAAGTCTAACAGCTGGCAGAAGTCGACAATCGCGGGTTTACTTACACGAGATGCAAGGTCGCATGTAGCCTTGTGCCGCCTTTTCCATTTTGGTGTTTCAACAAGTATGTAGGTGAATATCCGTACGCGGAGCTCAGCTGGAAGAGCGAGAAGTCCATGAGGGTATGCTGACTTTGGCGTCGTGCGTAAAATGATACACTTCAGCTCCATCGTGGCAGGTAATATCGAGCAAGGGTATCAGAACAGGCAAATAATATAACAGGTAGCAAGAAGCTTGTCGAGAACCAGAAAGCCCAGCACAGCCGCTCGAGAATAACGCAAACGCTTAAAAGCTGCTAACAAGAATAAAGATTTGGTGAGGACTAAAGACGCCAGTGAAATGCTTCAGCTATTTTTATAGCAATCTAGATGCTATTCATGTTACGCTTGCTTTCATTTTCCGGATGACAATGGCTTAATTTAAGCCCCGGTGACTCACCACTAGACCAACAACCGGTGGCTCAGCCAAAACATACAGACGGACTGATTTGCTCCTTCGAGTTCAATATACGGACAGTTGCAACTTCACGGACAATGGCTGGCAGCCGCAACCAGTTAAGTCAAGTGGGGACGCTGCAAGGCGTTTTTGTCCCTCTTTAGTAGCAAAGCCACCGCCGGGTGTAGGTGACCCTGCCGGACATGGTAGGCTTCAGTTCTTTCAAGCCTTTCTTCCGAATACTTTTCCTTCAGAACCTAATCATGAAAGGGGTGCCTCTGATTGAGGAATGCCCCAGCTCTACACGATGATATGAATTGGAGAGCATCTCGAGGCAGAACCGCTTAATCAGCAGGGTTATCGGAAGCTTGGGCCACACCCTTTTGCCCCGCTTCTGCGTAAAACGCACACGCGCTCTTTCCCAAATTGTGCTGGCGACGCGACTCCCCGCGATCTGTGACTTCCAATAACATGTACGGAGTACTAAACTGTGTCCAAAGGCGCCCCACGCTACCAATCACCTCAGCAAGTCTTTGTTCTTCTTTGCCGGCAAGTTGACTTTTGCTGGCCTCGCTCCTGTGATTATCATGGCTCCTAAAGCAGCTCTGCTCAGATCGGCACTGGTCGACGCGGCTCACGAAATATTCCGCGCCAACCCCGATGAACTTACAGTCAATGCCGTGCGGAGCCATGCCGAGGATTTATTGGACCTGGAGGCTGGATTTTTCAAATCAGGCGCTTGGAAGGTAAAAAGCAAGGAGCTAATAACTACCACAGCCGTATGTTCACCCCTTTTGTCTACAAGTCATTTTTCATTGCAAGGGTGCTAAGAGTGTGCCACCCTGCAGAACAAGCTGCTGGAAGCTGCCGAAGGTGGGGGAGAAGAGGCTGCCGAAGTAAGCAAAGAGGACCAACGAAACAACAGGGCAGACAAGAAGACAAAGAAGACAAAGAAGCAAGAACCAGCTCCAAAAGCCTCGGTCACCGGACAAGACGCATTGGGCATTGACGACAGCAGTGTGAGTCCGGAAACAAAACAACCGCCCCAAAAACGAAAGCTGGCCGAGAGAAGCATCACAGTACCGAGCCGAGAGATACAAGGAGGGCAGGACAGCGACAATGTAAAGGAAACTGCAAAAGAATGTGCAGATAGCGGCAATGGCAGGCCGGCCGACAATGACGAGCGTAAACCTTCTACCAGGCGCAATAATGCCAAAGTCGGCGAGGAAGCGTTGAAGCCTGGCACATCGTCACCCCTCAGCGAGGTCGATAGTGGCAATGATGTCCCAGGAATAAAACCGAAATCAAAACAGGCTGCCACAGATTTGGTCGTTGATGCCGGCGATGTTTCCGACGGCTCAAGCACGTCCGTGCTCGACGACACTCCTCCCCCGAAGAAAAAAATCAAGCCTTTAAAGCAGGTGCCAGCCAAGCAAGTGGCACACAAAGCCACTACAGCAACCAACTCACCAGACGAAGTCGAGGTAAAAAAGCTACAGAGTCAGTTAGCTAAATGTGGCGTGCGCAAAATCTGGGGCATTGAGCTGAAGCGTTTTGGTGATGACGCGAAGGCCAAGATTCGCCAGCTCAAAAGTATGCTGCACGATTTAGGCATGGATGGACGTTTCTCTGAAGCGAAAGCTCGTGAAATTAAGGAGCGTCGCGAGCTCATGGCAGATCTAGAGGAGGTGCAGGAGATGAACCGCAATTGGGGCGTCAACGGCAGCGGCCGTGCATCGCGGAGCCGTATGGTCAAGACACCTAAGGAGGAAAGCTCAGACGAAGCAGAAGAGAGGGAAGAAGGTGGCGAAGCCGAAGACAGTGACGCGGGGATGGTGGTGAGCGGCGACATCAAAAGTAGAACGGCCGGACATGGCGATAGCAAAGAAGACGACACGGACGGGGACGGTGACGACGGGCCCAAGGTGAAGGCAAGAGGTCGCCAGTCGGCGAGACAGGCTGACCTAGCGTTTTTGGGGTCTGACAGCGAAAGCGACTGATAATTAGCCAGCTGGCTGGCAGTAAGGTGACGGCAAACAGAAGGCGTTTGGTGGTGATCTTGTTACTTTCCCCAGGTGATAGCCCAAACTTTTATATCCCGCTTGTATGTTAACGTGGCATGCAATCATCTGTCCCAACCAAGCATTGAATTCCTTGGTCTATATGAATGAATGAGCCAGCAACTGTCCCTTACACTTGTCACTTTGCTGCATTCATCTTTTGGGCGAACAGACTGAAGACAGCCACAGAGCCCATAAATAGGACTGCGTTATAGAACTAAATGCGGTCAGTTTCCATTGTCCATGTGCACAGCGCGATATCTACTGACAGCTTTTCTCGATATTTCTCTCTCTTCGTCGTCACTTCGAGCTTCGATGAAAAGGCGGCGAAGGTTGGGGAAGCTAGCCTGAGCAGACATGGAAGCATGAGCATTTACTCACTCATGGTCATAAACGGCCAGAATACGTACCATTAATGCGTCGTTTACAACTTGGCAAGAACACAGCCGGTTCGATGTATAAATTGTCTCTTTAGGAGAGTAGACTCAGCTCGCTTTCTCCAATCTAATGCTTCGAGAAAATGTGGGACAGCTCCCACGTGACTGTGCTCCATCTGAAGGAAATGTGGCTGGAGCTAGATCGAGGGGCTACCTGCTACAAAACGGCCCTGAAGCGAGTAGCACTCAATCCCACCTCAAGCAAAGGAATCTCGCGCCCCTGTCGACGCTTTCGCTTTCGCCAACGCAGATTTTAGCTTATCGATGTGGATGCATTGTGTCGACCGTCCACTGGGCTGAACGGCAGTTGACGATCTCTTCTGTCCCTCTGCACCCCCCCTTTCCTTCCTTCATCTCCTCTTTCGCGATCCTTAGAACGGTTTCTGAGCGCCAAGCTGTCCTCGCCAAGCCATTCTTTCCACTATTACCCGGACCACCAGCACCGTGTCTTCGGCGCACAAACGATGCAGGCGGTAAACCGTATACGCGGCGCGTTCGCCGTACCCCGAAAGGGCGAGACGTTCGAGCTGCGTGCCGGTCTGGTTTCACAGTATGCATACGAGCGGAAGGAAGCCATCCAGAAGACGATCATGGCCATGACTCTCGGCAAGGACGTGTCGGCGCTGTTCCCAGACGTGCTGAAGAATATTGCGACGGCCGACCTGGACCAGAAGAAGCTGGTGTATCTGTACCTGATGTATGTGCCCTTTTCATGCTTTTGCCCTGCATTTGTGACAAACTGTCTACTTCATCGCTGACGACTGACCGACAGGAATTATGCCAAGTCTCACCCCGACCTTTGCATTCTCGCCGTCAATACGTTTGTGCAGGACTCTGAAGACCCCAACCCACTGATCCGCGCTCTTGCCATCCGCACCATGGGCTGCATCCGAGTTGACAAGATGGTGGACTATATGGAGGAGCCTCTGCGCAAGACGCTGCGTGACGAGTCGCCATACGTACGCAAGACGGCCGCTATCTGTGTGGCTAAGCTTTTCGACCTCAACCCCTCGATGTGCATCGATAACGGCTTCCTCGAAACGCTACAGGAGCTGATCGGCGACCCAAACCCCATGGTCGTGGCAAACTCTGTCCAGGCTCTCTCCGAGATCAACGAGACCGCCCCCGAGACCCGCGCGCTTGTAATCACGCCCAACACGCTCAAGAAGCTGTTGATGGCGCTCAACGAATGCACTGAGTGGGGCCGTGTCACCATCCTCAGCACTCTGGCCGATTACCCTCCCGTGGACATTAAGGAGTCGGAGCATATCTGCGAGCGTGTCGTGCCCCAATTCCAGCACGTCAACCCGAGCGTAGTTTTAGCCGCCGTCAAAGTTGTCTTCATCCACATGAAGGCAGTTAACCACGAGTTGGTGCGGCAGTATCTTAAGAAGATGGCACCACCACTAGGTAAGGATATGCATAATATCTACTCTCTTACCGCAATTTATCCCGTCCGTCGACTAAATATGGCAGTTACTCTTGTGGCCTCGGCACCTGAGGTGCAGTATGTCGCCCTCCGCAACATCGACCTTCTCCTTCAGGCAAAACCCGACATTCTCAGCAAAGAGATGCGCGTCTTCTTTTGCAAGTACAATGACCCGCCCTACGTCAAGCTACAGAAGCTCGAAATTATGGTACGGATAGCCAACGACCGGAACTTTGAGCAACTGTTGGCCGAGCTGAAGGAATACGCTCTCGAGGTAGACATGGATTTTGTGCGCCGTGCCATTAAGGCTATCGGCCAGGTGGCCATCAAAATCGAGAACGCCAGCGAGAAGTGCGTCAACACGCTCGTCGATCTCTTGGCCACCAAGGTCAACTACGTCGTGCAGGAGGTGGTCGTCGTGATCAAGGACATTCTGCGCAAGTACCCGGGCTACGAAGGCGTGATCCGAACGGTCGTGGAGCATATCGATGAACTGGATGAGCCCGACGCGCGCGGCTCGTTGATATGGATTGTCGGCGAGTATGCCGAGAAGATCAGCAACGCCGACGAGATTCTTTCCAGCTTTGTCGATGGCTTCATGGAAGAATTCACACAGACACAGCTTCAAATTCTCACGGCTGTTGTGAAGCTGTTCCTCAAAAAGCCCAGCAACAATCAGGGTCTAGTACAGAAGGTGCTGCAAATGGCTACAGTTGAGAACGACAACGCAGACATCCGCGACCGTGCGTACGTGTACTGGCGTTTGTTGTCTGGCAACTTGGAAGATGCAAAGGTATGTGTCCGCCGTCTTCATTAATCCCCTTGTCATCTTACCAGACGATTCTAGCTTGTTGCGCCGTGTTTGCTTTCTAACGAGCTAGAATATTGTCCTGTCGCAAAAACCGGCGATCACCACGACCATGACGTCGCTGCCGCCGGCACTGTTGGAACAGCTACTGGCAGAGTTGTCGACTTTGGCATCCGTTTACCACAAGCCGCCCGAGTCGTTTGTCGGCAAGGGTCGCTTCGGTGCCGACGAGATCCAGCGCGCTGCCATCCAGGAGCAGCGGCAGGACGCTGCTGATAACCCCATTGCAGCTTCGGTTGCAGCAGCCACTGCTGCTGCAAATGGTGGCACTGCGCCTCCGCAGAACAATATGGAGAACTTGCTGGACATTGACTTTGACGGAGCTGCTCCGGCATCGGCTGAACAGAATTCGGCAGGTCTTAACACGCCGGAGCGCGGCAGCAGTCCAGCGACAGCGCTGGGTGGAATCGGTGGTGGCGCGCCACCAGCCGCTGCTGTGCCTGCTGGCGGCATCGCTGATATGATGGGGCTATTTGACGCTCCAGCGGCAGGCCAGAACGGCTTCGGCGCCTCTTCCGCAATATCGCCACCACCGGGCGCGAATGCCTTTGGGGGTGTCAACGACATTATGGGTGGCTTTGGCGGGCTGGACCTGAGTGGTGGCAGTGGTGCTGCACCTTCACAAGCAACGGGAGGCCAGACTTCTAGTGGTGGCAACGAGGATTTGTTTGGTCTTCTGTGATGAGATACAGAGCGCAGGACGTTATGCAATGGCGCAGGACAGAGAATTGCATGTTTGCCGGACATTTGTCTAAGATGTGCGTGTGGTTTTGTCATTTACATAGTAGTAGCATGCACAAACGATGGGGGAAAGAATTGGTAGAGCTTGAGCAGTTGCACAAACGAAGAAAGCAAGCTGCATCGGATTTTCTTGTGACCTCTGCGTGGTGATGGAACCGAATCCAATTCCCGAGAATTCAGTCTCATGTTATGCTTATGTTGTGTGTTCATGCCATCATTATTTCTGTCATGCTCTCGCCACCGGTCGACCATTTATCGGCCCTTCCAGGTCTCCTTCCAGCCGCCCTTTTCAAACAGCCAGACCGCCTCAATGGCGTATGCCCGACTGCCCTGGTGCCCACGACCCTCCTCGACGCCCGCAGCCTCGCGCAGCGTGTCCATCACCCGCCCCTCTTTAACAGACCGCCAGATGCCCTGCGCCACGGCCGACCGGGGGTCCTTGTCAATGTCGGCTGCTGACTCCCCCCACTCACCCCGCCCCAACCGGAACAGAATGCGGCCGAGTGTCTGAAAAGCCACGCACCGCTGTGCTGGAACCGCACTGCGTGCTAGCCGTGCTAACTCTCCCACAGTGTAGCCGGCGGCCTCAGGCGCCTCGCCGTGGTGATGCAGCCCCTTGGACACGGGGATGTCGCGCGAGACGCGCGGTGGGATAAGCTGTCCGCGGAAGTCAAAGCGTAATTGGGCCACGGCTACAGTGGCCTGGCCCGGATAGTAAGGAGATTCACGGTCGGCCACTGAATCGGCCGTAGGTATGGGGGCCATCCAGGCTAGGCGGGCTGGGTCGGCCGGCAGGTTGGGAAAGTACTTGGAATGGAGATTTTCGAGGAAGTTGGGATCGGCTGGGTCTAGGTCAGGCACCGACGGCTTGTGGGGGAAATGCATGGAGGTGGAAGAGTCCGAATGAACGTGGTGGTCGTGTTCAGCGGCGCCCGTAGAAGCGATAGCAGCCTCTGGAGTCGAGATGGGAAAGAGGTCCGCTTGGGAGTGAGCATCCTCAAGTATTGCGTCGTTATCCTTCGTGCTGACGTCGCGATCTTTGCTCTCTGGTTCTGCAAAGGAGACCGACTTTTTCGGTAACGTCCTCGTCTCCTCCAAGGCTGCATTCTTCTGATGCGGTGTCTGGCTCACGGGTCCTATTCGTATAGGCGGGATAGGAGATACAGGGGCCGGTTTCGGTGTCTGGTCATGCTCGGTCGGAAGTGATTCGTTTCCCTCGTCGAGATTAGCGCGACGCAGGAGGATCTGCAGAAGAGCCGGGTCGAGGTTGCTCAGCAGTTCCTCCCGAGCCTCTGCTATTTCGCTGGCGCCCATGTCCCGCAGGCGCTCACGGTTCTCGCGATCGATCCTGACCCGGTCATCAGACGTATTCACGAAGGATGACTGATTTGTTGTCGTGGCCTGTGCAGCCGGGGCCGCAGCTGTCTCGCGTTGCTGCTTGAGCTTCGAGCTGAAGCGGCTCCGTTTCTTAGGCTGTGGGAAGCCTGACGCAGAAGTCTGGGCCGTTGGAAAGCTGGGTGGCTGCGGTGCACCTGCCTCCCTCTCTTGAACATCGAGAACGCGAAGCGGGCTAGCCATGATTATGTGCAGGAGGAACTGCGTTTTCAATCCGTCGGAAGGAGAGAGACACGGGCTCACGATTTGGCGGGGCGGCTGAGATATATTTTCAAGCTCCATCATAATTAAGGTTGTGGCTGAGGAGTGTTGAGCCACAGCTGCTTATGCATTAGCGCCGATCCGTCGCCCCGATTATCCGCCACCCAGTTGAACGAGTTTCCCTGTCGTCCTAATTCGGGGAACTGCTGGGACCAATCAGCGGCTGAGCTGAGCTGAGTTTCGTTTCGGCTCGGGTGACAGCGTATGATCCTGCTGGGTGCAAGATTTCTCTCTCGCCCTTGTAGGATGCGCGAATATAAGAGGTGATTATGAGAGCAGCTACTTTCAACATCGCTCTGATGGAATAAAACCCGGTTCTGATGCGACGACGTGCATATACCTTTCGAAAGAGATAGAGATTTCATGGTGTCATCCGTGAGTATTTGTGCCATGTCTTTATACAATTGTTCGTGCTCCTTGCCGGTGTCATCCAGAACTTCCTGCAATTCCTGCCATACCCGTTCTCTTGTTGCCGAAAAGGCAGAGGCAAGCAGACCAACGTGCAGGGCACAAAGGCAATAGCTAGTCGTTCCCACCGTACGGAGTAGGGCGTAAAGGAAGCACACAGAGAAGCCAATCCGAACACACCCCTGTCCGCGCCTGCCGCACGCTTGCACAGACGCGGTTGGCACGGGCCCACACGACGGGTAAGGGATGCCTGCACTGCTCTGTAACATGTACCCCTCGCGCTGCATGCTCGTAGTCGCACACAAGGTACCTTACGCCTTCCCCACGCCGGCTGCTCGCCTGGAAGCATCCGTTGGAAAGAGGGCGAAGGCAAAACGAGGGCGCAGCACGCCCTGGAGCAAGCTGTGCGCCTGCTCCTTCTTGGTTATTTGACCTGGCTTTATTCCCGTTGGTTTTATTTTAATCTTTCCCCATTACCGGCTGGCCCTTCCTGTCACCGTCCATACCTGCACCCCCTCCTTTTTCGGCTCGCTACCCCCTTCCAACAACAACTGTTCTCCGTACGAGTAATACTTCGTAGCTCTTGCTTTTCTGCGCTCTCGCTCTGATCTGTTCTCCGCGGCCTCTGTCTCGATGTCCCTTGCCGTCTGTCGTATGGTCGGTCGGGTCGTATGAAGCTCGCTCGCTCGCCGCCAGCCTGTACTTACCTTGCCGCCGTGGCTTGCTCGTTCGCTCGCCTGATACCATTGTGCATCCCGCGTGTTGCTCCTGTGGTCCTTTGACGCCCCGATTTTCCGCCTGCCATGTTCACCTTTCCCCTTCGTCCCTTTTGCCCTCTTTTGCCCTCTCGCCGTCGTAGTTTGTCTCTTTCCCATTCCCGTGCACGCCATCTGCCGTCTTTCCTCTCTCCTTCTATTCCCTTCTCCCCTGGCCCTTTCCTTTTTCTACACCGTGCTCCGACTCTCCTTTCGCTCCGCTTGTCTCCTGCTAAAGCCATTCTGTGTCTCCTACTCGAAAACGAAGCTGTCCCCACGTTTCCATCCCTAAGACCCCTTTCCGCTTCTTCTTTTAATTTCCCTTTCCCTTCTCTTTCTTTCTCTACAACCACCATCGCCGAATCCCCTCCAAACACCACCCAAATTCACAACAACCGTCATTTGCTGCCATTACTGCCATCAAATCGCACCCTTTTTGTCATCGCCAGCATCGCAAAAATACCGCCATTCGAATTCCGGGCTTCTCTTGTTTCTTCTTCTTTTGCCGGAGAGGCGTTATCCTCAGCCGCCACTCTGTCATTTCGCTTTCGTTCCGGGACCATTTCAGCCGAAAGAGCGTATGCGTCTCCCAATAGCTGGTAGATTTGAGGCTTTTCCACCCGACCTCAGCGCCGAACGATTGCAAAAATTCGCCCACATATCGGTAATTCGCAACTTAACACCCCTCTTTCAGATCACGTTACACGTCTATTGCCTCCCGCAATTTACCACAAATAAAATTAACGGCGCCCAAAATTGAAACGAAGCAAAAGCGTAGCATCGGGAAAACAAATAGCGCAATTTGATTGGCCGAATTGCCACATTTCTATTATCACCATCTCTTCTTATTTGCGACTTGCGTCACTACCGACGCCCTCGCTATCAGTCGACAAGGACATCTGCATTGTAGAATGCTAATGCTCGGCTCTGTTTAAATTACTTTTTGGAACTTTCCCTGTTCGTCTTTTCTTGTCTTTCAGAGTCTCGGCTCAGTGTTATTCTGCTGTTTGGGACATGGTTGCATCCGGTGTTTATTCGTTCCTCACTCCGACAGAACTCGACTCATAATATCTCGTCTGCTTTCTGCACGGAGTCGTATTTCTCTTTACCCTTCAGTGGGCCAACACTATCATGGCTACCACTGACCGAGACGTTGAAATGGCCAGCTATCACTACAGCTCCTCGCCAGAACTTTCCTCACTGCCTTCCGACTCTCCCTCCGATCCAGGATCCCCTTCCCGACTGGAACAGCAACGTGCCGGCCTCAGCCAAAGAAACGAAATTGTTGTCGACGCCACTTCCACCACGAGATTCCCGCCAACACAATCCCAACAAGCTGTGCAACTGCAACCATTCTCGGCAGAGGGTGTACGCCTCACAAAAGATGGCATACCACGGAAAAAGCCAGGTCGCAAGCCAGGCACAACCGTGAAGAAGGCGGGCGACGTCACGGCGCCTTCCGCCGGCGCTGCTGCTGCTGCTGCTGTTGGTGCTGGGTCTGTCGTTGACGCAGCTAAGCCACGACGAGTGCGGAAACTCCAAAACTCCAATGCACCGCCAGTTTCAAGGAAGAAGCGCGCGCAGCCCTCCTCGGCACCTGTTTCGGAAGCTGGTGCGCCGCGATCACTCTCGGCTCTCCCCTTTCCTCCAAAAATCGAGTTGACATCTATGCGCATGGATATCGACTCTCGATCACCCCCAGCACCTATGGCAATCCCGATCCCATCGTCAGTGCCCCAACAGCCTCGGCAGCCGCCATTGGCTGTGGTTGGCAAACTGCCCAAACGCGATGCCATACCGAACTCGATGCAGAGCATTCTCAACTCCGACTCGCCCCCGCGTGTGTCGCCGCCCGCAGCTCCGACAGCCACGACTCCTCTGCGCTCCCGCTACGATCCAGTGCGCTCCTCATATGATCCCGTTCGCGGGACTGTGGTGCCCCATCATACCTACGGCACAGGCCCGTTGGGCTCGCCGCATGGCCCAACACAGGGGCCTAATCGAGCAAGCGCATCGCCTTCGATTGCAAGCCTCGTTGACCCTAATCCCGAACCGCATACGCGCTCTTCAGCCGCGACTTCACTGTCCCGCCATCATTCACCGCCCAGCTACAACACGTCCGCCACAACCTCGAGTACCAACGCCCAACCTCCGTGCCGCGACAGTATCTCTTCTCTACCTCCATCGCCGTCTGCTTCGCCTGGCATTCTCAACTCTCTGGCATCTACCTCTTCTCAATCTCAGCCTACATCGACAAAAGCAAAGACGGCAGCGCTAATGGCAACAAATTCCATGCCAGCATCGACATCTTTAACGGCAACGGCGACAGCAACAGCGCCGGCGCCTATCTACAAGTCGTCATCGTCTACGTCCACGAAAGCCGCTCTGAAGAGCGAATCTAACGGAAAACCTCATGGTCGACCGCCACCGCCACCGCCAATCCCTGCAGCTGCCAAGTCGACCTCCAAATCTGCGTCAACCAAAACAGCCGCTCAGAAGACATCCACCTCCAAGGCATCTGCTGCTGCTGCTACTGCTACTGAAAACGGAACGGCAAAGTTATCTGGCTCTGTGACTACATCTATTCGAGATGTTACCATGACAGGCCTGAGCTCAACGACGGCTGCCCAGTCTACTTCGTTAGCGCCGACGATCAAAAAGTTCTCTCCTATATTGCAGCAGGACCGGGGCAGCAAGCAAAACAAAGCAGCGGGCACTGCATTATCACCAAAAATGACAGGAGTTAAGGATGATGCAACACTACAACCAGTTGCTCCAGATGCTATGTCTTCGCCTGATAGCGGCAATGCCAGTACGAACAATGAACCGGAACGCTCGATTCTAGACTTTGGCAAAGCCCGACCTGGCGAAGAGATGCAAGCCCCCTCCATCGTCCTCCACATTCCGCTTACCAGCGGCGAGAACAACAAGTACGTAAACTTTATGCGGATGGCTGAAGACCATTATGGCTGGGATGCTCTGCATCCCCGGTTAGCCGCACACCGCGATCGGAAGGCACGTATCGCTGCAGCTTCAGCTGCCTTGGAAAGAAACGGATCTGGCCGAGAGTCGGGCGACGAAATGACCGACGACATGCAATCCGGCGATGAAGGGAGCAACGACGACAATGGTTTGATTGGGGAAAACTCGATTATTAGCATCGGGGGTGGGGGGGCTGAAGATGCCCCTGCTAAACCGGTCCGCAAGAAGCGCATGTTCAAGGAGGACGAGTACGACAAAGACGATGACTTTGTCGACGACTCGGAGATGTTATGGGAGGAGCAGGCGGCCGCCAGCCGCGACGGTTTCTTTGTATATTCGGGTCCGTTGGTGCCTGAAGAAGAGAAGCCAGACGAAGGGTACGTTTTTTTCATGGTCAGCTCACTTGCACGTTTTTCAATACTGACGTCTGCTTGCAGATCTGCGCCTCCCACCAAACGGGGACGCGGTGGACGTGGTAGCCGAGGTGGGGCTGGTCGAACGACAGCTGCACGATCCGCAGGTACTCGGAGCAATGGTACATCTGGCGCCCGCAGCTCAGCGCCCGCACGCAAACCCAGGGCCACCAAACAGGAGAAAGAGCAGCGCGAGCGCGAAAAGGCAGACAACGACAAGGCAACTCATTTGGCGGCTTCAAAGGCGGCCGCAAACAACTCCATCGACCTCCGTCTATCTCTTCCGTCTGTCATGGCTGTAGACGCATAGAGTGTTGCTGGCTTAGCATTTCGACGGCCATGATAGAACAGCGAGGCTGGAGCTGCAACATATTGCTTCACTTTCGGAGCTACGATATTATTGTAACTGGGTTGGTGGTTTTTTGGCTTCAGATGTCGGGACGATGTCAATTCCTGCTGGGTGCATGGGCGCATGCAACCCCCACTTTCCTTTGTACCTCTGTCTACTATTATCTTTTGTCGTGATTTCCTTACCCGGATGCTCAGAAACCCTCGATTGGTGTGGCTAACAGGCGTATGGTATGGTTGTACCGTTTTATTTCAGAGCCAGACATGGTGGCGGCGGCGACGGCAGCGACGGCGGCGTCTTGGATGTTTTACTTTTTTTTGTTGCTGCACTTGTTGATTTGCGCTGAACTCGGCCGCGGTCTAGCACGAAGGGGGCCAAGGAAAGAGGGCATGGTACGTGGACATAGACTTCGGTACTGTTTTTGCATGGCATTTGGTGCTCTGGTTGTAGTTGCTTCAGCTTGTTTTTAACAATTGATACATTAAGGCTACTTTCTAAAGTGGTTCCTTGTCAGCACAAACCTTGCATGGGCTAACAACAAATTGTTGCCACCTTCCGGTGTGAATACAGAGAGTGAGGTCATCGCTAATTAGCGGGGTTTACGATGCGCGATATTGATTAAATAATAGAGTATTGTGGTGTACGTTTCCTTGATTCAATTCCGAGATGCGGCTGCATCGTAAATACCATACGAGCCGTCCTCCCAATCCCGCGAGACGATCGTTTCCAAATGCAGCATCTGTCTTTCGGTTGCGAAGACGACGTACTCCGTACATTGTCTCACCTCTCATCTGAAATTCCCAAACCAACCAGAACAGGCCAAATATGACTTGGTGGGGTTCGTCTGGATGCAAGGGGTGTGTGGGTTGCACCAATGGCCAGAAGGACATAACGTCATCAATTCGGAGACGGAAATAGTTGCGCAGCATGCCTCGGCCAAAGGCAGGAGTACTGAAGACAATCTTTGGCTGCATCGTTCAGCTGCTACTGGAACACGGCCAAGAGTAATCCTTCTCATGCCCAACGCTCAAGACTCGAGAGACGTCATTGCGCAGTGGCAGCAGCTTTTCCGCTCATGTGTACTCCGTACCCCGTAGTTTTTTTTTTTTTTTTAAAAAAAAAAAAATTTCTTACCAGCTGCACGCCCGTCTTCAGCAGTTCGTACCCCGCTCAATCGCAATTAGCAGTCGTCGGAATCTAAGAGGAAGGGAAAAAGAAAACCTGGTATCATTATCTCTGCTCTATCTGACAAAGGAAAAGGACGCAAGATTGGACGATTTTAAGCCGTTCTGCCGATCTCCCTCTGGCGCAGCCTCCTCTAGTTCATGATCCGCCACTGCCATTCCTGTCTCCTCACCTCGCCAGCCCGGGGTCCCGTTTTGCCCTTTGTGTTCGGAACGGGGTTTTAAATGTCTTCTTTGCATCGCTTTTTAATCCACCGGGTTGCATAACGGCGCATCAACAAACCATCTGGATTTTGAACGTCCCACTTTGAACTGCCATCTGGTGACACTCATTCCGTCGTCAATTTACAATTTACCTGACCTCACTTTCTCAGACCTGGCCAGAGGCCATGCCAATTTAGACCAGTTGTCCCCGCTCTCATACCCCTTCCTGCCATCGTCTATTTTGTCGCCTTTGCGTGCCAATGGCATCCGCATCGGTCAAGTCGCCGTTGATTACGGCCTCACCCGCCGCCGCGCACGGCCACAACGCCGTGGTTAGCAGTCGAAGCAACAACAACATCGGCAGCTACTTGTCCTCTCAATACGCCAGCGACTACACTTCGCAAAATGTCGGCGGAGAGCGCACACTGCTCAACACAATCGCCAACTCCCACGTCCCTCCGAATGCTCGTGTCGCCGGTGCAGCTGCGATACCAGCAAAGCCACACACCTCCACGCCCTACACGTACGCTGACAACAACGAGCTGGGTGCAAAAGGCAACAGCAACGTTCACAACACCCACGATCCCGAGCGTGATCGGGATCCGATGCCATACATAACTGCTGGTCAGCGCCCGGGTGCGTCCACATCTGTGACAGTTGCACCTGGTGGTGGTCGCTTCACCGAGGACTGGGATGCGGCCCAACGAGGAAGCTCACTTGTGGAAATTGCGCCCTCGGCAGGCGGTGGTGGCGGTGGAAGCGGCAGCGGCAGCGGGAGCATCGACGGCGGCAGCACGCTGCCGCCGACACGGACTAACACGCTCAAGAAGAAGTCGTCCGTACGCCGGAGCGTCAGTTTGCACCGCAGTAGCAGCCGTCGGAGTATTTTGGCTGGCAGCGTGCGCAGCTTGGCGCTGCAGAGCCACAGCGATCTCGATGAGTCTCGCAGTGCCTTCTTCTGCCCTGTCCCCACTAAAGGCAACCCGACAGACACGCTGGCGAACCGGTTTCAAGGTGAGCTTGTCCAGCACCCGATCATGCTGCCCCCATATTCTCGCTCGCGTTGCTAACCTCGAACAGCTTGGAGAAAAATCCTCAAAGACCTCATCTCCTACCACCGCGAGATCCACAACCATTACGAACAGCGCGCAAAATCAGTCCAGAAGTTGTCAGTCTCGCTAAACGCCGCAGCGCTACCGCCCGGGTTTATCGTCAGCGGTGGCCTGGACGATGCCACCCAGGTACTGCGCAACTTTCACAAGCAGGCTGTAGTGGAAGCTACAAAAGCGCGTGAGATCGAAGACGACGTCATTTTAGCACTAACAGGTCTGCGAAGCGATCTCAACCAAAAGATCAAAGAGATTAAAAACATCTCGGGCGACTTCCGCAATTCCGTCAACAAAGAGATGGACGCCACCAAGAAGGCCGTCAAGAATCTGCAGGATGTCATAGGGCAAGCGGAGCTAGACTCCTCACTGACTACTGGCCGCCAAGATCCGTATCTCCTACGCTTAGCCGTTGACCGCCAGCTCGAGCGCCAGTTGCAGGAAGAAAACTACCTCCATCAGGCGTTTTTGAACCTCGAGAAATCTGGGCGTGAGCTAGAGGCCATTGTCGTCGGCGAGATTCAAAAGTCCTACAACGCTTATGCGGGTATCCTGAAACGGGAGGCCGGTGCCGCATGGGCGACAGTTGATGAGCTGCGATCAGGGCCCGTGGCGATGCCAAAGGACCAGGAGTGGATGTCATTTATCCGCGGCAACGACGAATTTGTGGATCCAGAAACACCCATACGGTCGATCCAGCAAATTTATTACCCCGGTCAAAACCACGATTCCTGTCAAGAGATCCGGGCCGGCCTGCTTGAGCGCAAGAGCAAGTACCTCAAGAGCTATACGGCGGGGTGGTATGTTCTCTCGCCGACACACCTTCACGAGTTCAAGTCGGCAGATAAAATGCAGGCGCCGGTGATGTCTTTGTACCTACCAGAACAAAAGCTCGGATCACACTCGGTTGAGGCCGCCAAATCCAGCAAGTTTGTGCTTAAAGGGCGACAGACCGGATCCATGCACCGTGGTCACACGTGGGTTTTCCGCGCTGAGAGTTACGATACCATGATGGCCTGGTATGAAGATATCAAGGCCCTGACCGAGAAGACACCTCAGGAACGCAACGAGTATGCCCATGCACGTGGACTGCAACATTCGAGAAGTGTTAGCCGTGCATCACAATACACATACAGCAGCGACGGCTATGTCAATGAGGATGACGACGATGACGAGCCGTTTGCTAACGGCTCGCGGGCTGCCGTGACAGGCGCCTCTCTCCGAGATAATGTCGAGGATGTCTCTTCCGGCTTCACCGCTGCAGGCCCTCAGGCTTATGCTACCGGCGCCTTTCAACAAGATCAACAAATGCAGCGCCTTCCGCCGCCATCCGGACGCCGACCGTCTCCCGGTGGAAGATTTCCCTCTGACTTGCAAGTAAACGCACAACGAGGCTTGGAGCTTCAGGCCTCTGGGGTCATACCACTCTCGCCTACCAGCGCCACCGGATCCGGAATCTCGGGCTCAGGGTCAGAGCACGTGGCTATTACTGCCGCGGGCCAACTGCCACGCAAAAATCAACAGCAGTATGTTCCATGTGAAAGTGTAAACAGTCAGACGATGTCAAATGGTATCGCCCAACGACGGCCGGAGGACACCTATCAAGTGAACGGCTATGGTGCAGCTGATCCCCAATTTCATCACGGACCGTCATCCCCATCCAGACCCGTCACAGCTGTTATGGGTTCCTCCGTCAACGGCGCAACTATTCCTAGCTATGCATCTGGAAGCATGTTTACCACTAGCAGTCCATATACCGGCCCAGAGGCGGGCATCCACAGTTATTTTGGACAGCCATCGATGTCACAGAGCCGTGAAGATGTACAGCTGCTGCCTTCCGGGGTTCAAGATGCGGAGACAATGTCAAGCCGACGGCAGCCTACGGCTGCTGTGTCAGACAATATTGAGACAGCAACAACTACCACTAACTCGGGAGTCTCTATTGGACAGGTCACTGGTGGCAACGACACTAAGAAACCAAGCGTACTGTCACGCCAGGAGAGTGAGGCTGGGACCATTTCTAATTTCCATATTCCTGGAGGATATCCACGGGCATCGACGACGGGATCCAATTAGGATACTTATGTTTCTGAAAACCCGGCATTGGTTTGAGCTGTCGTCAGTTATACTTTCTCGTTTGTGTTATGTCAAATGTTGATGCTTGTGGGCTTTGAAGTGTGTCGATGAGGCGAATAAGTTGTACACAAAGGATCGTAGGAGGGATTATATCTAAACAGCGGGGCGTATACGAATATAACTCGATGAATAACGTTGACGAGGAATTGTGCTGTCAGGATTAGTATAAAGTCATACGAATTAGCGTACGTATGCGTATACCACCATAAACAGGGTCGAGAACAGCCACAGTAAATGCCCACATACCATTTTTCTCTGGGCTTCCATCCGAGGACAGATGCATCAGAAGAACCTGTCAGATTTGCTTGCAGTGCATAGCAAGGATGATATCGCCAATGCGGGATCCATGCCACAGACAGGACATAACAAGATGAAGGGGACCGGAAATAAGTTCGGTAACCCGAAGCTACAACTTTCAGAAAGATCGGCAACAACATGGTACATATGCATATACGGAGTTCATCTTACTATCTTACTATGTTCAGAGTACTCCGTACGGCGTTATGTATCGTCATAGGACAGAGCAACTAGATCAGCCAATCAGAATTAGGTGTGTGGTAAAACAAACAAATCAGAAAAATTGTAGAAAGACAGGCATCCCCGTCGGCCCTTCGCCGCCGCTCTGAAAAGAGCGAGTCAAAGTGAAAAAAATAACGGGAGAACGCCATGCCTGTTGTGAGAAACACTGGCTTGTTATTCGCCTATCTTGCCAATTTTGAGTGCTGATTGTTTGCAGCAGATCAGGATCTTCGCAAGACACCCCAAAATAGAACAGACCATATTACCAAATAAGGAAACAGTGATACCTCACGTGGCGGAGTTGGGCGCAGTTTGAAGTTGGGGATGTCCGTAGCACCCTCTCAAAGCAATCGTCATACATTTGAGGAAGGAGCCTTGGAGACACCCCCACCCAAACATAGCCTCTTCCCGAATATCTCGTAGTAAGCCGTTAATTATCCGTACTGAGCCTTTAAGTGATGCCAAGTTGGCGCGAAGTGAACAAGACATCTGACCGAGACATAAGCCCAATAAAACGGCATCTACGTCGTTTCATACCAGCCGTTATACGGAAGTGTTCACATGTACTCCGTACACATTGAAACCCGTGAGATTGCACACCCCTCGGCGGGCTCGAAAATTTTCAATACCGGGCAGCAGTCTAACAGGTCGGAGCGTTGGTGCTTTCTCCAATCGGAAAGACACATGCACGTGCAATTGGGAGGGCTTTGCTTGGTCAATATACGGCCACTACTGTCAAGTACGTCGCTTCTGCAGAAAGAATTTCCGAACCAGAGGGGGAGGGTTTGTCTATCTGTCTCTACCTCTAGAGTTATTCCATTCTGAGAACTCTATTATGCCTATTTTATTGTCCCTCTTCACTCACAAACTTATTTCGATACTATCTTCTGACAGCAGCCAGCCCTTAATGATGCATTGCGCCCCTGCACACCCTTCTCGCAAAGCGCCCCCTTTGGAAGCCACTGATCACACCTTTCTTTGACATCATTCCTGCCAACAGCAAAATACACCCTCTACTCCCCTCTGAACAAGCTCTCCCTCACATGTCACACAGCATAGCTCCACCGAGGACAATGAAAGGGTGGGTGGGTACTAGACATGCGAAGGTAATGATGCCTACTGCTTCTCGGGGGTCTGAGCTTTCCACAGTTTCACTTTGAACACGACCCGAATGCTTTTCGGGTATAATGGTTGGCTGCACAACGGTGCTACCGCTTCTTTGCTGCTTATTCGGTTTCCTGCTTCACGATCCTTTCCAAATAGAAGATCGTCCTGTACTGTTCGCAGGAGGCTGTGGCTTCTTTCTCGCCTGCTGCCCACGTTGTGTGGCAACAGAGCCGCGTTGGATCGGTCATAGTTGTGGTACTCAAGATCCTTCGTATACCACCACGCCCTTGTCGTCGAACGCTTCTGCCGATTTAGACCACCAAGCCGCCGAGCCATCCACGCCTGCAGGCTGCAAGCTATTGGCCGACATGGGATGCCAACACACGATGAACTAAAAGAAGAACCGAGTCAGCGTCCTTCCGATTCTTACACTTCTCGGCCTCGTGTTCAGCTTCACCCTTCCGCATCTGAGAGACGAGTTCGACATGGGATACACCACACAGAAAAGGCCAAGCACGACTCCATCCCACTCTACCAACCAGCTACAGAGCTGGTTGGTAGGAGATGCCGCATTGTGCATGAGCGGCATGATCCTGGTATGGATTTGTGTTGACTAGTCCTTTTTCTTTTTCTTTTTCCGTCCCTTCCCACACCCCCTATGTCGTCTGTCTTCTAACTCTATGTCGACCTTCGCCACACACACCTCGTCTACACCGACCTGCGGGCGAGGAGAACGCTCCACATCGGTTTCTTTTTTGGGCATGTTAATCGTTCCGCCATGCGCTTCCTCCTCAGCCGTGGCGTCCATTTGTGTGACGCCGTATTACCGCTAGCATAGACATATCTAGCACATATTCCAGTCCTCTCGGTCCCTGTCCGTGCCATCCAAAGTCAGGCACACCGCTCCTCAAGGCTTACCATTTTTGCCCTATATCAATCAGCTCATGGGCCTCTGATGGCTAGCCTGCTTTTGAAAGCGCCACTCACTTCATTACCAGTCATTTAACAAATTCAGACCAGCTTGAATAGCTGCCAGCCACCCAATTTGTTTTGTCAAGTCTGCATCCTGACTCTTAAAAAAAATCATGGCCACGCATGAGAGGAGGCGGTCAACGCCGTTGCCGGGTAGCCAGCGTACTGAATCGGAATTTCGTCTTGCTACCGAGGCAATGCAAAGGGCAGCTGATGCTATGATCGCCGCTACGGAGTCTTTCCGAGCCCAGCGGGAAACATCTATGGCTGTCAACAGCGATTCCATGGGTTCCGGGAACAAAGGCTCTAAAATCAGTGCCAGTGGGGGCAGCAGCAGCAGCAACAGCAACAGTGATGGGCGTCCACTTCCAAAAAGTTTACCGAAGCGCCGGCCTGTGTCATATCAACCCTATCGTTTCTCCGACGAAGGGACTGCCCCGCGTCCGAGGTCAACGGCAAGCTCTATGCGAAACACGGGAGGAACGGATGACGTGCCACCGGGAAAGAAGGCGTCACTGGGACCGGCTCAACGAAGAGACAACGCCGTGGTAACGACCCGAAATCCTTATATGGTATACCGAGCGGCGAGGGCCAACTCCATCTCTCCACCCTCCACCCCAATACCGGCTCACATACCGTTGGCGGATTTCTTGCCGAAGCTGCATGATCCTAGCCGAAACGATGCCCCAAGTCTTACAACCAGCACATTACCCGGCTACGAGACCAGTCCTTTGGATCCAGGACCACCAGTGCTGCCACCTGTAGCCATGCAGCTACAGCAACGAAGCAGTGATGTGGCCAACCAGAACCCTTTATCATTGCGCCCTTCGCCCCTGCAGACGTCATGGGCAACTGGTCCAAAGGCTCCAAGAACCGCTGATGCACAGATCATGACAAAGTTGTCTTCTCTGGCCCAAGATGCCCTTCCTCGCCCTCCTACGAGTAGTACTCGTCGACCGTCCATCTCTTCTCACATCGATCTCGTCGAGGCTGCTGCGAGACTTAAACGAACGCACTCGTACCAAGGCATGGTGCACGCCGTCGAATCATTGCACGGGGACGCAGTAGAAACACCAGGCACCGCTGGAGGATTGGCTGATGACGAAATCACACAAGTTGGCGAGCTCGAGCCAGAGCCCGTATTGCAGATTGGGCACTACACCTACATACGATCAGATTCCGACGATTTCCGCATCTCCCTGATTCGAAATGACGGTACCTGCTACTATACAGCAACTCCAGTGGCTCGTATGGGTAGTCGCCGTTTCAAAAAACACGAGCCGAGACCACCGGCAAAGAGCATAGGCCCGTACGGCTTTTCGCGGGTGCATGAGGCCTTGTTCGTGTTGGTGATCTGTTTGTCACAAGTCTTGATGCTAGTGGGAATTGCCCAAGCTTTGGTTCCAGCTAAAATCATGGGCCAGTCGTTCCTAAACACCCGTCCCGGTGATATTGCTTGGTACTCGGCCGCGTACGGACTGACCTCTGGCACATTCGTACTTCCCGCAGGAAGACTCGGCGATATTTTTGGCCATAGCCGCCTTTTCATCATCGGGTTCGTCTGGTTCGCCGCCTGGAGCCTCATAGCCGGGTTTTCAGAGGCTGTGCAGCGGGCAGGCGGCGCCGGAACTATCTTCTTCGTCGTCAGCCGCGCTTTTCAAGGAATCGGACCGGCCATTCTTGTACCCAACGGGCAGGCTATGTTGGGTCGCGCTTATGCTCCCGGGACTCGCAAAAACGTGGTAATGTGCCTCTTTGGAGCTGCTGCGCCTTTTGGATTTGTTCTTGGCGCGGTTATGTCGTCTCTCTTTGCCGAGCGTGCTTCGTGGCCGTGGGCTTTCTGGACGATGGCTGCAGTTTGTGTCGCACTCGCTGCTGTAAGCGCGGGAATTCTGCCGGCCGATGCACCCCGAGATGGCGACCAGATGGTCTTGGCCGATGAGGACGGCGAGGACAATGATGATGTTGTCACATCCAAGGCAAAGAACAGGAGAGAGTCTCTGTGGGTGCGGATGGATGCTGCCGGCATGATCTTGGGCGTCTCGGGCCTTGTTCTCATCAACTTCGCCTTCAGCCAGGCACCCATTGTCGGCTGGACGACCGCTTACACCTATTTTCTATTAATCATCGGCCTACTGGCCATGTGTGCTTTTGCCTATGTGGAGACGTTCCAGGCGACCCATCCGCTTGTGCCGTTCGCAGCCATGTCCGCGTCAACGAACTTCGTGCTTGGATGTACGGCCACAGGATGGGGCTGCTTCTCCGTCTGGGTTTACTACGCCGTATCCACCATGGAAAACATACGCGGCTGGTCGCCGCTGCTGACGAGCGCGGCCTTTGCGCCTGCACCCTTGAGTGGGCTGGCAGCCAGTCTATTGACCGGCGTACTTTTCAGTCATCATGTGAAGCCGCACTGGGTCATGCTGATCAGCATGTGCGCCTTTTTTATTGGAAGCCTATTATTTGCCACAGGTCCGCCGGGACAGCTGTACTGGTACAACTCCTTTTTCGCCATTTTAATCATGCCTTTTGGCATGGACATGAGCAACCCAGCGGCCACCATTATGCTTAGTAATAGCGTCGGCAAAACAAACCAGGGCATCGCGGCCAGCCTTGTTGTGACGGTAGTCAACTATTCGATCTCGCTTGCGCTGGGTATTTCCGGGACCGTTGAGGCAAGCGTGCTTGATACCAACAATTTGCTCCGTGGCTACAGGGCGGCGCAGTACTTTGGTCTCGGCCTTGGAGGTCTAGGAATCCTGCTTGCAACCGCCTTCTTGTGCCAGAATCGTTTGCGCGCATCGAGGGCTTCACAAACGCCACGGGCAGAAAAGTCCACGCGCTAAGGCTCCCCTTCTGTCTCTTGTAAGGAGTTGTTGGGGGAGGGGAGAGAGGGGAGGGGGTAAATCTAGACGTGCCGAAGGTGTCGGAGTATTGAAAGCAATTAGTAGATAATATCAAGTTTGTGAGGTCCTCTTTGTCTGGAATGGTGGGAGGATATCTCTGTGAAAGATGATGGGCGTTGCAGTCTAGTAGCATAGCAGGTAGCCCGGAAAAAAACGTAGCAGATAATATAGCAAAAAAATAATGAAAGCTCTCGCCGTCTTAAGCGAAGAGGGACGAAATACAGAAAAACTCCCATAATATACCCAACCAGCCCAAAACGCCCAACAGCTCTGGTTCCTGTGTTTCTTCGTCTTTATATTTGACTTTTGGCTTTTCCCCTCTGCCGAATATCGTACCATACACCACCACCGCCTCCTCACGATGCCTTTGCAACATGAAGCGATATCATAAACCCAAATCGAGCCGATAGCCAATTTTCAAAGTATATCTGTCAAAAGCATCGCTCGAAAACATTGAGAAGAACAGGGCGAAGCAGCTCGGAGTGTGGAGGAAGTTCTGCGTGTTGAGTTTAGTAGCCGCCACGGAAGCTGCCCCGACCACCGCGGCCTCCACCACCGCCACGGCCACCAGAGAATCCCCGACCACCGCCGGGACCGCCACGACTGCCTCCCCGGAAGCCACCACCGCTGCCGCCACGGCTGCCTCCCCGAAAGCCTCCCGGGCCTCCACGACCACGCGGTGCACCCCGGCCCCGGCCGCCGCTGAAGCCACCACGGCCACCTGCAGCAAAGCCCGGCTTCCGAACCTTCTTGACCTCGGTACCCGGTGGGGGCTTGGGCTTCGGCATGAAGCGCTCAAAAGGCAGAAGCTTGTCGCTGGACAGATAGAAACGGTCGCCAGACTTGAAGCTGGTGGCCTGGATACCCTCAGAAGGCTTGATGGTGAAGTAGACCTGGTTGATAGGACCGAGAATCTCGTCCACCTTGCCGATGTTTGTCTTGTTTTCGAGGAAGACAAAGGCGTTGAACTGGGGGATCTTGGCAGCGTTGACGCTCTTGCAGACCATCTCACCCTCGCAGGCGTGCATGAAAGAGCCCATCTCGACGACGGACGCTGGCGGACCCATGTCGCGCGGGGCAAAGCCACCACGACCTAGGGAAGAGGAGCGTCAGCGATATTCTGGGCCTCCAGCCTCAAAAGCTGTATGGGAAGAGGCCGAAGTCTCAAGTCCCGAACTTAGGAAGAAACCTACCGCCTCGGCCACCGAAACCACCACCGAAACCGCCACGCCCACGCGGGGGACCACCACGGAATGACATTTTATGCAAGTTTCTTTAACAGGGTGTCGACTGTTTTTATCTATGCGCAATTGACCGACCAGACAGATAGTTCGGTCGGAGTGGGATCCAAATACGTCGGGAAGAAATAATCGATGGATTGTGTCAAAATGTTGAAGCTTTTTTTGGGAGGACGACTTTTTCCTTAATTTTTTTTTCTCGCCGAGCATTTTCGTTGGTCCGATTTTGAAAATTGTGGACCAAGCTAATTGTCTTATCTTATCGTTTATTGTGGGTATTCTTACTCAGCGGTTCTGCTTATTCTTACATAATCAATTGCTTGATTTGGCGGGAGTGAAAATTACGCACAAAACTGTGATATCTTACGTACGGAGAACATTCTGTACTGTTCCAGTAAAGCTTTGAGAGTATCGACACAACCTACCACACAGTTTCGATTGTTGTCCGCCGACCCTATTGCCATGCAAGCAAAAGGCTGCTCGGGCTGTATCTGTTGTGTGTCAATCGCGTGATATGGCCGCACCATGCGAGCTTTGAGCTTATCTTTCTGCTACATACTCCGTACTCCGTACTTGTAATTGCAACCCTGCATGTAAAATATCGGCTGTTGTCGAAGTCGGAGAGACTGTGCATAGTCCTCGCCATATTACATATAATACAATGTCACTTGATCGGTGAGAGTCTCCGATCGCCTTGCGTTGATTTCTTTTGACGCCAATTCCGTGTTTCGGTTTGCTTGTATGTAGAACTACTACGTTTAGTATGCTGCGAGTACATGGCCTTGTCGCATGATTGCGTCGCAGAACCAATCCTCCGAGGGCTAGCGTCCCATGATCGGTGCTTCCGCCCGTTCTTACTAGAATCGTTTACAGACAAGTATACTTCGTAGTGCACTTCGGTATCTTACTTGCCTATCTTCTATTCTTCGTTCGTAACCCTTTTGGGACTAATTTTAAGAGGCACAATCCGCATCTGGGCAACGACACTAATGTACTCCGTATTGCATTCAAATTGTATAAAATTAAGAGTCCTCGCTGATGTTTCCATGTAACTTCAATGGAGGCTATGCTTACTTATCCCAACCAATACTGCTTGTGTTGCCCAAAGTACAGCTGCCTGCCATGACGACATTCACTACGGAAGGGGCTGTCAAGGTCCCGGTCCTGGCGGACAAGGCCGGCGGGACGATCGTAGAGCGACCACTGACGGTGGCAGAACTCGGTGTTTCTGAAAAGCGCATGATTCGCAAGATCGACTTTGCCCTGATCCCGCTGGTTATGGGGCTGTACATGTTCAGTTTCTTGGACCGGTAGGTCGCTCTAGACACATTATGAACAAATCCCAGACCAAGACGGCTGACCTTCCCACAGCGTTAATATTGGCAATGCACGCCTCTACAGCCTGGAAGAAGACCTTGGCATGCACGGCCATCAATACCAGACCGCCGTCTCGATTCTCTTCGTCACCTACATTACCTTTGAAATTCCTAGCAACCTCGTCCTTAAGAAGTTCACCCCCAGTCGCTGGATTGGATTCATTACCACTGCCTGGGGCATCATCGCCACCCTGACTGGCCTTGTCCATTCATACGGCGGCCTGGTAGCCTGTCGTGTGCTGCTAGGTACTGTCGAGGCCGGTCTGTTCCCGGGCCTGAACATTTACCTGACGCTCTTTTATACGCGCCGTGAGCTGGCAGTCCGCGTTGGCTTCTTGTTTGTGTCGGCCGCTATTGCAGGCGCGCTGGGAGGTCTGCTTGCGTATGGTATCGGTCACATGGACGGCCTAGACGGAAGACATGGCTGGAGTGTATGTGGATAAACTTTTCGGCAAGGCGGTCATTGCGGACTACGAACCATTGAATGCTGCTAACATTTACATTCTTCCGTCTAGTGGATCCTGATTATAGAAGGCATTCCTAGTTTCGTCCTCGGCATCGCCTGCTTTTTTCTCTTGCCTAATTCGCCAGAGTCAGCCTATTTCTTCACTGAGACCGAGAAGAAAGCCGTTGCATTGCGCTGGGCTGGCGAGTATGGCCGCACCGAAAGTGCCCAAGAGTTTAGCAAGAAGGATATGTACAAGGCATTCACGGACTGGAAGGTCTGGGTCTTTTGTGCTGGCCAGTTCGGCGCTGACACCATGCTTTACGGTATGTAGGTGGAAAAGGTTGGAGAGGCGAAGACAACGAGAGCTAACGTCACAGGCTTCTCAACCTTTCTACCCACCATCATCAACGGCCTGGGCAAGTGGACTACAGCCCAGGTGCAACTGCTAACCATCCCCGTTTACTTCCTTGGCGCCGCCACCTACATGACCATGGCCGTGCTGTCTGACCGCATACAGCAGCGCGCTATCTTTTGTATAATATTTGGTGCCATAAGCGTGGTTGGCTATGGAGTGTTGATCTCGGATTCGTCGGCAGGCGTGCACTATTTTGGGTATATCCAGATTTTCTCTACCATTTTGCCCCGGCTCGTGCTGACAGTACTGCTAGTTGCTTCCTGATTGCCATGGGACTGTATGTTCTCGTGGGAATTCCTCTCGCATGGGTACGTCTTGGCACCGAGCCCTTATTTTGGTCTCTAGAAATTGTCTGACCTTTCTCTCCTCTTCTCCCAGCTGCCCGTCAACTGCCCCCGATACGGCAAGCGGACAACTGCGAGCGGCATGCAATTGACCTTTGGAAACGCTGCTGGCATCATGGCGCCTTTCATATAGTAGGTGATCTCGCGCCAAAGCCCACTGCTTTCGCATCGACTGACTGTTCTTCAGTGCTACGAAGGACAAGCCTCGTTACATCCGGGGCCATGCTATTACCCTGTCCCTGGTGGGTTTGTCAACTTGCATTTATGTCTTTGTCTGGTGGAGCCTATCCAAAGCGAATCGCGCCAGAGATGCTGCAGAGCGCGAAGCCGAGGAACAGGGCCGGCCGTTACAGTTGCCTGAAGAACTGGAGGAGCTGGGCGACGAGAGCCCGCACTTCCGGTTCCTGACGTAAGCGCAGAAACGGGAAGGTGCGAAGTATAGTTGGTGATTTCCCCTTTGCCCGATCCGGTAGTAGAGAGTCAAAGACTGAAAGATGTGTTTATGAGCGAGGGCGATAAACGTTAACGAGCATTTATGCACTTCGTACTATCGTTACTCTTTAAAAACTACGCCCCCCGGCCGTTAATTGAAAAGGCCCACTTTTAGCGTGTAGCGCGCCCTCGACGCGACCTGCTCTCCCTCTTACGTGATGTAAAAAGCTGTCGACGACATACAACAATATTCTGTAATTACAATCACAAATCTTGCAATCAAGCCGTCCATCGATTACAGGGAAAATCGCCATAATGGGTATCAAACAACTGTTTCAGATTGTCAAAGAAGAGGCCCCGGATTCTGTCAAAGAAGGCGAGATAAAAAATCAGTTCGGCCGTAAAGTTGCCATTGTGAGTTTACGCAACGTCGCGATGCTCCCCCGGCGATAAGATGGGACACATTCGGTAACTTCGAGTGCTTGCTAATTTACTCCCAGGATGCGTATGAGTTTCCCTTTAGCTTCTTCGTTGGTTCTTCTCCTGCCTTTCTCATATCCCGAGACGACAACCCGGTTTCCTGGTTGCGAACAGTGCTGATTTCAGTTTACGCATTTCCAGGTCGATGAGCATCTACTCGTTCCTGATCGCGGTGCGATCGGAAGGCCAGATGCTAACGAGCGACGCCGGCGAGACGACATCGCATCTTATGGGCATGTTTTACCGCACGCTTCGCATGGTGGACAACGGCATCAAGCCGCTTTATGTGTTCGATGGTGCGCCACCAAAACTTAAGTCTGGCGAGCTCGCGCGACGATACATGCGCAAGCAGGAGGCGACAGAAGGTCTGGAGGAAGCCAAAGAAACGGGCACGGCTGAGGATATTGAGAAGTTCTCGCGGCGGACAGTGCGCGTGACGCGAGAGCACAACACAGAGTGTCAGCGGCTGCTCAAACTCATGGGTATTCCTTTCATAGTCGCCCCGACCGAGGCCGAAGCGCAGTGCGCTGAGCTGGCGCGTGCCGGCAAGGTGTATGCGGCTGCCAGCGAGGACATGGATACGCTCTGTTTTAACACACCTATCTTGCTGAGACACCTGACTTTCAGCGAGCAGCGGAAGGAGCCTATCCAGGAGATTCACCTGGACAAGTTGCTGCTGGGACTGAACATGGAGCGGGAACAGGTAGTTTTCCCTCTTTCCATTGCCTACTGCCCTAACTTTCCCGATGCTGACTTTCCCCCCAGTTTGTCGACCTCTGCATCCTTCTGGGCTGCGACTACCTTGATCCCATTCCCAAGGTCGGCCCCAATACAGCGCTAAAGCTGATCCGCGAACATGGCTCACTCGAAAAGGTTGTCGAGTTCATGAAAACCGACAAAAAGCAAAAGTTTGTCATACCCGACGACTGGCCCTACGAAGATGCGCGCGAGCTCTTCTTCAAACCCGATGTGCGCTCTGCCAGCGACCCAGAATGCGACTTCAAATGGGAAAAGCCCGACGTCCCGGGCCTCGTTCAGTTTCTCGTAAACGAGAAGGGCTTTTCTGAGGACCGCGTACGCTCGGCTGCCGCCCGCTTAGAAAAGCATCTTAAGGGCACACAGCAACAGCGCTTGGAAGGATTCTTCAAGCCAGTGCCCAAGACAGAGGAAGAGCAAAAGGCGCACAAGCGCAAGCTCGAGGAGAAGAACGAGGAAAAGAAGAAGCGGGTTAAGGAGGAGAAGAAGAAGGCTAAGGCCAAGGGGAAGCCGCGGGGTGCGGTCTGAGAAGCGGCAGGGGGTGAGTGATAGGCTGGCCCGCACGATGCGGACGCTTTCTGCTGGTTTCTTTCCGGGGCTGGGCGTTCAAGGATTGTTTCTGTGGCATCACATGGTAAGGAGAAGTAGGGGCAAATGTGGATAAAAGCATATCTTATTATTCTGGTTGCTAGCGGTTGGAGTTACTCCAACGCAAGCCGGAGAAATGGCGGGGAATGGGGAGCTGGACCTCGGCATCTTTGGCTGGTGCCCTGTTTCCGGGGCGCGTTTACCAATGACATAAAAGACAATACATGATCACAAATAGAAAATGGAGAATCCACAGACTACTCCATACTCCGTAAGCTTTGCGCCTTCACATGCTAAGACTCCATTCCAGCGTCCCCAAGTCTTCATTGCATAAGGACTTCTGCAAGCGTCGTCGCACTGTATAAACTCAGCGATTATGGTTATAGCTTTACCTCGGCCAATCGTTGGCGGCTAATTATGCCTTACCCCACGCTGGACCGGCCGCTCGAACTGTGGAGAAGCTGGCAACTTCTACACCCTGACACTGTGCGATTATAGGTGACCGGAAACAGCTTGAGTATGGACGTGTGACAGCTCTCGCATTATTCTTCTGCATGTGATTTTGTGCCCAGTTGGCCGACTGGCGTTGGTAATAAAGACAATTACATATTTTGCCTCGCTTGGGCAACGTGCTTTCTTACCTTCTCTTCCAATCCATCTCTCCCTCATCTTCTCATTTTCTTACGCCTGTTCCCCATTGCTTATTCTGGCCCTATTCCCGCATCTCTACGCCTCCCTATCCTCCATCATGTCCAAAACATTCACACAGAGTGACATTGCGTCACACAACAAGCCCGACTCGCTGTGGATTGTTGTCGATGGCGATGTTTACGACTTGACAAAGTTTCAGGATGATCACCCTGGCGGCAAGAAGATCCTTGCACGTGTTGCCGGCAAGGACGCGTCAAAGCAGTTTTGGAAATACCACAATGAAGGTATTTTGAAGAAGTACAAGGGCCAGCTACAGATTGGCTCCTTAGATACAAAGCCAAAGGCCGAGTCAGCGCCTGCGCCCAAGCCTGCGCCCGAGCCTGCTGCCAAGCCTGCTGCCAAGCCTGCAGTTGCACTGGCAAAGAAAGAGGAGAAGAAGGAGGTAGAGCCTCTTGAGCCATTTGGTGCAGCCATCCCGTTTGCCGACCCGGGCTGGTACCAGAGCGTGAGATTCATCCCTTTCACCGTGATTTAGGATCCCCCAATACTGACTCATTACCCCCCTCGTTGCAGTACCGTTCTCCCTACTTCAACGAGACACACGTCGCATTGCGTGCCGAGGTTCGCGAGTGGATTGAGAATGAAATCGAGCCGCACGTCACTGAGTGGGATGAGGCCCGTCTGGTCCCCCCCGAGATATACAAGGAAATGGGTCGTCGTGGTTATTTGGCCGGGCTGCTCGGCACGGAGTACCAGACCGCTTACACAGAGAACCGCGTGCAATCGGTGCCACCTGAGAAGTGGGATCTCTTCCACGAGTTGCTGTTGACAGACGAGATCTCACGTGCCGCATCTGGCGGCTTTGTGTGGAACCTCGTCGGCGGTTTCGGTATCGGTTGCCCGCCATTGGTTAAGTTCGGCCGCAAGAGTCTCAAGGACCGTATTCTGCCAGGTATCCTCAACGGCGACAAGCGGATCTGCCTTGCCATCACGGAGCCCGATGCCGGTTCCGACGTGGCCAACCTGACTTGCGAGGCTAAGTTGAGTGAGGATGGCAAGCACTACATTGTCAATGGCGAGAAGAAGTGGATCACAAACGGCATATGGTCTGACTATTTCACCACGGCTGTACGCACTGGAGGGCCCGGTATGAACGGTGTCAGTCTGTTGTTGATCGAGCGCTCCTTTGGCGGCGTCAGCACGCGCAAAATGGACTGCCAGGGAGTTTGGTCCAGCGGCACAACGTACATCACCTTTGAGGATGTCAAGGTGCCCGTGGAGAACCTACTGGGCAAGGAGAACCAGGGCTTCCGCGTCATCATGACCAACTTCAACCACGAGCGCATCGGCATCATCATTCAGTGCTTGCGCTTTAGCCGCGTGTGCTACGAGGAGGCCGTGCGTTACGCACACAAGCGCCGCACCTTTGGCAAGAGTCTCATCGAGCACGACGTCATCCGCCTCAAGCTGGCCCACATGGCTCGCCAGATCGAGGCCAGCTACAACTGGCTCGAGAATGTCATCTACCAGTGCGAGACTATGACTGAGACCGAGGCTATGCTGCGCCTCGGCGGTGCCATTGCCGGCCTCAAAGCCCAGAGCACCATCACCTTTGAGTACTGCGCCCGCGAGGCTAGTCAGATCTTTGGCGGCCTGTCGTACTCGCGCGGTGGCCAGGGCGGCAAGGTCGAACGGCTGTACCGTGACGTGCGTGCCTATGCCATTCCTGGTGGCTCCGAGGAGATCATGCTAGACCTGAGCATACGCCAAAGTCTACGCGTAGGCAAGGCTACAGGGATGAAGCTGTAAAATGGTTTCGAGTGATGGAAGAAACAGGTGGCTAAAATCATAGTCACAATATATACGTCTCGTTGTATCTTATTATCACCTTGTTGTATTTCGAACTTCCCATTCATGCCTGGCTATAACAATACGTTGGATCCGGCAAACAGCTCGGTTATAGACATATAAATAGGGCCATTATCACCACAATAAGCTCTCAACCGGTGCTATCATTTTTCGAGAGAGTCATTGACGTCCAGTGGGGTTTTAAGTATTTTCGTACGCAGAGATGCTTCGGATTTTGTCTCAATTCCTTAACCTGCTTTTATTTTTATCTTTTATGTACGTGTTCTGCTTCAACATACGGCTGACCTTTGTCCTTTCACCAAACCTTCCACCACTGTTTTGCCCGCTCGGCCGCTTCACGCTCTTCCCGTTCTCGCTGTTCTTTCTGCTGTCGCCGCTTCTTCTCTTCTTCCCGGTGTCGGAGCTCTGCCTGCTTCCGGTCATACACTTCCACAACACGCTGCATCTTAGCCCGCTCGGCCCGCCGAAAGGCCTGGCATACCTCGAAGGAGACGATACCACCGAGGGCGAACATGCCAACTGCCCAGTTTGTCGCCTTGGGGATGTTTGCTGAAAGCAGGGAGAGGTGAAGTCAACAAGGAGCACACGATAGTGAGGCCCAGTATGTGGTATGGCCAGAGTCTTACCTCCCAAAATATACCGCAGCATTCCAACAACCGCACCGCCACCTATCCCCGTCATGAAGCCCTGCCGCGCGCATGGATATTGGTACACTTGCAGAAAGTCTGCTGGCTTGATCGTCTTGACGGCTTCTGAGACAGAGATAGCTATCTGTTCCTGCTGGTTTTGTTCACTCGGTGCCTTTGGCGTCGTCTGTGTCTGTGTTCCCGATGCGCCTGTATTCTGCAGCGCTCGCAACTCTTGGGCTGTTGGCGCCCGGTCAAAATGCTGACTGCCCCAGGTAGCCGTGGCACCCGTTGTCATTGGCGCCGCCGGTGGCGGCGGTTGTGATATTGACTCTTCGCGGCCCATCTCGTCTAGAACTATGATTCCGTTTCCATGCCAGGTCAAGGTCCTGTCTGTAGCCGTCTGTTCAATTGAGAGGAACTCGGTTGTCGAAAAAACGACTCTGGTGATCCGATGTTAGAGTTGGACCCACTTTTGTCCGGTACGTCAGATTCTGCGCAGAACCTTTCTAGAGGGATGTGGTCTGTGCGCGCACACCACTTTGTCCTGCTCCAGCGGGCCGCGGCCAACACGTCCCACTGTCCGTTTCCAATTAGCACCTAGAACACGTTGAAACGCGCTTTGAGTGCAACGCTCTTTCTAGAGACGCGTCGTACCCGCAAACTAGGAAGGCACCCACCAATCCCTTCACCCACAACGGGGGAAAGAAGGGTACTGTGTTTCTCCCCTTCCTGCTTTGGCTTGATTGAAGGCAACCTTGATTGTATCCATAACTGTCACCATTCCAACCGAGCACACACACCCATGTTTTGAACATTGAGTGTACCGCAAGTACCATATCCTGACTCGATTTCTCAGAACATCTACCGAACGTCTTTTCTCCTGATGCACCCCAGCGGCCGTTGCTAGGGGAGCAGGGCAGAGACCAAACTGCCAATTCTGTCGTTCTCTCGGCTCCCTTTGCTTGACCACCTCTGTAACATACAATACAATGGCCAACACAAGTTTACGGCGGCAGCCGCAAAAGGGCTTCCGTCAAGGCGGCAAGAAGGCTTACCATGGCTCTCGACCAGCACAGCGAACATTTGCTGCCGCGTCCGGCGGCCGTGCCGAGGGAACCTCAGCCGACGAGAAGTGGGAACGCACCCACCTGGCCCACAGCATTGACGAGAAGATGGGTTTTGCCCGCTTTGAAGCCGGGCGCCGGCGCGAAGGTTGGCTCGTCAACGTGCAGCCTACGTCGATCGAAGACGATCGGATAGAAGGCGGGGGCGGCCGAGCCGCCGTCGATCTATACTTCATAGATTCGGGGACTGACGGCAGCGATGAAGATACTACATTCAAAGCGACTGTCGAATACGAGCCATACTTTCTTGTAGCTGTCCGCAAAGGCCACGAGACTGAGGTGGAGGAGTGGTGCAAGCGTGTGCCAGGCGGCGGCGGCCTCGTGAAGCGCATAAAACGCATCGAGAAAGAGGATTTACAGATGCCAAACCATCTCTTGGGCTTCCGACGCTCCTTTCTAGAGTTACGCTTCGACAATGTGCAGAATCTGTTGGCAGTGCGCCGTGATATTCTGCCAATTGCGGACAAGAACAAAAAGGGCATGAACGCCATGGACACCTATGCAGAAATGGCAGCGTACGTCCTTGGATTACTGATCTGCTCTTCTTTGTGGCATCTCTCGGCTTGGGCTAATCCTTCCTGTCAGGTCGACTAATGCCTTTGACCTGTTTGACGACGCACGCGATGACGAAACGCGGCTGCCGACTTCTGTTGCAGATGCTAGCGAGTTTGTTGTCGATATCCGAGAATACGATGTCCCGTACCATGTGCGAGTCTTGATTGATATGGGTGAGTCCACAATCCATATTTTCACTCTACTTCACCGTTGCCATGCGACTAACGGCTGCCCAGACATACGAGTGGGAAAATGGTACTTCGTTGAGGCGAAACATGGCACCCTCTCTGTTACCATCAACGAGAAACGTTTGGCCATGGCAGATCCGGTGGTCATGGCCTACGATATTGAGACCACCAAGCTCCCACTCAAGTTTCCTGATGCCGCCATCGACCAGGTCATGATGATATCGTACATGATTGACGGGCAGGGATTTTTGATCACCAACCGCGAAATTGTCTCCGAGGACATTTCCGACTTTGAGTATACGCCACGTCCAGAATACCAAGGCCCCTTTATGATCTTCAACGAGCCTGATGAGAAAGCTGTTCTCGAACGATTCTTCCTGCATATCAAGGAGGCCCGGCCTACAGTCATTGCTACCTACAACGGTGACTTTTTCGATTGGCCCTTTGTCGAAGCTCGTGCTAGTGCCAACGGCATCGACATGTACCATGAGATCGGCTGGCGCCGCGACACTGACGACCAGTACAAGTGCAACTATTCCGTCCACATGGATTGCTTCCATTGGGTCAATCGAGACAGCTACCTGCCCCAGGGAAGCCGTGGTCTCAAGGCCGTGACTGTAGCCAAGCTGGGCTACGACCCAGATGAGCTGGACCCAGAACTCATGACACCCTACGCTTCAGAACGGCCACAGACACTGGCCGAGTACTCCGTGTCCGATGCCGTTGCCACATATTATCTCTATATGAAATACGTTCACCCTTTCATCTTCTCGCTCTGCACAATCTTGCCGCTTGGTCCCGATGACGTCTTGCGGAAAGGTACTGGTACTCTGTGCGAGATGCTGCTCATGGTTCAAGCATATATCCATGAGATCGTTCTGCCCAACAAGCATGTATCACCCAAAGAGGCCTTTTGGGAGGGACACCTGCTGGACGCCGAGACATATGTCGGCGGCCACGTTGAAAGTATTGAGGCTGGCGTGTTTCGAGCGGACATTCCTGTCAATTTCGCCGTTGATCCGAAAGCGTGCGATGAGCTGCTACGGGACCTCGATGCTGCTCTCAAGTTCAGCATCACCATAGAGGAGAAAAAATCCATGGACGACGTCACCAACTACGATGAGGTGAAAGAGCAGATTGCCGCATGTCTGACAACACTCAGAGACACCCCAAACCGCCTCGAACGCCCGCTTATCTACCATCTGGATGTTGCCTCCATGTACCCCAATATCATGACAACGAATCGATTACAGCCGGACTCGATGATCAATGAGTCGGATTGCGCCACATGTGACTTCAATCGACCCGGAAAAACATGCGACAGACGCCTTCCTTGGGCTTGGCGTGGAGAGTATATTCCCGCCAAACGAGACGAGTACAACATGATCCGACATGCCATTGAAAACGAGAAGTTTCCAGGAAAGTATCGCAACGCGCCAACGCGCACATTCCAGGAACTGCCGGCAGACGAGCAGGCGGCGCTCATCCGCAAACGCCTACAGCTCTACTCGCAGAAAATCTATCACAAGATTCACGACTCAACCACTATCGTCCGCGAGGCTGTTATCTGCCAACGAGAGAACCCGTTTTATATTGACACTGTTCGCGACTTCCGTGATCGTCGTTACGATTACAAAGGGAAAGCAAAAGTGTGGAAGGGGAAAACGGAGGCTCTCAAGTCGTCTGGTGCTTCTGCTGCTGAGGTCGACAATGCCAAGAAGATGATCATTTTGTTCGACTCGCTGCAGCTGGCTCATAAGGTCATTTTGAATTCGTTTTATGGCTACGTCATGCGAAAAGGCTCACGCTGGTATTCTTTGGAGATGGCCGGCGTAACCTGTCTGACTGGTGCCACAATCATTCAGATGGCCCGGGAGCTGGTTGAACGTCTGGGCCGTCCGCTCGAGCTTGACACTGATGGTATTTGGTGCATGCTGCCATCATCATTTCCGGAAAACTTTGCTTTCAAGCTGAAGAACGGCAAGAAATTGACCATCTCGTATCCTTGTGTAATGCTTAATCATCTGGTGCACGCCCGATTCACGAACCATCAGTACCAGACCCTGGTCGATCCCAAGGCGTTCAAGTATGAGACTCACAGCGATAACTCCATCTTCTTTGAGGTCGACGGACCGTATAAGGCCATGGTTCTACCGACGTCAAAGGAAGAAGACAAGAACCTGAAGAAGCGATATGCCGTTTTCAACGATGATGGCAGTCTGGCTGAACTCAAGGGTTTCGAGGTCAAACGTCGGGGTGAACTCAAGCTCATCAAGATCTTTCAGCAGCAGATTTTCAAGTTCTTCCTCGACGGTACAACCCTGGCTGAATGCTATGCTGCTGTGGCAAAGGTGGCCAACAGGTGGCTAGACGTGTTGCATAGCAAAGGAGCAACACTAGCTGACGAGGAACTCATGGAGCTCATTTCTGAAAACCGCAGTATGGCAAAGACATTGGAAGAGTACGGAACACAGAAATCGACGTCGATCACCACAGCTCGCCGCCTGGCCGATTTTTTGGGCGAGCAAATGGTAAAAGACAAGGGGCTTAACTGCAAATTCATCATTTGCTCGCGACCGCGAAACGCACCTGTCACGGAACGTGCTATACCCGTGGCCATCTTTTCCGCCGAAGAGCAAACAAAGCGCCAGTACCTCAAGAAGTGGTTTAAAGAGGAGCCTGCCGATACCGACCCGCGTGCTCTGCTAGATTGGGACTATTACCTCGAGCGTCTGGGCTCTGTCATCCAGAAGCTCATCACTATTCCGGCAGCCCTGCAGAAGGTCAGAAATCCCGTTCCGCGCGTGGCTCACCCAGAGTGGCTGCAGCGGCGAATCAATATCAAGGACGACAAGATGAAGCAGAAGAAGCTCACAGATCTCTTCGCCAACCCCAAAGCCACTTCCATCTCTGCGGGCGGTCCCTTGGGAGACATCACAAATCTGAACAATGGGATTTTATCTCGCGTTACAGCAACGGTCACGGTGGCAGCAGATATGGAAGACTTCGGGGCGGCTAGTCAAAATCTACTGAAGCCAAAGACGACTGCCGAGGCTATTGCCGGGATGATGGCAGCAGATGCAACGGCTGCGGATAATGCGGTTACCGTCCAAAAACGGAAGTTCCCTCCAGAAGCTGGCGTCGCAGACGCCTCCCTTGACCCTATGGCCTCTTTGCCCAAGGTTATGCCCTCACCCAGCGAAGACTACGTCGCATTTCTTCAGTACCAAAAAAAGAAATGGGCCATCCAAAAGCAGGCGCGAATTCGCCGGCGACACCTCTTTGGAGACCGCAGCAATAGCACCCTCCAAAAGAGCAGCAACATCCAACAGTCTTTTCAGCACCGGGCCGAGATCACCTTCCGCAACACGTGGCAGCTATTGCAACTGCGGCTGTCTGAGAGCCCTGGTATCGTGTCGGCTTTTGTACTGATCGACTCCCGCATACACAGCCTGAAGATCAAGGTGCCTCGCCAAGTATTTTTAAACCTCAAGAGCAGAGAGCTTCCGGATATCGAAATCGATGGTTGCGAGGTTGAGCAGGTCAACCACACGCTGCCAAATGGACACTCGTCGGTGCACCTGTTCAAACTGACTGTGCCGGAGGAGGTGTACTTTGCTGAAGCCGAGAAGTTTTCTCTGCTTTTCAATCACCCGAGCATTGAGGGGGTGTACGAGCGGCAGCTTCCCCTGAACATTCGCGCCCTTCTGCGGCTGGGCAATCTGTGCACGATCGATGAAGCTCAGCAAGGTGTGCTTGGCAAAGGTCTCGACCAGGGCTTTGACCTGGCAGGCCTGAAGCGGCCCACAAAGCACCTCAAGCCATACCTTGATCCGACCACAATGGCATATATTTATGTTTCACACATCAGCTCCGGCGAACGGCAAATTTTCGGGCTTTTCTCCACAACGAACAGTCAGGCGCATATTGTCATACTGAACAAGCACCGGGACAATGCGCAGGACATGCCCAATGTCGGGAAAATCTACAACGATATGCTAGGCCGGCGAAGGGGTGTCGAAGCCGAGGCCAAGGCTGCAGCATCAGCGTCTCAGACAGTCCGCATGTCGGCTGCAGACAAGGAGGCTGCGAAGGCTGCGGAAGCAGCAGCGACCAACTGGCGAGACTGCTTTCCCTACCAAGAGGCGCTGGCTTTCAAGATCACGCAGGTCACGACGCGGCGCAAGGTATATCTTGAGATCGGTGACATTGTCAAGAAGATGCACAAGGAGGAGATTGGACGGCCGCAGATGCTTGTTGTCCAGTCCTCGCAGCGCAACATGCTCGTGCACGACATTCCCGTGCTCGGCGAGTTTCCGGTGCTACCGCTGAAGTACGACCCGCTGGACAGCTCGTTGCCGCCACTGGGTTGGCAGTCTGTCGTAGCACGGCGGTTGGTTAACCATTACTTGGCGCTGGGATCGTGGGTGCTGCACCTTGTTGGTCTCGCACGCTACGGCGATGTCCCCGTCTGCAATCTGGAGCGCGACGATCCGCGCTTCATTATTGATGTGGCGTATGCACGTCGCCTGCAGAACAACAACGTCGTGCTCTGGTGGTCCGGCAGTCCACGGCCAGATCATGCTGGCTATGAGAAGGACGATGTCGTCGGGCCGCTGGAGACTGTAGCCCTGCCGACTGTCAACAACCCGGGCACTTTCGCGTCTGTCTGCATCGATATTGACGTCCGCAACCTCTCCATCAACACCATTCTGACATCGTCTCTGATCAATGAGCTAGAGGGTGCGGATGCTGCGGTTTCGTTTAACCCAGCAGCTGATGCAGCAGGGGGCGAGGATGGCGCAGGTGATGGCGGATCGGGCTCGTTGTACTCGGAAAACGCATTCTCAAACGCTAGTATTCTCGTCTTGCGCGAGATGGTCAAGGCTTGGTGGGCTGAGGCCTGCAAAGGCAACGCCATGGCCGATCTGGTGGTAAACAACCTGGTGCGCTGGGTCGAGAATCCAGACTCGTTTCTGTATGATCGTGCGCTGCACTATTACGTACAGATGATGTCGCGCAAGGCCTTTCAGCAGCTCATGGCTGATTTTCGGCGTGTCGGGTCTCAGGTGATCTTTGCCAGCGCAAACCGGCTACTGCTGCAGACGACAAAGGCAGAGGTGGACAACGCATACGCCTACAGCCAGTACGTTCTCAAGAGCATCAAGAGCCGGCCGCTCTTCAGCTTCATCGAGATGGACGTCAAAGAGTACTGGGACTATCTTGTGTGGTATGACGAGTATAACTATGGCGGCAAGGCGTGCCAGACTATCGAGGACGTGCCCCCGGGCTCGCTGCAGCCACTCGAGACGATCATGCACTGGCAGATGAACACGTTTCTACCAGTGCGGTTGCAGCCCGTCTTCTCGGACTGGGTTATCGAGTTCATTCAGCTGATGCACTCCCTCAAGCGGCCGGCTATTGCCGACGACGGCAGCACGCAGCGTCTAACCCAAATACCCCTCGCGGTGCTGCGAGGCGGAAGTAGTTCCAACAGCCAGACTACGCTCGGTGGCATCAGCATGGCCGGCGACGGAAACGGCAGCTCAGAGGTAGGTCCGGTAATTCTCGGGCCAAAATTCGAAAAACCGTTGAAAAGAGCGATCGCTGGCCTCATCACGGCGCGGAATCGGGAGATGCTTCATCCGGAGCTGGCCAACGACTACGACTTTCCGGTTCTCCCGGGCTCGCTGGTGTGGTCAAAGGGCACCTCCTCGGTACCTTCGAAAGCGTCACAGTCACGAAACCCGGTCCTCGAGCTAGTCAAGGCGCTGATGCAGGTGTTGTCGCTGGATAAGAATATTGCTATGGAGGCTCGACTACTGCGCAAGGAGCTGCTTGCCATGTTTGATGTGCGCGAATTCAGTCGGGAGGGTGCGTTCCAGAATCCATCGGAAAGCCTACGGGTGTCCCAGTTAAGCTGCGACAACTGCACCATGGCCCGCGATCTCGACTTCTGCCGTGACGAGACCCTGCTTCCGGAACTGGGGCCGGATGGCCGTCGGGACGCCTCATCCATGAAGCCGTGGATTTGCACGTTCTGTCAGGCCGAGTACGACCGCATTGCATTGGAGGAGCGCCTTGTGGCTGCTGTAGAAGCCATTGCCATAGAATGGACAGTTCAAGACCTCAAATGTGGGAGGTGTGGCGCCCTGCGTGTCAACGACTTTATGGACCACTGCACGTGCTCAGGCGACTGGGGCCCGACAGTGCGGCGGGAGGATATATCTCGTCTGCATATTTATCGGAACGTGGCTCGCTTCTATGGCCTGCGGATGCTAGGCGATGTTGTCCAGGAGGTTCTTGGTGGGCTATGATCAGCATGGATCCACGAGTGCTGTGTAATGGGCGTTTGTGATTTGAAAGGGTTTGCTTGGTAGTTCTAGCGTTCTGAAGAAATGTGTTTCTGGGATAACCACGTACGGAGTAGTCATGAACATCTGAGGATACTAAGAGCATGCGTAAATAAGTATGCAGAGTATTAGATCGCAAGTACTCCGTATATAGGAGAGTTTCTAACATAGTGCAAAAATTTATAAGAGCAGTCGTTCGTAGAACGATGAAAAAATCAAGGTTGCCCACACACGGGATCGAACCGTGGACCTCAGCATTACGAGTGCTGCGCTCTACCACTGAGCTATACGGGCCAATGGCCTTGCAACCGTGTAAATAATAGCGCAGTGTAGATATTATATAATGGGATGTCACATCAGAAGACTCAACAGCAAGCCGAAGGGAGACCACCAGTAATAGACAGCCACCATATTGGTGTGCTTGGCTGCAGAGCTTTCTGACCTGCGACAGTCTGTCCGTATTTTCTGTCCCTGTATTGCAGCTTGCCTTTAGATTGCAAATAGGACTTTGCTCCTCGACATGTGCCCATCTCATAAAGACGCACAACTTTCGTTTCCGAAAAAAAAGTCAGAGAAACTAAAAAATTGATCCAGGCAGGGATCGAACCTGCAATCTCTTGGTTCGTAGCCAAGCGCCTTGCCATTTGGCCACTGGACCGTTATTGCTGGAGTTTTTTCCATGAGCTCGGTTGTATTAGCCAGGCCTCACTAAGGAGTCACTTGTATCCGCTTTTCATTTTGAGTCGCACCCCTCACCAGGCATTCGGCCCTGTATACCCATTTGACTTTTTGTAGCTGCAAATAATCAAATTGCAACGTCTAGTGAGTAGGATCATAAGGGCTGGCGGATTGGTTCTAACGAAAAGGGCGTGTTAATATTAGCTGCCTAACGCTTCAGGCACTAATATAGTGTGATTACAACGCAGCAGGCGCTTTGGCGGGGTGCAAGCTACTGACTGCAGGCGGCAACGTTTTCATAATTTTTTAATAGGAGCTGTGAAATTTGGAGGCTCGCTCACGAACCCCAGCGCCGCACATATCAGCCAGACACGCATCGACACGACCGCTTTCTCAGTGCCAGCCTGCGGTCTCTGTATATTCTTAGGAAACGCCTGAGCACTTGTCTCTGCCACAGTAACGATGTCGTTCGGCGGCCAAACCCCCACGATCATTGTCCTCAAAGAGGGTGCGTGTGCTCTTCTCCCCACATTCCCATCTGGCAGCCGTTCTCCCCGGATGTCCCCTTGTGCCTCTCCCAACGTTCATGTGGCTAACCGGCTGTGCGCACACGCCTCGTAGGGACGGACACTTCGCAGGGCAAAGGTCAGATCGTGTCCAACATTAATGCGTGCCTAGCGGTGCAGGCAACGATCAGGTCCACGCTTGGTCCCTACGGCGGTGACCTGTTGATGGTTGACGCGAACGGCCGTCAGACGATTACCAACGACGGTGCAACAGTGATGAAGGTACGTGGCGGCTCACACAACTTCGGCCCCCAGATCCTGCGTGCATGTAGCGGCCGACTGATAATGAGATTATGACAGCTTCTCGATATCGTTCATCCAGCAGCACGGATTCTCGTTGACATTGCACGGTCCCAAGATGCCGAGGTGGGCGACGGAACGACGTCGGTGGTGGTGCTTGCAGGCGAGATCCTCAAGGAGGTGAAGGAGCACGTGGAGCAGGGCGTCAGCGCGCAGATCATCATCAAGGGCCTTCGGAGAGCTTGCACCATAGCTGTCAACAAGATCAAGGAAATTGCGGTCGACACGAACGAGGCAGACCACCGGGAGACTTTAAGCAAGCTCGCAGCCACGGCCATGACCAGCAAGCTGATCAAGCGGAACACAACGTTTTTCACAAAGAGTAAGGCGTTTATATTTCACCGGTTGCAGGCCTTTACTAACCTTCACAGTGGTTGTCGATGCCGTCCTAGCTCTCGATCAGGACGACCTGGATGAGAAGTTAATAGGTATCAAGAAGATCCCAGGCGGCTCGTTGACGGACTCGTTGTTTGTCGACGGCGTGGCGTTCAAGAAGACTTTTAGCTACGCCGGGTTCGAGCAGCAGCCCAAGGCCTTCACAAAGCCCAAGATCGTGTGTTTAAACGTGGAGCTCGAGCTCAAGGCCGAGAAGGACAATGCGGAAGTGCGCGTGGAGCAGGTGTCGGAGTACCAGGCAATTGTGGACGCGGAATGGCAGATCATCTACCGCAAGCTGGAGGCGGTATACAAGACCGGGGCCAAGGTGGTACTCAGCAAGCTCCCGATCGGCGACCTGGCGACTCAGTTCTTTGCGGACCGCGACGTGTTCTGCGCCGGCCGCGTGGCTCCGGACGACATGGAGCGCGTGGTGCAGGCGACGGGAGCGACGGTGCAGTCGACATGCTCGGACATCCGGGCAGAGCACCTAGGCACGTGCGGCGTGTTTGAGGAGCGCCAGATCGGCGGCGAGCGGTTCAACGTGTTCTCCGAGTGCCCACAGGCGCGTACGTGCACGCTGGTGCTGCGCGGTGGTGCTGAGCAGTTCATCGCCGAGGTGGAGCGCTCGCTGCACGACGCCATTATGATTGTCAAGCGCGCGATTCGCAACCGCAGTATCGTCGGCGGTGGTGGTGCCTGCGAGATGGAGGTGTCGGCGTATTTGCACCGCTTCGCCGACCGCGACGTGCCGCACAAGCAGCAGGCCGTGATCAAGAGCTTCGCCAAGGCGCTCGAGGTCATCCCGCGCCAGCTGTGCGACAACGCCGGCTTCGACGCCACTGACATCCTCAACACGCTGCGCGTCGAGCACCGTCGCGGCCACACCTGGGCCGGCGTCGACTTTACCAACGAGGGCGTTGCCGACATGCTGGAGCGCTTTGTCTGGGAGCCCGCCCTGGTCAAGATCAACGCCCTGCAGGCTGCCACCGAGGCCAGCTGCCTGATCCTCAGCGTCGACGAGACCATTCGCAACGAGGAGAGCGCTCAGCCCCAGGCCCCCTCACGCGGACTCCCGCCAGGTGCCGCCCAGCGTGCTCTGCGGGGCCGTGGCCGTGGCATGCCGATGCGGTAGGCGGAGACATCAGGGACTTCAGGAACTTTAGGGACTCGAAAGAGGGATATGAAGGCTTTGGGTCGGCGACATGCTGTGGGCGCACGGCGCAGACGACGGGATGTGTAGATAAATATACCTGTCGAACTGGACCGGAAAGGGCATGTGTGGTTCTCAAGGCGCAGAGGAGACAAAAAGTGAAGTATGATTGTGACCATGTGAAGCTTCCAATGGACGACATTGTCGGATCGAGAGGAAGAGCCCGTAAAGGACACGTTTGCCTGAAGAGAGACGGCATGACTGGCACGCTTATCTCAGACGGAAGGTACGAATACTACCAGGGCACACTGCAATCTTTCCATGAAACAGCAGGTGCTGTCGAGCTCTTTCCTTCAAACAGATCGCTTCTCTATTTTGGCTTTGTTAAAAACCACATATCCATGTAATCGTAACCTACACTTTTTGGTTTGGGTCCCATCTATCTACGTTGACACGTGCCGTTTTCCATGGTCCGTTATCCCGTTGCGCCGCCGAATTGCATCTCGTCCAAACGATCGTCCTCGGCCGTCCTGCGACCAATATCGTCCATGCCGCTGTCACCGACACCCATCACGCTGTCACGTGCCGCTTCTTCCGATGACAACAGCCGTCCGATGTCCATCTTAGAAATGAACCGATTGATGCCAGCTCCCATGGGGTCCGGATCGGGTTCTAGGTCCATGCCCGGGCGTAGACTGTGGGCGCTGTTATTGACGTTGCTGCTGTTGTTGTCGAGGCCGCCACCACCGTTGCCACTGCCGACATCCAGGTGGCCACTGTTGTCGCTGGTGTTGCCGTGACCAGCCCGGTGAACGTGCATCTGGCCGTGACCGTCGTCGTTGTGCATCGTTATGGCGCCCATGATGTCGTCCACAGCGAGACCGTCGGCGTCGCGGTGGCCAGCGCCGCTATCGCTGTTCATGATGTTCACGCCATTTCCAGGAATTCTAAGATCGTTGCTGTCGTGCATGCAGGCGTTGCTGTTGCTGCCAAGCTGAGCCGCAGCAATGCTAATGGCGGCATTTGTCTCGTCCTCGTCCTCATCCTGCGGCTCGAGCAACATGTCCAGGTCGCGGTCAACAGCAGCCTCTCGCTCGGCTTCGTCGTCGTCGATGCGCGGATCGTGCACCCCTTGATGGGCTAGGTGTTGCTGGTGGCCGTGCATTTGGTTGTGGTCGTGAGCATGGCCACCATGGTGCTGTCCCCCGCCGCCGCCGCCACCGCTGCCTCCCGGGCCACTACCGCCGTCACTGCTGACGATACCGTCATCGTCCGGGGCATTGAGAAGGGACGTGAAGGCATCTGTCGCAGCGTGGTGATGGTGATGCTGACTCATCTGGTGATGTGGACTGTGGACATCGGCGTCGTGGAAGGTGGAGAACGGGTCACCGTGAACGACATTGTGGACAACGGCTCCGTGGTGTTGACTGTGTGGGTTGTGGTGGCTGAGCGGCTGGTTCATCTGGTGGTGGTGAGGATTGTGCGCTTGTACCAAGCCAGGATGGGTGTGGACGGTGTGAGTGTTGTGGACGACGTGGTGTGTGGCCTGGTGATCGAGCTGTTGGTGGTGGAGCTGGAGCTGGTGATGGTGAGGGTGGCCCGGAGGAGACGGCTGGCTGATGATCTTGGGGTCGATGGGCTGAAAGGCGACAGACGCATGAGGATTAGGTAGTGGCAGCATAGCGTCGAGAACGTGACGGGAGCCATGCTGGGCCGGATGCAGGCCGCGTGGCTGGTCCTGAAGCATGGGGTTGTGGCCAGGCAGGGCGGCATGGGGCGGTATAGGAGACTCTGTCGGGGCGCGCAAGATTTGGCCGATGGACATGGCAGACACGGGTCCACGGATGCCCTTGTAGCTGTCCGGGGTGACGGCGAAGGCGGACGGCGGTGGTGGCGGCGGTTGTGGCGACGTGTGTGGGTGAGAGTGTAGGTGTGCATGTGGATGTGTGGACTCGTCGGACGGCCGGCCGTCCTGCTCCATGGGGACGGTGGAAGAGGGCACGACAGTGGCGATAGAGGAGGGAGATATGGAAGAAGACGCGGAAGTGCAAGCAGAGGCAGAAGCAGAGGAAGATGCAGTGGTAGAGGAAGTGGTGGCAGCACCGGAAGAGATGGCGGAGGAAAGCAAAGTAGGGGCGGCTGCAGGACCGGCAGACGGGACGGAGGATGAAGACATTGGGTTGGAGACCGGTGGAGCAGCTGCAGCGGCGGCCGGGATGTTCTGCGGAAGCGAGGCGGCAATCTTGGCGGGCTCCTTGCAGTGGGTGCAGTTGCGGATGACGTCGGAGACGGTGTCCTTGATGCGGGTCCAGTGGTAGCGTTCGGCAATGGTGGCAGTGGTCTTGTTGATGCCGGCATGCTGCTGCAGGTGAATCTCGCGGGCGATGGCGAACTGGCGGTCCGGGTTGGAGACAACCTCCTTGTCCTTGAGCATGAGGACGTCGCCGTCGAGCAGCTTGTAGGTGGTGGCGGCACTACGGAGTCTGCTTTTCTCGGCGCGGTCAGCCCCGTTGGGATATTCGCCGTATTTGAGGTAGTACTTGATCTTGTCGAAACGGTCATCACTCACAAGATCGTCGGCGTCGGCGCCCTGCACCAGGTCCCGGCCGTAGATGATGGCGTCGACCAGGCGGCCCGGGTAGCTCTTGAGGTTGCCGCAGCCCTTGACGCGGCCAATGCGCTTGAAGCCAAGGCCGTCCCAGATCTTGCACGATGCCACGTTGGTCTCGTAGACCAGGTTGAAGACCGAGTAGGTGTAGCCCAGCTTAGGGGCCCATTCCAAGTACGACTCGCCCATCAGCCGGCCTACACCACGGTTGCGCGACGCATCGGTGACGAGGAAGCCGGCATTGCACACATGGCTGCTGCGGCCGGGATAATTGGGCTTGATGTAGAAGCTGCCCAGACACTCCTTGCTCCAGTCGCGGCCCTCCACCACGTCCTCGGACCGATCAATGTGGCCGAGCAGCATGATGGCGCCGAAGTTCTGGAACCAGTAGCTGGCAAACTTCTCAAATGGCATGGGGTCGATCATCGGGTACGTATCGCCGCCCTCGATCTCCTTGCGAAACTGGTCGCTGAGGTAGAGCAGTAGCGACGGCGGCACCTGCGTGCGCGAGGCAAACGGCACGACCGTGGCCACCGTCTGGCGGTCACGCAGCGTGACGTGACGGGGCACCACATTAGCCGGGAGCAAAGGGTTCTGCGGGTCGGGGTATGGCGGAGCCCCCGAAACGCGGTAGATTGTAGCCGCGTCGGGGTCGTCCATAATGGCAGGCATGGTGGAGGGGTAGCGTGTGCAAGCCCGCAGTTAGGGCGGCCACCTTACTCCCGCGCGTCTTCTACCAGAGTCAGCCGAGGTTCTGAAAGCAGGACGCTCTTCGCAATGCCAAGACACGGGACAGAGAAGAACACTGGAAGCCAGCAGTCAGTGCGGCGGTGAGAAACGCACCTCTCGGGGAAGCACAGCAGTTGGAGGGACGCTCGACAGACGAGCGCGAGCAACGATGTGCGCTGGAGCTAGGCGGAAGCTGGGCTGACGGGAGGTGAGGTGGGATGAGAATGAGGCAGAAAGAGAATGAAGCAAAATAGAAGAAGCCTCTAGATCTAATCGAAATCCAGGGCACAGATCGGCCAGCCTAGGGAAGCAGCGAAGAGCAAAGAGCGAAAACGGCAAGAAGTAGTCTGAGGTCCAAAAAAGCCGCGCCGCTGATTCGACAGGCTCGTGTTCAGGCAGCCAGGCAACAGAGGCTAAGCAAATAACGGTTGGGAGTGAAAGGGCCGAGCCAAGGGCGCAAGAGGCGTTGCTCCGAACGAAAAGACAGAAAAGCGTTGGGGATGGTAGGCTTTTCCTGTCGATTTCTTGTCGAGAATCCGAGATTGTTCGAGAGGAGGGGCTGCAGAGAGAGTCCGGTAATACTCCGTATGTAAGAGAGAATTACAGCACAACTCCAGGGCAGAGGGCGCAATTCGGAGCGAACGGTCTGTGGGTCCAAGCCGCGGGGCCTGTAAGAGAGCGCTGTAGCATAGACGACCCCACTAACCGGCTGACATGGCACACGGCTGATTGACACTCGATGCTAATAGTACGATGTAGGATGTGGAGCCAACGGGCCAGATAGCATTTTGCTTTTGATTTTATACATGTACACGTCAGACTGTTCTCTAGAACAGCCGGCCGGCCTGCAGCAGCCAGTTGCGGCGGCGCAGGCCACCGATGCCGGCGACCTGACCGTCCTCGTCGTCCTCGGTGGGTGCGCGGCCCATGAGCTTGGCCAGGTCAGGCGGGATGGTCCAGGCGACGACGCCGTCGGCAGCATCGCGCAGGCGGCGCTTCTTGCCCATCTCGCCAGCACGACCGAGCACGCCAGCGATGACGCCGACGGAGCGCAGGCTGTCGTCGTTGGCCGGAATGGCGTAAGTGACGCGGGCCGGGTCGGCGTCGGTGTCGATGACGCCAATGGTGGGAACGGTAGCCATGGCGCACTCGTGCAGCAGCACATGGTTCTCGAGTGGGTTCAGCACGACGACCAGGTCCGGCACCAGCGGCCGCAGATCCGACACCAGTCCGTCGCCGCCGTCCGTCTCGACATCATTCTCGTCCACGATGCGCAGCGCTGCCTTGCGCAGGATCTGGTCGCGGTTCGTGATCGTGCCGGCCGTCCACTTGGTGAACAAGTGGCAGCCATCAGCCAGCTCGGCCGCCCGTACTACAATGTCCATCTGTCCGCGTCGTGTGCCCACAAAGAGGATCAGCCCGGCCCGGTACGCCACCTCCTCCACTACCCGCGCCGCCCGTCGCAGATGCGCTGCCGTCTGCTCTAATGCAATCACGTGCACTCCACTGCGCACGCCCAAAACGTAGCGCGCGTTGGCCGGGTTCCAGAGCGACGTATGGTGTCCCATGTGCGTCTGCGACGCCATCAGCAGCTCCAGCGTCACGTCCCGCGGTGCTGGCGGGTCCCGCAGCAGGTCGCCCGGCACATATCGTCTCTCTACTGCCGAGCCCAGCCGCAGCGTCTTGCGCTGCAGCCGCGTCATCGCGATGTAGTCCTGCGCAATCGTGTCCGGCTGACCGGCTCCCCGTCGCCGCTGGCCCCATGCCGCCCGTCCGGCCACCGGTGCTGCCACTGGCACCGCACCCTGGGCCGCCTCTTGTGCTCGTGGCTCTCCGGCGGATATCCCAGTCGCCATCTTCTCAGCCGTCGTCGTCGTCGTCGTTGTCCCGGTCGACAGCAGCGCCCGCTGGCACAACGGGTGCAGGACAAAAGGTGCCGGTCGGCCGACTGACTCACAACACGCCCGGTCAGCAAACAGCTTCATAGAACGTCCATCGAAAGACAGACTGCTTACCCCTCCGTGCAACACTCCGGATTATCATGGTGGCAGGTGCATCAACCATCATCGGTACGGATGGCCGGTTGTGCGTGGACAATGTCAGGCGTAGTCGAAAATTGAAGCTTGCGCTGTTTTTTTCGGCGCTACGTTAATCCCCACCGGCCAATTCCGACGTCCGATTGGCTGCTTACTTCACTACGAGCGTTCTAGACGATCCCCGAAAGCCTTTTTAACTAATAATAACAGGAATCTGCATTGGGGATGATCTGCTTTCGTTCTCGCCTTCGCCTCTCTGTAATACACGTCTTTAAAAAATGCGTTCTCGCTCAGAATAGCCGCCCCTGAACAAACCCTCGCGCCCTTTCTCCCATCATCTGGTCAACCGCGAAATGGTAAAAACGCCCAGGATGACAACAGCCAACGACACGATGGCGCCCGGCAGCAGCAGATCATTCGGCACGCCGGCAATCAGCTGCTCCTCTGCGCCATAAGCACCGCCCGGGCCGCCCAATTGTGAATGGCCGCCACGGTGATGCCGCCGTTTGTTGTGGTGGCTACGGTCGTCCTCCTCCTCTGAGTCAGATGTGTCTATCGTGCTGCGCCCGCCGCGCCGACGCTCTCGAATACTGCTCGGAGCCGGCTCCAACGTGATGACCGGTGTTGAGGCCATTGGCGGCTTTTCTGGGTCGTGTACAAAGAGGTCGACCTTCTCTTGGTGGCTTTGGCGTGCCAGCAAGATGGCTTCTAGCAGGTCCTGGTCGGCCGTGATGGAAACGCTGTCGCCCTCGTCGTCGAGATAGCTGATGGCAAATCCGGACCCCAGAATCTTGCCGTCCTCCACATCGGGCTTGCCGCCGATAGAAAGCACCTCCGCGAGACCAAGCTTGGCAGCCAAATTGTCCACAAAGACTGCAACACCATGCGTGGCCGTCACCTGCAGACGGTGCACGCGGCCGCTCGGAGTCTTGAACTTGAACGGGAAAGGCGTCTCGCTGGGCGGCAGCTCCGGCGTGGGAGGAGCAAGAAACGACCGCGTCGGCGACTCGATGCCGACATGGGAGGCAGAATCTCCCGGCGCCACGCTGTCGACACGCTGGTGGCGGTTCAGCTCAGGCGACATCATGCGCGAGCCGAGGTTCGTGTTGTGGGTGTGGTGGTGGCTGCCATCGCCCGAGACCATGGACTCAGTTTCGTGGTCGAGCGAGAGCCAGAACTTGTTCCAGGCCGGGCCCTCGGAGTCGCCGCTGGCCATTGTGTTGATCTGTTCGAGTGTGGCGTACGTCAGCTTGAGCACGTCGACCATGCCGACAATTTCTCCGCCGTCGTTCATGACCGGCAGATTCAGGTAGTGGCCATCTGGAGAGGAATCGGTCAGCGGACGTCATGATGCAGGGGAGGGCAAGAGGGAAGAGGAAGCAAGTGACCACACACCATGCATCTTGCGCAGCGCAGCCTGGATGCTCATGTCCATGGGAGCAAAGTCGGGGTGTGGCGTCATGACGCGCACGACACTGCAGTTGGCCGGGTCGAGACCCGGGGCGATGACGCGAAGGACGACGTCCTTGCTGGTGAAGATGCCGGTAATGGCGCCCTGGTCCTGGACCAGCACGGCGGTCGTGTGATTCTCCTTCATCAGCTGGGCGGCCTCCTTGACCGACGTGCGGACGCTGACGGTGGTGGGTGGCAGGCCGTTAAGCACCGTCTCCAGCGTGGGGCCCGACATCTTGGACCGCAGCGCCTCAACGTACTGGATGACCTGCTGGGGCTGGCTCGTGCCCAGCTCGGACTGCACACCCTCGAGAGCGTCGTACAGCTTGCGCGACGATGAGTAGGCGCGCTCGAGCTTCTCCATCGCGTCGTAGAAGCACTTGGTGATGTCGAGAATGCCCGAGATGTCCTGGTTCTCGTCCATGACCGGAAGATGGCGGAAGCCCTTGCGCACCATCAGGTCGAGCGCGTCCGTGGCGCTGGTGTCCGTACGCGCGCACAGCGGGTTCTTGGTCATGATTTCGGCGATGGTCACCGAGTTCGCCTTGGTGCCTGCGCCCACGACGCGATAGGCCAGGTCCTTGGCCGTGAAGATGCCAGCAATGCGGTCGTCATCATCCGTCACCAGCACGCAGTCCTCGCGCTTGGCTGCCATCAGCTGCGCCGCCTCGGCCACCGTCGTGTTCGGCTTGATCTGCAGAGCCGGGCTGGGCTTGAGCGCGAGAACGGTGCCGGGCGGTGCCTTGCGGGAGCGACCGGCACGGCCTTGCGGATTCTTGTTCTTCTTGTTCAGGTCGCTCTCGAGTTTGCGACGAATAGCCTGGGCGCAGAGTCAGCAGGGGTATACAAGGAGCGCGCTCTCTCTCTCTTTCTTTCTCCTTTCTCTCCCACAACACACCTCGTCGCGCTTTGACTGCTTCTGCCGGCTGGCGCTGATTGAGGGGCCTCCAACATCACTGGCCGGTCCAGGATGGCTGCCGCCGTGCGGCGGCTCAAGAACGGGTCGTGGGATGCTGGACGTGGGAGCCGGACTGTTGCTGCCGCCATTGTTGAAGGGGATGGCCCCACGGGCCTGGCCACGGCTCGGCGTGTTTCGTACGGTGTTGCCGGACATGGTGATGTGTGGATGGGATGCCGTCCAGACACGAGAGTTGCAGAGTCGCAGTTATGTCTCAGGTGTCCCCCTGTCGATATGGCTGGCGGATATAGAGCCGAGGCAAGCACGTCGAACGAGAGTCCTCCGGAACAAGAGGGGGGGAGGGGACAGAGGATCGTGGATCGTCCGATGTTATGCGGACAGGCGGTCCAATGAGGAGCAGACAATTAGGACAGGCCTAGAAACAAAGCCAAGGAGAATGGGCTGCTTCTGCCCTAGGTCGTGAAAGGTAGCCGCACGAGTATCTTACGAGTATTTCCCTCGAATTGGTGTGGTGCGTTGTGTGCACGAAACGGAAAAAAGGGTGTGGAACTTTTCGGGCGCTCTTGTTGTCTTGGAGATGCACGGGCCAATATTACGGACTGCTCAGAAACGGCGAGCGGATAACAGCAGCGAAATGAGCCCAGGCGTCCTTGTGACGGGAAAATTGATTATTAGATAGTGCTAGCCCATACGACCATTCCAGCGGGATTGAGCGCACTTTGGCCGCTAGCGCGGGGTCGTCCCCCACTAGAAATGCTGTGCCTGCCTGCCTGCGACTGCGACCAATAATGGCGGTATGCAACTATAGTAATATCCGCAATATCGTGCATATGCCACTACACTGCATGAACGCCTACAGCAATAACAGCCCCAGATACGGGGCAACGTGGACGATCCGCATCTTGGGCTGCTGTACTCCGTGCGAGTACGATACATATCGTAAAAGTATGCATACGACAGCGAGAAACTGTGCTCATATAAATGAATGACAAGCGACAGGCGCTGTCGCAGTGTCCTGGCCGACGAGAGGCTTACGACGTCTAGTGACATGGCATTCGAGACACGTCCACTTGTGCTATGCTCGTATTAGCCTCCGCGGGCGGCTGGCATGTGGCAATCGGGGCTGTCGTCGTCGTTGTCGTTTCTTGACTCGTGCATCTCGCCCGGCAAGCCACCGCTTTTCCATTCCTGTCTCTTGACAGGACCGAGCGTGGCCCGTCCAGACCGTGCAGCGATGCAGAAACCGTCGTCAGAGCAGTGCGACAGCGAGGCAAATAGCCTGTCGCTCTATGGGATGCCGACAGCAAGTTCATCTCTTGGACTCGAGAACAGGGCGCGACTGTTTACTTCTCATCGCACCTGTTTTAGCGCCGTGATCCATCGTAGTCCTGGAAACAGACGCAACAACAACATCACAGCTGTGATTGATAAACACAATATCCGTTCAAGCTATCAATATTCGGTCTCACTTGTCGATATATGAGAGGAAAAGCCCCTGGAAGAAAGAAAAGACTTGTGCCAAATGAAATCCACAGCGTGCGCAGCCTTGTCGTCTATGGTGGAACCGGCTGGCGGAATAAGAGGCAGGCGAGGGCCACTTCGTAGTGCGTCAGAATACATGGCCGTGCAAAGTTCCGCCCGCAAGGCAAGCTAATGACATAAGAAAACGTAAGATGCTCTGCGAGTAGATCATGTTCCAGATTCAGCTCCGCATACTTGCGCAAAAGGGCAAAGTGGACTACTAAATAGTAGCGCAGGACGCTCAAATGAACACGTCAAGACGGAAGGAAGGGACGAAACAAGTAAGTTGGCCGACATCTTGTTTTATTTTGCGACTTTTTGTCTAGCAACCGTGATTGCCTCACTCATTCGGGCTTCTAGCAGCATTGTGTCGCCCGTACATAGCAGGTGGTCTTCACGGCTTCATCTTCCTACATACGTTGACAATCGTTATGCCGCGTACGAGTATGCCGATCGCAAAAGAAAATACTGGCGTCGCAATGGAAGAGAGATCTTGCCAGGGGACTCGTAAGGTGCAGCGTCTACAGAGTAAGTAGCACAGCTCTTCGCAAGTCCCGTCTCTTGCTTGGACAGTATTACAAGTACATCTGGTCCACCTTCGGGCGCTAATACGGGGATGTGCAGTGGCCGAAAACCCCTGTCTGGGCCTGAAAGGGAGGAACACCAGAAAGCTTGGACCAATCTTAGCTTCTCATCCCTACACGCAAGTCCGCCATTTCGGTTGCGATGGGCGGGCGTCACTCCTCAAACACGATGTATAAACTGTCGTTGCTGGGCAACAGACGTCAACAGCACCACTGCACCTTCCCCCGGCATCTTAACTCCATCGTCACAAGCGTTTTATTCTATCTTACATCAGGCGGTAACCATAACAGCATTCCATTAAACTCCATACCTCTCTCATCCTGCACTTCCTCTTGCAATCTCACAACTTCCTCTCTCTCTCAGAATCACAAACCTCTCATCTGCAAGAAACTTTCTTTGTTATTTCGCTCTCGTTTATCACAAACACGAGGGGAGAAGCAAAGCAAGCCCAAAAGCTAGCCGGCTTCCGAAAGCTTCTCAAGAACTTCACAAGAGCTTCCATAAAATCCCCAATACCATTCTCGAGTCAATTCCGAAATCCCTGTCTGTATCTACTAGGTAGAGCAGCAGGAGCCTACTTTCCTCTTACCCACCAACCATCTTGCATAACCTCTCCCCAAATTGCGCATATTGACAACAGTCCAAAGCGACTGAGCACAACCGCGGGATCTCGCCCTTTGCCCGGCCATTCTGGCTTGCCCACTGCGTGAGGTAAGTGCAGGCATCAAGATGCAGGCCCGCAAGAAGCCCACAACTAACATGACCCCAGTCTCGGAACCTATATATCGACAAGTCCGCTTAATTGCGACCACTTTCGACATCGACAATAACAAAAAAGATCGACATACTGACAACAACAACGACTACGACAACAGTATCGACAACGATTCAGCCGACCTTTTAAAATTCCGAACTCTACTTCTCGTACCAAAAAGATAATTCACACGACTAACAATGCTGTCCAACCCACCATCCACCAACTCCAGCACAGGTGCTCTTCAGGCACGCAAAAGGCTACACCGGAGACAACAGTCGACGCCGGTAGCCTTTGAAGCCATGAAGATGTCCAACAACCTGCCCAACACTGCTAGTGTTGCCATCGTCATGCAGCAGCAACAGCAGCAACAGTTTCAGTCCGCACAGATGCAACAAGCACCGATACCTCGGCAACAGCCCGCTCGCCAGTTGGGTCACCGCAGAGGACAGAGCCTGGACACAAGGCGTCAGCAGCTGCAACAGAACGTACAACGCCAGCAGCAGATGGAACACCACATACAGCGGCACCAGCTCTTCACGATGACAACGGCGGCAGACGATAGCAGCAGCAACAGCAGCAACAGCAACAGCAACAGCAACAACTTCCGGCAGGAATTCAGTAACAGCACAGTAAGTAACAACGCCACTAACCAAGGATTATCAACAACAGCACAACAACAACAACAACACGATATGCGAGAAACGCAGCGGCAACGCACAGTACGCCCGGGCCCTACGCGCCAGCCCTATGTCAAGCAGTCCCGAGAGGAGGCCTTCCTCCTCTCGCCCCAGGGGACACCAGTAATGATCCCGTCAAACTCCCAGCAGTTTGGCGGCCAGGGGACTGCAAGGAGGCAGCAGCAACAGCAGCAGGACTGCACAGCTGCTCAACTCGAATACGCCAACGGGCACACTGCCGTGATGATGAGGCGAGCCCTCTCCAGCGACGGCATGCCCATTGGACAGCCCGGCTTTGAGCTCTACAGCAGTCCCGATACAGACGGCGGCTTTCCGTCGAACACGTTCATGTCCTTCCAGGACACGGCCAGCTCGGCTCCCATGGGTGTCGCCGCTTCGCCCCAAGGTTGGGTGTCCGAGGACGACACGTCCAGCACTCGGCGCGGGTCGCGGAGAATCAGCAACACCATCATGGACCGCGTCGTCAAGTTCGAGTCCCTGGCCGTGGACGGGATGGGCAGACCTACCACGCCCCCGCACCAGCATGAAACCAGTGAGTCGGCGGTGTAGATTGTCCTGAAGGCCAGGGGTAGAAAATTAGAGGCTGACCGCACAGAATATTTCCCCCCAACACCGACGGAAACTTCACAGGAGAGCATGTCACAGCAAGTCGATGGCGCCCGGATGGCACGATTCTCGGACGACTATGATGAGTCGATGGAGGAGACAATCAAGCCGGTCCGCAACCACGGAAACCGGGCCAACCGGTCGTCGGGTGTTTTTGACGACATGCGCCACCAGGCCGAGGCTATGGCAAATCCCACCCATCCCAACATGATGCAGATGCCCTTGACCCCGGCAGACTTCATGAACATGAGCAACGTCAACGCGGAGTTTATGAAGATCCAGACAGGAAACTATGCCGTCATTCCAGTGCCTTCCGACATGCAGCACTTGTCGCCGCCACTTTCGCAGCAGCCGACTCCGGCATCCATCCAGGGCGTTTTTGATGGCAACACGATCGGCTCGGGCATCGTCAGCCAGGGTGCTTTTGGCAACAAGACAGACATGTGGCCGACTGACTTCGACTCTAACCTGACTATGCAGTCGTTTGCGACAGGCCTTTCGGCGGAGGAACAGGCGACAATGTGCCGGCGGCCAGCCCATCGACGCAACGAGTCGATGGCCAGCATCGTCAGCGCCGCCAGCATTGCGAGCATTAACATTGACGAGACCAGAACCGAGACCGGCGTGACACTGGACGACATTGCCACGTACATTGATGGGCCCAACCCGGTCGATGGCAAGTGGCGGTGTCTCTACGACAACTGCAACAAGCGTTTTGGCCGCAAGGAGAACATCAAGTCGCACGTCCAGACGCATCTGAACGACCGCCAGTACCAATGTCCACACTGCCAGAAGTGCTTTGTCCGCCAGCACGACCTGAAGCGTCATGCCAAAATCCACACCGGCGTCAAGCCGTACCCTTGCGAGTGCGGGAACAACTTTGCGCGTCATGACGCGCTGACCCGCCATCGCCAGCGCGGCATGTGCATCGGCGCCTTTGACGGAGCCGTTCGCAAGATTGGCAAGCGTGGCCGTCCGCGCAAGACACGGCCGAGCGTCGACGAGCGCCGTGACAAGTCTTCTCGCACGCGGTCGAAGCACAAGTCGGCCTCGGACTCTAGCGGGGGAATGCTGTCATCGTCTCCGGAGATGTCATCACACTCTGGCTATTCAGACAGCTCAGCCGTCAACTCTCCACGGACCGACGATTCGGACAATGCATTCGACGATGAACCTTTCGAGGGCATGGTTGATGACGCTATGCTGGACATTGGCTTCGGCCTGACCACCACGACCCCGCATAGAACCAACAGCGGCACGATGAACCCGAACGCTTTGACGGTCTCGTCAGCCCCGATGCCGGGTGCAGGCATCTCTGCTGAGGAAATGGTGAACCTGATGCCTGTTGTGTCGCCGTCTGAGCATGCTGCCGCCCTCGCGGCCTCGCCGTCAGCAATGAGCCACTACTCGCACATGTCCCACGCGTCGATGAACAGTGGCGAGCCCAGACCGAAGGAGCGGGACGGCGAAGACCGCCTGCTTCCCACCAGTCACCCTGCATCCCCCGCCAAGAGCATAGCCAGCCACTACACACAGCATCCCAACACACCCCCAGAGCTGTCAGCGTCGAGCTCACCGCCGCATTCTTCCACACACTACTTTGAATTGGACCCCAACTCGAGCTGTGCGGAGGAAGATTCGATTGGCTTGAGTGCTCCACTGACGGCGGGAGGATGTGGCCCGCTGGGCATGGATATGGGCGGCTTCACAGCCGGCCCTCTGGATGATGACGTGATGCTGATGAAGGCCTACACAGCGGACGATGTGCTGGTGCAGCTCGACAACTCGGGGCTCAGCATGCTGAACACCAGCAAGTTTGACGACGAGTACGGCATGTTCACCAACAACGATGACGTCTTCTTCGGGAGCAGCTGAGCGGCCTGCTATTATCGCGCTCTTGTACCATCAGTAAACGGTTGATGAGCTTTACGAGGACCAGATTTGGGTATTATGTTTCTTGCCACATTGCGAGCTGCGGCTCTGCGCTTTCTTGGCTTTGATGCTGATCTGCAAGGAACCTCTGTAAGATACAATAGGGGGCTAGAACAAATGGTTTTCTTTTTTCTGTTTTCGGGTGGTTTATATTTCTTGGGCGGGACATATTTGGGTATTCCGAAGTCAGGTGGGACCGGATCTGGAGTCAGTCAGGACATCGGGAAACTAGGATTAAAGGAAGGAAGACGGCAGAAGGTGGCAGACGGTGGCATAAGGCTATGCAGGCTGAGCACTGGGATGAGAGCTCGCAGGGCCCTCGTCCCTACTAATTTTGCTCCTTCGAGTGAAGGATGGCTGGCTCTGATACTCCACCTCTAGCTTCCTTTCTGAGGCGGTTGCTGTTTTCAGTGTTTTCGGAATACCTGCCTGCTCTCGCCAGTTTCCATAGTGACAATTGAGCAACAATGGGGCGAAGATATGATTGGCAGCCCGTACGAGTAGAACAGCTGGGCGCTCGTGGAACACAGCGTTCACATGACCCGTCACCTGACCTTGATGTCATCCATCCCTTTGGTTCATTCCTTAACAACGGCACTCTTCGAGCAAAGCCCCAATTGAATCGAATTTGGCTAAGGTGCCCGACCCTAGGATACAGCCTGACCGGCTAATGCCCCTCATCAACGTCACCAGTCACAATAGCACTCAGGCACGCCTTCGATTTCATCTCCATTTTCTTCTTTACCTGCTCGTCCCGATTTTGTCACACACCAATATTCCCAGGAACGGTTGAAGAGGAGCATGTCTTTATCATGACCATGTGACCGTCACGTCTTCCTTGACGACAAGGAACAAGATCGAGCCAGTCTAATCAACTTGTCGGAACGAAAACCACCAACGGCCCCTCGTATCTGTCAATTTCGTTGACGTCGAGATGAATGCAAACTCGCCCTCCCCGCTGCCTATGCAGACGTTGCCCAATGTCGGGACTCCCAAGCGAAAGCGGGACGAGCGCTTCACCGAGTATCAGGGCAACGGCAACGGCAACAACAGCAGCAGCAACATTGCCATTTTCTTCCCTCGGCCCATCAGCATGCCCACCACGCCCTCTGCCGAAACACTGCAGCTGGACACCAGGTCCATACACGAGCTACCGTCACCATATGCCGAGCCATTGTCCAGCATGCTAGCAAGGGATGGAAGCAGCAGTCCCCGCAGCCGTGTTGCTCACCGCTTCCGCAATCTAGCCATTGGCGGAAGCAGCGGTGACGAGAAGGAGCCCTCAGCCTCAGCAGCCGACAGCTCGCCCACGAAGCGCAAGCGGATCCGGCTGCTAGGAGAGGAGCCAGGATGGGGAGGGCTTGGTGGCAGTGGCGACAACGACTCGTCCAGGAGTCCTGGGCGCCGAGCCCGGCCATTCTCGCCCTCTCCATCTCCGTCGCGCCTAGTCGTCGACGCCCTTCGAGCCTCGCTCACGTGGCAGGAAGATGAGATCACCGTGTACGATCCGGACGATGCTGATGACGACGGCACCGGTGTCAACGGCATCGGCTTCCGGCCGACCCCAGCCATTGCCCGTGCCCGTGCCGTAAAGCGCCGCCAGCAGCTGGCCGACTACCGCAAACGCGAGGAGCGCGAAGCACGTGCCCGTCGCAGTCTGCTGCGCCGCTCCCGAGCAGCTGCGGCAGAGGAAGAAGCCGTGCGCGTGACCGAGGCATTAGCCCTCGCTGCAGCGACAGCAGACGCCAGTGCTGCACCAACATCACAACCGCAATCGCTACCACTACCACGACCAATCGCTGCACACGATGCGGCCACGCCACCATCACCGACCTCCATCCCAACCGCCCCGACATCATCCAGACGTGTGCGGTTCCTAGACCCCGGGCCCACGGCCATCCACTTCCTGGAGCCGGAGCCAACTGCCGTCCTGAGCTCCTGAGCTCCTGGGCTGGGCTTTCCTTGTTTGTGTGCTTTGCATGTGCTCTGCGGCGTTTTACGAATTGTATGAGGGTCTCTGTGTTTGAGGGGAGAAGTAGAGGAAGGGACAGGCGATAACGCTTACTGTCACTGCGGCGAAGTCATATTACGATGCTGTTTTCTTCGAGTTGTTTCTTTTACTTGCCACTATGCGGATATCGTCACGCCTGTAGCTTTATTGTTTTTATTCAAATAAAATACCCCTAATGCCAACTCAACCCCATCTTTGACCGAACAGCTTTACCAACCCTGGCTAACCGATCAGGTTTGACCTGTCACCATAAGAGGCAAGCACGGGCGACGCCATCGCCACTTCCTTATAAGGCAGCTTAGCTATGCAGATGATCTACACCCGCAAATGGTCTCTTTTCTCTTGACTGCATACCCCTTCTTCAGCTCTCTCATCTTCCTGGTACCCTACCTCACTGTTTATCTACGCATTCCCTAATCAGATATCTCCTGTTCGACCTACCTACAAATCGCCGACCGGGCGCGAGCCTATGTAACAACACAAATCTCTTAACTTGTCTCACTCCTATACATATGTCCTTCACTCCGCCGTGGAGGTGCATGGGGGCAAACGATATCGACGGTTATCAGGAACAGCCCATGTCTGTCGCGGCCTTTGCAGCGTCACTGGCGCAGCTTAATCTGCACCTGGTAGAAGCAGATGGCGAAGATACAGTACAAGCCTGGGTGAAATGCCTGTACGACGAACCGGCGAGAGCCGAAGCTACTCCGAAAGTCGCTGCGTAGGAAGCACCAGGCCGTAACGGGGATGGCATTCAAGGAGCTGACGAGGCAGAGAATCTGCATCGCTCTACCGGTGCCGCCATAGGCAAGCAGGAGGCTGGCGATAACTCCGGACTGACCACCATCTGCAGCCGGCCGAGAGGTCTGTATACACACGGGAACGAAGACTGGGCGGTGCCGAAGGACGAGATGGAGAAAGGCAGCAGAGGAGAGACGGGTGGCTGCGACGGTGTCCCGTTTGCCCAGCTGCCGTGTCTGACGGACAACCATGTCCTTGGTGGATGCCGTCGATCTCTCCCTGCTGAGATCATCCCCCTCGACCTCGACCGTCCCCTCCAGGACAGCACAGCCGACTGCTCCTGTCCCCGGCACAGAAAGATCAGCAGGCTGCACGTTGCGATCCAGGAATATCTGAGGATGCCTGCACACCGGTGGCCGGGGCGCTGGCGCGGACGCCGTTACAAGGAACGCACATGGATGAGCTCGCTTGACGGCCCGGTAGAGTGGCCCACAGACTCCGACCGACAGTTCGCTCTCTGCAATAGTCAGTGGCGCAGACATGGGCCGCGACTTGCAGCCGGCAGCATCTGACGGACTCGCACTCTATATTGACTAGACCAATCGCCTCTCTCGCCGATTGGACATGCTTATTTTCTCTAAAAAAAAAATGGCAGATCTCTACTCTGCACATCTAAAGTATGTTTCACGCTACATTTCATTTATACAAGGCCGTGCCGTACACGTCTTCGTCTCATCGTGTCGTAGCAAATGCTCGTGTCCCGATAACTCGTCTCACAGCTCCATGGCACGGCCGCCACTGCTTCCCAGGACAGGGTGTAAAATAAAGGCCTAAACACAAACACGCTTGAAATAGCTGATCGGGGCAAACTCAAGGCCAGGTGATCTAAGCCATACATCGTTCCAATCTCCTTGCTACTTCGAGAACTGCCCTCTCAAGGCATCAACCTCTCTTTGCAGAGCGCTCAGATCGGCCAAGATGGCGCTGGCTGACGGGTTGTTGTAACTGCTCTCGTTGCTCCCTTTTCGTGGCGTCACTGTCCCATCTGTTGCATTAAGCGGGCCATCGGTACTTCCCCGGCTGCTACCTCGCGCCCGCGGTGGCGGTGGTGGTGGATGTTGATGCAGATGTGCCTGCACGCGATGCGACAAGGCATCTACACCAAGGACGCTCGATGGACGCCCACTGGTGCCGCTGGCCAAATCGCCCACCTGTCCTGTCTTGCTCTCCTTCTTTCGAACAGAAATGCTTCGTGCCGGCGGTGGTGGTGGCTTGGCTAGTTTTGCCGGTGTAGCGCTCCCAGATATCACACTTCCGACCAGCCCGGACACAGTGACAGCATCTCTGCGCACCACTTCAGCCCCGGGACTTGTACTTTCAAGAAAATGGGTGCCCAGCGTGGTCGGCGTGACTGGCTGGACCTGTCCTGAAACATTCACATTATTCCAGGCAAAAGAACTGCGGTTGCCATCCACCACGATGGACGGACTGGACGCTGCTGACGGCATGGAAGGAAACGATTGAACCGTAGGGGAGATATACGACGTTGGCAGCCGCGCTGCATGATGAGGTCGTCGTGGAGGTGGTGGCGCAGGCGCGTTGATGGTGACTCTGAGGCTGGAGGATATTGACCGTGTAGATTCAAACGAGGACCGCCGTGAAGCCTCGGGGGACCGGTCCTGTGCACTCTCTGCCCACGACGGCAATGACTGCGCAGAGGGAACCCGATCCTGGATGCTTGATCTGCTGTCGGACCTGGCATGAGCCATCTGCCGCCGAGGTGGAGGGGTAGGCTTTTTCGTCTGTGTCGGAGCCGGTAGTGCTAGTGGTGGTGAAGAGGCAAGCAACTCAGCTGCCGGTTTCGAAGGTGGGGGGGAGATTGAGAGCGTAATGGCGTGCGAGGCGTTTGGGGGCGTCGGTGGGTGCGGGTGAGAAACGGCGTCATCAAGAGCATCCAGGTTGATGTCGACTTCTGGTATCCTCCCTGCGATTTCGCGGTCAAAGAGGCTTTCAGCTTTCTCGCCTGTGCTTCGGAGTATGGGTGGCACCGGTAGAGGCTTGTTCATATCGGAGGACGAGGAAGATGGCCGGATGCTGCCGCCACTGGTTCGGCGGTGGGGTGATGTCATTGCTGCCGCTACCTCATCGGCTGCTTCCTTCACATTGTGCGTGGAGCTGATCAGCTTCCCATGACGGGAGCTCGGTGGTGGCGGCTTCTTGCGCGGAGTCTGTCTCTGTGATGGGGTGGTATGCGGTCCCTGAACAAACCTGCTTCGGTCATCTTCTGCTCCGGAGATCTCGTGGGATGACCTCGGAGAATCCCAGGGTATATGCGCCGTGTCGAAAGTCGAATGTTTCGAGGTCGAAGAGGCGTCGGTGAAGCTCCCCAAATCGGTTCCGGCTGCTCCTACTCCCGTCCCGCTACCATCTGCTTGGCCTGTCATCAGCAGCCTTCTGAATGCGTCGACGTTCAGGGGCGCTTTCCCAACAGTTGGGGCAGTTGCAGGCGCAATTGAGGCTGGAACGGGAGACTCCCCACCTTCGTCCTTCTTATCCGGCTGCGTGGCTCCAAGTGTCTTGTGGAAGGGGTTGTGAGTCGGCACCGGCTGTGTCGATGGTACTGTAGGTAAATCTCGGCCAGACTGGGGCGCCCGGTCGTCATCCGTGTCTTCGGAGCCGCTGCTGTATTCGTCGTAGCCAGGAGTATCTGCAAAGTGCACAGCGTACTTAGCCGTACCGCTGACGCTGGCTGTTGCCGTGTCTGCAGCCCCATAAGCGGGAAAGCGAGCTTCAAAGTCGGCATCGACGGATTCTGGTGACGAGGGAGGCGACTGCACTCGCACCTTCTTCACCGGCTTGGGATTCAGAAAGGTGGTAGACGGCGGAGCCTCGGTGGATTTGGGGAGTGCCCGGAGCTGATCTCGAAACTCATCGCCGGTTGGATGCTGGAGACTCTGCAGGTGTTGCTCGAACAAGAAGGCTGCGGCAGAGCTACCGGAGCTTCCGGCAGCTTTGGCACCGCTGAAATGCGGCAGGTCTGGCCCAGCAGAAGGAGGGAGACTGTTTCCCGATGGCAATGCGACAGCAGCAGAGGGTGTCGCAGATCTTCGGCGGAACGGATTGTTGGACGTAATTGAGGTTTCCGCCATGGCTGTTGTGGTGCGTGGAGAGACAGGAAGCGCGCGTTGCTTTCTGGGCGGCCAGGCTCTGTATCAGAGGTGCTTTGCGGGGTACAGCCGTTGGACGCTGGGGAATTTGTCGAGGACTTGGGACGCCGGTTGAAAATATAGGGCACTTGCGGCTTTGCGCTGTGGCTTCTGTCAATAGCGCCCTAGAGTTAAGCGGATTGAAAGAAAGAAGATGGATAATGAGCTAGGCGATAATAAGTGGAAGGGAAGATGCAACCCGCAGAAATGTAAGCTTCAGCCTGTCGCCATGGTCACTCTCAATACAGCGTTATGGCTCTTTGTTTCCGCTCGTCTTCCCCTCTGCCCAATGCTTCTGTTCTTCAATCGACTCTGCTTTGGTCGGGGTTTGAAATTTGCGGCTCTGCTTCTGCTACTGCTAGGGGAAGTGCTGCTGCCTAGAGGAAAATGCCAAGCGACTTTATAGTGTTGTCGTAAGACTGGGCTGGAGAATGACGCGTGCGTGCGTGCAAACGATTACGGTGAACTGTGGGTTCGTTGTATGGTCCCAGCGCCTGGCAAAGCAATCCGAAGATGGCAAGGTAGACAATATACAGAGAAGCAAAAAGGTTGCGCGGAAAAGAACGCACGTTTTGGTAAAGGCGGCAAAGATGGAAGGTGCCTCTGTCTCTTCGCCAAATCGACCACCTTCGGGCAGTACGGATACGGACGGAAAGGAGGGGGCCGGAGGACAGAGTAGCTAACTGGACGGGGCTCTTGGGAGGGGCGGTGCAGGCAGGTGGGGTCCTATTTTTGGCCGTATGCAATAAATTGCTCGCTGCCCGCGAAGTAAAGCGCTTTGTCAGCTGCCAGATCGCATATCGCAATGTGGGCCGTTTTTGTATTCAACATTATGGGAAAATGCTATTACATACCAGGCCGAACCATTCTGAGGGAGCATGAGACAAGATGCGTGCAATACCTGTGGGTCTGGGGAGGGCCTCCTCTGTGAGTACTCCGTAGCTTGGCACGGCAATTCCATGCGCAACCTGTCGGAATTACATACAGTACTCCGTAGTATCGTGTTATTTGACGATAACGAGTGGGTACACACATATCTTGTCAAAAGCATGTCCGTTCTAAGCACGGGATGGTCTGTACGAGTACAATCAGTATGTCGGTAGTGATCGCACAATCTGACGCACTAAAATGAAGAAGACGAGCCAAAGCGACAGAACGAAGCTGAGAAAAAACGGTGTGCGGCCTTTTTGGCGTCTTGGACAGTTGTTAGCGGCAGTACTTGAATATTTAGCGGGTCGACACCGCCCCGGCAAAGTATGTTATCAAGCACGCGCGATGAGGAGGTTTCGGGGCGATTGAGTCGTAGCTTGAAACTCGATACTGTACGGAGTACGGAGTACTCCGTATGTATGTAAGAATATACGACGTACGAGCACGGAGTATGGAGTAATACATATCTTGCAATTTCGTGGCCTTATCTTATCCAGATGCTGGTTGGCACACGTGATGCGCTGCCCCTTTCCTAAATGGTAAACACGACCCCTGTGCTTCCGATTTGTATCTCGCCAACATTGGCCAGGACGCGTTCCGGCACCACTTGATGTTGCAGGCTTTAAGAGATGTCGAGGCTGCGACGTTGGCTCCTCTCAGAACCTATGCGCACAAAGCTTATTATTATGTAAAATACGCAAATTCTGCACTCCGTATCTTTCTATGCGGGGCCGGAGCAGAACTTGCGACTTGGACAACACCAGCAAGATGCGGAAAATCAATCAAGCCTTGTTGAAAAACAGCTAATATAAGCCCGTCATAAAAGTGTAAGCAAAATATGTGCGCAGAAGCAGTCGTAACAATCAACCATGCAGAGACTTGACACAATCACTTCAATCCCACAAACACTGCTCCCGGCCTTCCTGCCTCCTCCAGGCGGACAAACGCAATAATCAACCCGACGTACTTATATATCACGTACACACTCAAGATATACCATTGCCCGCCACCATCCGTCGCCTTCCAAGATACCAATAAACGCCGATCTCAAACCAGAAGGGGGTACCATCACACGTAACTATAAAAACAACCTGTGCAGCAGACAACATTTGCGCTCACGAAAAGAAACAAAAAAGAACAGGGTATGGAGCAGATCATGCCGACTCAGTAGACTTTTCCTTCTTCGACGCAGCCTTCTTCGGTGCCGCAGCCTTCTTGGCAACGGGCTTGGAGACGCGGCCTGACTTCGTCGCCGGCTTGGCCTTTGGCTTCTCGGCGGCTGGAGCAGGAGCGGGAGCGGGTGCAGCAACAGCAGCAGCCTAGAGATGTGTTAGAATAAAGGGCCGCAAGTATGGGGTGAGATGCACTAAAACAAGGTCAACGTGCCTTCTTCTGGGCAGCCTTCTTGACCTCCTTCTTCGGGGCAGCCTTCTTGGGAGCGGGCACCTCCTTCTTGGCGGCAGCCTTCTTGGGAGGGGTAGCCTCCTTCTTAGGGGGGGCGGGCTTCTTGACCTCCTTCTTGGCAACGGGCTTCTTCACCTTGTCGGCCTCCTTCTTCGGGGCTGGCTTGGCAGCCTTCTTGGCAAGCTTGGTGCCGCCTGAAGCGCCCTTCGGCTGCTCGAAAACGCCCTTCTCAACGCCGGCCCGCAGCGCCTTGTTGAACAGGGAATCGAACATAGTGTCCGTAACGGACAGGCTGTTGTTCGCCTTGACATACTTCTTCAGCGATTGCCGGCTGGCGGTCGAGTTAGTCTACTGAATGAAGATTGAGAGGGAAGCGCAGCCGGCGCGACGGCGACTTACCTTGATCCGTTGCGGTCCTTGAGCTGATCCGTTGCGGTTGCGTTAGCGAATGCTGCGGTCAAATGGAGGCTAGGCTGGGAACAAAGCGCGCGGGGGAGCCACAGCAGACAAAAAATCCGTCGCAAAAAAGAGACAAGCTTGCGCCATGACATGCAGACAGAAAATGGGCAAAGGTGACTATACGCTGCAAAGAATGGTGCGTATTTACCGAGACAATAGCATCCGTAATCATATCCTGCGACGAGAGTTAGCGCAAAATCCACATTGCGACAGTGCAAATTAAATCGTGTCGCGGTATCATTGAGCGCGGCGACAAACCTGGTACGAGGCATGGGCAGCCTTCGCCTTGGCCGCGGCGGTTTCAGTCTTCTTCGGAGGCATTTTGCTGATGTGGTGTGGGTGAATGAAATGTTGGGACGTTGCGAGAAGCGTGGGCGCGACGGGATTCTTGGATAGTGGGAGCTTGCGCGGTGTAATAGAATAAGTTTTGAAAGGGTGTGAATGATGTTCAATCCAAAGCTGTTGAAGAACGAGAGGAGAGGAGAAGAGAAGGAAGAGAGACCGGAAAGAGAAGCAACGGGGGGAGGGAGAGGGCAGCTGCGCGCCTGCCGGGCGACTTGTTTATATATGAGAGCGGGGGTCGCGGCGCAATCAGTAAGTGCGTGCGGTCGCAGCATTCTTTTTATTATTAAAACGGGTAAGAGCGAAAAATATTAAGAGAATAATAATAAAATCACACGCCTCGTTAGCGGCGGTTGGGCTGCGTGTTATTTTTAGTGGGGATGCGTGGACAGCACATGAGGCACAGAACAAAGACCGGGAAGAGAAGGCGACGAGACGAGGGACCGACACCATACACCCATAGCCAAGTGGCCCAGGCGCTGCAGCGAAATCAGGACTGGGTATCAAATCAACCCCTTCTCGTAGCGCCCCGATGTAAGATCAATGGCAGATTGCCCGACACGGCTAATGGAGATCCTGCCTGCACGCAGTCATCACAGGGCGTCTTGATAGTTGGTCTTCTGGCAAGTCTTCGCGTTGTGTGGAGGTACACTCGCCAGCAGGCACTGCCATCCTCCTACTCCGTATGTATGCTTTGATAAATCCGCAGGATACGGAAGAGCTCTCCAGCCAGCGCCTCCCTCCTTGCATAGTGTTTCACGTCTCGTGACACCCCGGTTTTGTTCCACGGGCCGTTATCACTGGATGGTTCCTTTCACGTGCACGCGTACTGGTATGTGTCTTACGCAGTGCATTCGCGCACTTTTAATCTCTTGAATGGGTATCTGTAAGATATAGGTGTTGGTGCTGCTCTCTCCGGTCAGGAAGTCATGTATGTGATCGGAAAGGTGAGCACCGGCCACCCCCTCCCAGGGGGTACCACGTCTCCTGATTCGTCTCGCCGATCTAACCTATCTTACATACTCCGTATTATCTTACTTATATGCGCACAGCCACCTGTGGCACCTAGAACCACAACCACCAACACTAACTAGCGCTCCAATATGACTAGTGGCCGATAGCAAAGACGGCAACACAACAGCTTTGGTGGGCAGGTGTTGCTTTCTATCTGGCTGCTTCCTGATTGCGGCTGTCAAGCATTCTTTTCTAAAGAGAAAAAATACTCCACCCATCGTTTTGCCTTCTTTCCGCTGTTCTTTTTTATGATTGGCCGCCCAACCAGAATTGAACAAATAACAAAAACAAAGGACATCTTCGAGCGGATCTTGCGTCCTTCCCCTCTCCTCTTACGAATAGAAAGACTTCTCCTTTTCTTTCTTTATGTTAACACCCCTTATTTCTTGCGCCTGGCCTTGTTCCTAAACTGTCCTTTCTTTTTATTTTCCGGACCTTGTCATTTCGTATTGCGCATTGTCGCTTCACGTTCGGACTCGTATCCAGGCTGCAGCGCAGCAGTATGTAAGATACTATGTATGTCATTACGTCTATGTACATATGTATCTTATCTTACGGGTAGGCAACCCTGCTTCAATCTTGTCGCAGGATGTGGGCACGAAAATCGGGGTCGCGCCGTTATGAAGTGCACGTTCCCAGCGTTAGTTATTATTTGAGTGGGGCAACCAAAATCTAACATCGTTTAATACGGAATGTCCCAAGCTTGTTAATCCGGCAAGCCGCATCTTGCTCCGCAGTACAGAGTATTACAGTTGTATGTTTTGCTTTATGGAATGCATATCGCTTCTTTTACATATACTAGTGGTTGCGCACAATCTATAAGCCCTCTCGGGATTTACAGTGTTACTAAGTATCTTATTATGACAAGATGGGTTTTGACCATTGTAACGCATTGACTCGTTCCAAAAGGGTTGCCCGTTTGTTTGATGCAGTACGGAGTAGTCGATTCGCATTGGACTTCCTACACCCGAGTTAGTAGTGGTGGGGCTTTGTCTTAATGGCCAAGTTGCGACATATGTAGACCACTTTTTGATACTGGAAAAATACTCACAATCTTCATACACCTAGACCTATAATTTGTCCACACAACCATATATTCTTGAAATATAACTCTACAAGACAAAAAGCAAGCCGTATTTATTTGAGGGTTAAGTATGTATCGTTGGGTTATCAAGGCAATCTCGACTTGAACATCTAGTACAAATTGGTTGTTGATGTGATACCAGATAAAACAACGGCAGTATCAAGTAACAACTTTTGCAACAGGGTCTGAAGTAACCGAACAAAACATCTAAATTGTTACAGTTAGGCTCCCACTTTACTTCCTACATGATTCTTAAGGATATCTCAAGTTCCAAGAAAAACCCCATGTTAGCCTTTCCCATCAACATATTATAGATAATGCTGTCAACAACGTGACATTCTTCTCTGATAGGAAGAGCTCACTCACCCAGCACACGCGATAGTACTCAGACTGCAAGCCGTGCTTTCCTTACACCTACTTTCTTCCCAGAAACAAGCCAGAATACGACCAGGCAGATGCAGCACTGTACCTATCATTATCAAACTACCAACGCATCATTCAACAGCACCACGTCGGCCATCTTGGTTTAGTATCTACAGATCACATAATATGTCTTGCGAAGAGAACGAATTTAAGCGAATAATCGCCTTCCCAACTTGATATTCCACGACTTTTCATAGGGATATAAACCATCCAGCGCGCCGCCCATCCCCCAAAAGGAGAAAGTCCTAAAGCCCAATCACTAATCCTTCCCATATGCAGAAAACAAACCCTTTGTCCCTGAATCCATACACGAACGGACGCTGGTCTTCCCGCCCCCCTCGGATTCAGCTGGAAGAAAATACAGCAAGCCCACACTCTATCAAGACTCCGCCGCATAATGAAGCACCATGACAACAATAGAATTACAGCTTACATCGACATATATGACCGGGCCCCCTTAAATGCAAAACTTTCTGTCTAGCCTTGACAAGGCGCGTGTGTCTTCGCCTGATGGCGCGGGCTGCAAGAACTGCTGGGGCACCATTGCAAGTGGGGCACCGTTTCCGGCACTGCCGGCGCCCGGCCCGCCTGCGCTCGGTGACGGCGCGGCAACCGAAGGAGGGAATCCCAGATGCCGCGGCGAGCTGCCAGCGCTGTTGGTGTTGGCAGCGTGAGCGACGGCAGCCTCTGACGATGACTGCGTTGGGTGCAGCAGCGCTGACAAGCTGGCCTTATTGCTACCATTGGCACCACATGAGGCGCCATTCGTGTAAGTAACCGGGTATGAGTGCCCGTTCGTTGGTGATGGAGAGAGCCGCCGAGGAGACGACTGGGTTGGTGGCAGACTGCTGGCTGGTGCAGCAATTGTCGAGGAAAGCGCCGGCAGCGACAGCGACACTGGAGGAAGGTTGGTCCTGGACCCAGGGGGTGCACCGTATGAAGATGCAGCGGTATTCGCCGATGCCGCAGCGGACGATGCAGACGACGACGCGGAAGACGCGGAAGACGCAGACGAGACCGGAGGGAGCGCCGGCAACGATTGGCGATAGAGCGATCCAGGGGACCTCGACAGATGGTGGAGATGGCTTCCACTGCCTGGTCCCATCGGTGACTGCTGGCCATACGAAGGCGTTGCCCGCGAGATGCCCGGACCGGAGGCTTGTGGTGGCGGCAGGGGCATGCGGTGATCATACTGCGGCGGTGGGTTGCTGTAAGGTGGGAGGGAATGTGAGAGCGGCGCCTGTTGGTGGGCGGTGTAGTAGGTTGAGGGCGGAGGTGGTGGTGGCGTACGAGAGTGTTGCTGGCCCTGGTGCTGAGGCTGATGAGACTGCTGCTGTTGGTATGGGGCGGAGGCTGGGGAGTAGTGACTGTAAGGTGGCGTGGCAATGGGCGAGGGTGGCCAGGAGTAGCCTTGCTGGCCGTACGGCTGATACGGCTGGTGGTGGCCGGGACCCAGCTGTTGAGGCGGCCCACTGTATGGCGGCAGTGCGTGGTAGTGGTGCTGCGGAGGCTGCTGGTTCATGGGCACCCGCGCAACGGCGGGGATGGGCGTGTTGTCACTCATACTCGACTCCGGATACATTCCCTTGACGGGAATGACGCTGCGCAGAGTGAGATCGGTAGTTGGATGGGGCAGATCGGGCTCGCCAGGTGCTGGCCGGGCGTAGTATGAGATCAAATGCAGATGCTGGCCATTGGATGTGGTGATGCTAAACGACTGCTTCATCAGACCATCGGCTTTGTAGCGATAACCGTCGGGTTCTCCGTCGTCCTGATCCTCGTCGCTTCCACGGCCGGACGAGTCGGGCGTCTTGCCGCTCACGCGCCGCATGGTGTTGAACCCACTCCCTCGTTTGCCTTCCATCTCACGGTAGGTCAAGAAGCTGCCAGAGACGCGGCTGGCACTCCACGATTTGCCGTCGGTCCATCGCCGCATGCCCGCTTCCCGCTCGTCCCATACGAAGACCGAGCCGGATCTGATGGCCTGGCGTTCCTTTTCCGACAACCTCCGCTGCACACGCGGAAGGAGGCCTAATCTACAGGCCTCAAATAGCTTGATTGCATCCGCTGGGGTCCGTACAATGCCATGGTACGTCTCCATGGGGTGTTTCTGTGCAGCCATTTTTGGCGTTAATGGGTGGGCGACTGCCCGTTTGAGAACTGTTTGTGTGCTCTCCCGTTGTCTCTGCTCACTCCCAGTGGACAGGCTGTTCATCCGAGTGAAAGCAGGTCTGATTGATGTGTTTGGGGACTGATGTCCTCCCGAGTTGTTGGCGTCACCTTCGTAGTTGTGCTGGAAGCTATCGCACCATTCGGTTATCCGCAGGACGTCAGAGATGAGGGAGATAGCGCAGACGTTGTATTGGTCCCTTTCCTTCGTTGCAAACACAGCTAACAAATGAAATCCAGGCTGAGTTAAAAGGCTGGTTGGGGATAGGTGCACGATGCCAACGCTATAAGCTTGATTACTACGGCACGGTGGCCACGCGGCTGGCAAATAGAGGGACCGAGGAGCAGAGTGTTGCGTGGCGTGCCAAGACAATAAACCCGGCTCGATGATCGACGGGCAGTTCCTGGCGTCAGGCTTAAGAAGGGCAACCGCAGACGAGGCGAAATAGGCGCAGGCAAGCTGAAACGCAGTTGTAGAGGTCTGGGCGGACAGTGGAATGGTGTGGAGTGTTCGCAAGAGGTGTGGCATCAGCTTGATGACGTTAGCTTTTCCCTTTCTCGTAAAGTTTTCTCTGTACGGAGTAAACGTGAGAGCGAAGATGCTCAGGAACGATCTGAAACGCAAGTCAAGGTGTGGGAAAGAACGGAGATTCTAGGGACATTTAAACGACGTTAACCGATGCGCAAGGGGAATGGAGGCAACCATAACAAAGTACGGAGTACCGGGCCGTGGAATATCTCCATGACTGCGTTGGTCTGACAATGTTCATTCGGGGAGTGGGCCCGTCCCGCAGGTGGGCGAAACGCGGAGACTTCGAGACGAGCAAGGGGAGGGGGTTAAAGACGAGGGCCGCGCACGCAAGAGGGCCCCTCTCATAAGCTCGAGCGCTTTGAGTAGACTAAGGAGGACAGACTATCCTACCCAGTGCCGCAAGATGATATGCACGGACATACAGATAGGGGAAGGGGGAAAGGGCAGAATAATTTCGTCCGGAGAACAGAGCCAATAACGGCCGTAGGCCTTGGTGATGAAGCTTCCAGAGGGCTCTCGTGAGCAACTGATATACCCAGGAGTATAGCGTTGCATCGTCGGCTGGATCCGACAGGACGAGAAGCCGTCACGAAGTAGTTGGTCTCAGTCTGGGGCCACCATCACAGGTCCCAGCAAGTTCGATCCGATTGCCAGATCCCCGATACACACCGAGCTCAGCATACCGCTGCTGAGGCTGTCCGGGGCCGACACTGTCCCGTGTCCTGCAGCGGTTACTGCTGTCGTCGTTGCTTTGTTTCATTGATGCAGATCCTGCCTCTCGCCCTGTCGTTCCCGAGTTCAAGGGCAATATGATCGGGCCATACGTCGTAGATGGTGGCGGCCGGTGTTGGCTTGAAGTCCCGGTTGACAGGCAAGACAGACACCCCACCCCTTCACCTCTGGAAGAGGGTCGAGTTTACGACTGCTTGTGGACCATGCTCAATTCAATGGCGCCTTGTCCTTGTTGAAGAAAGAGCTGTTCTGGACCGATCTCCGTTCGTGGAATCCGTCGCCCGTATGTGCGCGCTTAGGTAAAGGAAAAAAGGCAGAGCGGGCAACGCGAAGCAAAAAGAGACAGAAAGAGAGACAAAAAGAATCGTGACAAAGAACAACGTTCGTATACGTACCTCGCAAAGGGCAACAGTGATTACAAGACTGCTTGAAAACAAAATACGGGATGCCGAGTGAGCCGAGGTGGGCGATGCAAAAGACGACGTTTTTAGCAAGACGAGGGTGGCGCTGACGGGCGACGATGAACGATGGCAAAGACCGCAATACAGGATATGAGAAGAAAATGAGAAACAGGAGGAAGAGAGCTGACGAAGGATAGCCTAGGCAAGGTTCGATGAATGTCGTTGCCGGATAGGGCAGGGAGAGACGAATATAGTTCGACTAGCTATTTCATTTCTTTTTCTGCATTTTCGCTTCCCTTCTTCCCTTTTTCCCTTTTCCCTGCTCTGGTTGTGCTCCGTTGACGTCTTTACCCTGGGCTTGGCAGACTTGGTAGAGGGCAGATGCGATAGCAGGGAGTGGAGGCCGTTCTTGGTTGTACTTTGTATCTGACTCCTCTTTTTCTTTTCCTTTTTTTCTTCTCTCTTCTTTGGTGTCTCTCGTGCTTCGTGGAAAAGCGGCAAGAAGTGGGACAATCTTGGCAAGTTGTGGTGTGGATGTATAACAATGGTTGTTTTCTGATACCGACGTCGTAAGTGCACAGCACTCCGTTTGCCGCTGGGGGGTGATAACCTGTGAAATAACGGGCGATTTTGGGGGGTTGCGGCGTTCGACTGGCAAACATTAAACAATCTCGTAGTAGATATCTGACAAGCCACGCGTAATTGTGGTTCTCCTGTCTCTATACCGTAAGCGCCAGGCTTATTTTGCGGTTGCTTCGTACTTTGTAGGCCTATGGTCTCTTTGTGGGGAGTGAGAAAAATAGAAAGGGCGTGTGAAAGACAGAGTGGAAGGGGCGTGCCGAAGAAGGACCCACACTCTCATCATTAAAAAAATGCTGCCAAAAAAGGTTTGCTCCCCACTATACAGCAGGCTAGCGAGCCGCTATAACGGTGGGCCTACTGGAAGAGTATGAGCAACTATTAAGTACGCACACGAGTACGAGAAGGACACTCCGTACTCCGTACATACTACGGAGTATGTTGCCAAGTATCTGTACGACGTACACAGCTCGACGTAGGCTCCGCAAGGTTGTGCTTCTTATGCACCCCCCAATCTGCCAAGCAATGGCCAAGGCTGCGCATCGCAGGAGGGGAAAATTATGCCTATCGCACCGAAATGAACGAGTCAGACAGAGCTGTCTTCAGATGGCTGACAGTGTGAGGCTACGCTCACGGATCAGACGGGAAGAAAAGCTAGCGGGTTGCGTAAGATGCAAGTAAGCTTCTTTGCTTGCTATGATAATGCACGGGCAGGCCTATATGTGGTGAGAGCATGCACAGGTATGACAGGGCTCCTACATGCGAGTACGGAGAAGTAATACTCCGTATGTACGGAGTATGGAGTGGAATTATGACCGGTATCAAGCCGGCTATCTTGCTGCTCCGAACAGACGCCGTGTTTAACATGAGACGTAAGAGATAATGTTAACCGTCCCCAAGAGACGGCGTTCTTGGGGACAGATATGTTCCGGACATGTCCTACTAACCTGTACGATGGAGACTAGGCCCTGATCTGCAGTGATTTTGGGAAAAACACGGGCGATGCCAATGCCATAGTATGTAATGCCATGACAATGCCTGGTCAAGGCAAACATTTCTCGTATTTAACGCTGTTTTCAACAGGTACTCATACTATGTAGAAACTGACAGAGTACTTCCGTGTTACGGCCGGAAGCCACGGACTTACTTTTAATAATTTTACGAGTAATACCCCACGAACTCGTATGCATGTACACGAGTACTCGCACCAGCAAATGGATTAATTAGACTATTCGCACTGCTCTAATTTGCCTGCCTGTACTCCAAACTCCGTACGTACTATGTACGCAGCCCAGCTCCACAAGGGCCAGGCTGCTGGGGTCAACTTGGCGAGCTGCCTGCTTTCGGCCTCTTGCCATAGTTGTGTGGACCTAGCAAATTTCAAGCTTAATTTTTCCGAAGAGGGTCCCAGCAATCGACCGCTTGCCGATGATGGTTGCGTGGCCCCCTATTGGGGGGGGGGGTCTTTTCATTTGGCTCCATTTTTACTTTTCAGTGCCAATATTTCCAAAGATACATACGTCGTAGTAGATGCGAGCCTGCCCGGATCGCTGTCCTCTACTCCGTATGAAGTATACAATTATAAGGTAGATAATATACTATTTTGTTTTGCAGTCCACTGTTGTGTCTTACCTCTGCTCCATTTGTTCAGGGAAATGGCGCCATTAATAATCCACCCCAAGATCATCCTTCATCCTTCGGCTATCTTGGGAGAATTTCCAATATCTGAGTCAACCTGTGCACGATTTATGTCTACTTCCCCTTGTGCTACTTCTTTGTCTCCTTTCTTTTTTTCCTTTTCTCGTGGTTTACGGCATAGACGAGATGAACAGGGCACTCGTATTCCCGGCATGCTTTGTCCAGCCCTAACGGGTCCGTAACCATGGTCAAAGATGACAGTCGTTCCGTATTCCTGCTTCGTAATGCTTATGTGGACACCACCCACCGAAGACGGGCTAACCAGAAGTGGAGAGTGCACACCAATTTTTGCATGAGCGCAAAATTGGTCAGTGGCACAAGACTTTGCACGCCCAGCGGACCGAGCAGGTTGAATGTAAGTTATGTATAGAGATAGTGTATTAGAGCCAATCCTCGCACACCCATACGAGCGCGACACCGATGCTTCGATATTGCAGAGTTTTCTCATCATATTATAGGGAGATATACAGACCTCCGAGTTTTGTCGCAACCGTGTGCATTGCTAATCAGAATCGTATTCGCAAGATATGCCAACATTCTCGGTTATGTTCTGTAATCGTATGCCGGCTTGCACGAACATGCCGGCCTCTCATTCTGAAACATTTATCCCTGGCTATCATAAGGAGTATTAATATTTTGTATTGTACGGAGTATTTCCCAGAGGGCAGGCTTGGCAAGCGCAACTGAAGCGGTGCTGTTGCAACAACCTACACCCTTCCTACAAAAACCGTGCTGCTTCTTGTAGACAACGTCGTACTCCGAAGAGTTTCAGTGCCGGCATTATTTAGACTTTTGTGGGGTCGCGTAAAGAATAGCAAAGAAGGGGTGCGATACCCAAGCGTCCTCGAATTTTAGCCTCATACCAGCCACAGCCGGTCAAAGCATGTGCGAATTTCTATCTTACTATCCGTATGTGCAATGTCTTACTACGTAGCTACTCCGTATGCGACAACACCGCTCAACTCTGCTTGCACCACTGGTGGGACAGTACCTTTACAAGTACCGAGGAGGTTGATCTTAGCTCTCTTGGGAAACAACGAGTTGACCACAGACAGAATGCTGATCTCAGGTGAGCGTCAAGCAAGTTTGTGGAATTGTTACGCGTCAGATACATACCTCCAATCTGCATACATAGCAAAAGCTTTATCCACGCCTAATTAAGTACATACCGCAGGAATGGGTCTCGTCTGTTGTGAGATACATACTTGTTTAAGGGAGACAGCGGTTATTACTTATTTATACGATGGGCATCACCGGTAAAGACAGCGCAAGGCTTTACTGTCCGAGTACGTGTGCATAATGGGAGTAACCATTTTCCGCTACACTTTTTTAGCACGGCATTCCCACGTTGTGCTACTGTATTACGTCCACTTATTAGTAGCAAGCTCAGCGGCACCGATCCTATTTTGGCATCTTCCGCTAGCTGGACCCTATTTTGAAATTAAGATACCTCTTTTACGCCAAATATTTACAGCCACAACGCATACGTAATATACGTTCATTAGCAAACAATTAACTCATCCCAATAGAAAGAATGCTCGCCGGCTGAACTTTTGTGGGGAACGCAGAAGATATACACGGAGAAAATCGTACGGAGTAAGAACGAATCATTGTGGTGTCTATACTCCGTACATACTCTGTACGGAGTTCTCGGTTGTTCGATTTCTCATTGCTACGATGTGTGCTTCAGACTGTCATGATACATGCATTTTGGTGGTATACGATAGTAGGAGCCCAACCCTGGGCGCAGGCCGGGTAAAGCGCATATTTACAAGCCCATTTGCCAGTGTCTAGAGCAGTAGGCGACATCTTGCATGTGCTCATGTAATATACTCAATTCGCCCATATTTCCTGCTCCTCGCGGCAAGCTCACGTATCTTACGAGTACAGAGGACTCGTGCTAGGAAGACGAGTGACATTATGGGGCAATTCTACTTTTCTGAGGGCCACACCAAAAATATCTACGCCGTATGGGGCAAGATAATTTCCGTCGGGTATTACAGAGTCCGAGCTCCTTCGTCCTGTTTCTGTTTTTGTTTCTTGTGGGGGGGGGGGGGCGGGGGGCACCAGATACATCTCTTCCTGAGGGTGGCAAGTACGGAGTACAGCATACGGAGGAAAGTACTCCGTACTACTACGTACTTCTGCCTGTCTGACAAAAAACGAAGAAGGTCGGCGATAGGCGGGTGGAAGCTTGAAACACTTACACGAGGACACATGCATGAACAATGAAACGGTTGGCAGCAGCGTGACACAAGCGACCTGCTTCTTCGTGCGTAAGCTTTGCATCACGCTTCGGTGCCCAAACCTTCTCGTCTCTTGTGCGCCTGCTTGTGCGCCTGTGATCTAAAACATTCAGAGAAGACAGGACGACAATGAGATATGGAAGAGAGACGGCGGGACGAGTTTTCGCCTCTTACGGGAGGCCATAAGCCGTTGATCCACCACATAACGTCCAGTCTAGATCGTAGCGTGCCGCTATGTACGAGCAAGTACGAAGTACGGAGTATAGCACGCAAAATAAGAACCAAGTCTATATCTTAATACCAGCGAAACCAATATGCGGCCGAGCCGTCTTTTTGGTCAATGCTAAGATGTCTCTTTGTATCAGTCCCAAGAAATAAAGAGGGATTGTTTTGAGAAGAAACATTGATGTTAGAGGCTGGCTGGGTTAATGACAATGGTATCTTACGAGTACTCGTAAGCCCTTCTTTTGGGAACGCAAGATGCGTGCTTCTACGAGCAGGGAAGAGGTGATACGGGAGAAGTGATTCGTAAGAACAAAAGGCCGAGCGCAATCGAGCACGAATCAATACTCGTACGAGTACGGAGTACTGGTGCCCGTTGTGTGTGTGGTGGAGTAGGTACGAGGTAATCTACGACGTAATGCACACACCCTTTTCTGATTATTGTTGCAACCTTCTTGATCGGCCGACGCCCTCCTGACCCTTGCACACCCCCTTCACAGTCCCGAGCCATGCCCAACACTGCTTAAGCTTAATTCGCTGGGACGCAGACAAGCCTGCTCTAGCGGGCTAGGGTTTAGCGGGAACAGACAACAAGAAGAGAGAGAGGAGAGAGGGAGGGCCTACGACGTACATATGAACAAGGAAGCGATTGGCCCCCAACAAATAGCGGTCGCTCAGTATGGGCACTACCACGGTTAGTATCACTCGGCGCAAGCGAGGCTGTGGTCTTCTAGACCTTGCACGAGTTCGGTTTCGTATAATGGTTTAAAGCGTGGGTGACTTGTTGCATCATGCTTCTTCGCCATGAATGATTTTCCAGAAGACGAGTATAAGTGCTCCTTCCGTACGGAGTATATGTGCCCAGCAAGAGGGAAAAGGGGTGCAGGTTGAGACAAGAACTTGAGGGAGGAGAGTGATACTCCGTACACGGATCACATGTCGACAGTGCATACGACGTACTCCGTACGGATATATGTAGTCGTATACATGCATATATAGCCACAGCCATGTGCGTATAAGCATACACCACGTATATATCGCCCTTTTTACAGAGTACATGCTTCCTTTTTCTACATAGCATCTGTACTCCGTACTCGTGTACTCGTACGAAAAAAAGTGTTCCCACTTATGCAATAATTCGTATGCTCGGCAGTTACGGGCGGCATTGCACGCCTATCCGAAGTACTCGTACGTCGTACACCGAATAGCCGATCGTCCCAGCCTAAAACCGATCATCATATTTCCGTCTGCAACTCTCGTTCCCACCGCAGCATTCGGACAGTCGCAAAGGCGAGGCTTGCGACTCCTTTTAGAGGATTATCCTTTCATTTTGCCTCTTACTCCTAACCACGCAAGCTCTTTCTTGGCTTCACCATCTTCTACATCCTAGCAGCGTAAATTTACACCCCGTCTCCACTAGTAGCCCCCCTTCTTAAACTTCGGACCCACGCGACCTCTACGAGCTGACGCGGCCTCTTCATTTTAGCGGACGGTGGATAAGGTGCAAAGGGTCGTGGCTCTCCCGCTAGTCGGGTGGAGAGGCAAAAAGGTAGAAAGACATGAATATTGTCACTGGTATCTTACGAGTATCTTAAAGTATCTTAACTACTCGTTATTGCCGTATGTGCCGTCCGTTTCGTTGCAAGATCGGCAGAATAGTGGCAACCGACTGTAGCTTCGGCTGTTGGGAGAGCAGCCCGTATCTCGCCATATAGGGCGCACGTTGTATATGGGCAAAACAAAAAAGGCGCAGCCGACCAGTGTTCTCGACACTGCCGTTGTGTTGATCCTTCTTCCCTTGGCAGGCCAGACCAGATGCTCTGAGCCTGCTTTGTAGAGGCTACATGCGTAGAAGCGGCCAGAAACTTGGCAATCCTACTAGTGGCCAATCAAATTGTGCCCACCATCAAATACAGTTTCTGGGTGGCCCACAAATAACTCTCTTTTTCCTGATAACCTTTTTTTCCCTGCTACTGCGGGAGCATGTAAGATAGTAAGATACATACACGCTCACATCTTACGCCGTATGGGATTGTTACTATTGGGTGCCAGTCCCGTCTGGACAGATAAGTGGCCTGCATAATTGCCCGCCTCGGCTGGCGCTGCTTCTATCGTCAACAAAAATATATTTGCAGGGAGAGAATCGAGATGCTGGAAAAAGGATAAGCTAGAGTAACATGATGACAAATGCCAGAGCTACTCCGTACATGCCACCCGTACACATGACAGCTGGACTGATGTCTGATGATGCCTTTCTCCCTGTCTTACTACTATGAAGCATCCCAGGTGGAGCAACTGCTCGAAAAGGCATACGACGTATTGATAGCGGCGCCTTGGAGAAGCTCCGTACTCTGATGAAGAATGCCACGGGTAGAACCACGGGCGATGCAGTGTTGTTGACGACAAGACCACCGGGCTACGGAGCATACGGAGTACTATGTAAGATAATTACGACGTACGGAGTACTGTAGCCCGTAAATAGTGTTTTACGTAGTATCTTACCTGGCTCGCACGGGCTTTTTTAGTCTCTTTGGCTGTGAAGTCTCCCGTTTCCATGTAGTTCCCGGAGGCGCCACTTTAATTACACGAGCACTCGTACTCCGTACTCCGTACTCCGTACTCCGTAGAAGGAAGCTTGAGGCAATTATCAAGATAGGTCCTCCTTTGGCTCTGCATATCTGCAACTACGGAGTACGACGTACGTCGTAGGGACGCAGATCTGGCCATAAGAGTCACAAACATAAAGAGTCAATTAGGTGGCAGCTGCCGCTTCCTACAAGCACAAAGTTTTCTGGTGCGTTTTTTTGTTCTTCTCTTTTCTTTTCGGCGCCAAGGGTGAAGGCGACGCGTAATTGAATTATGTATCAACATCATGACAAGAAGACTAGGGCTGGGGGGTGAGGACCCCCCTGGGCCCCAGCCTTGAAGACGCGTGGCACTTATTTTTTATTTTATTTAGACTTTTGGATATAACCTACCGGCAGTACGACGTACCGAGCAGAAGTACGAGTAGGGGTGCGTATACGTGCGATAGTGGTCAATAGTGCATGTGTCCGGCCAGCGGTGATGAAAGGGTGGCGGGAGAGTTAAGCTCCTACGGACTAAAATACGCGTAATTGCAGAGGAACAGATGGGCTGGAAGAATGGAATGTTTTTACGTGTAAAATACGAGACGACAGTAAACAGGAGAGAATTGGCACATATAACGAAAGTCTACTCCGTACGAGTACGAATACTCGAGACAACAGCCTCTCTGGACTTGACAGATATTCCGTCGCAGTCCCGGGCCCCCTTTTCGGAGACGGGACCCCTTTGGAAAGTGGCCACGACATACGACGACATACGACGACGACGTCGTGTGCACGCGTAGCAGCAGACGAAATTTGACCCTGCATCCGCAACCGAGGGCCGTATATCCGACCGCCCCATGCTCCCCCCCCATTCAACTCATCCTCCCGAGAGCCGAGCTCTGGCTAACATGCTCCGTAGGAAAATACGAGGACGGATTACTCGTATCAGTGTCGATTTCTGATCTGACAGGACAGATCGTTGCCCACTTCATATGGAATGTACTCGTATGTACTCCGCACGTCGTATGTGATGAGGCCGATCACATAGTCATAGTCGCCACGAAGCCGGCCGAGAGCCAGATGCCATACATTCTTGTGTTCTCAGCAGAGCGGATCACGGCCCGATGTCCCCGTATTGCCCGGAACACAGCTGCCTCGCCAAGACGCGAGCGAACATCGCGTTTCGGTTGCATCTACCCCTTTCCTGTGCCGCATCTGCTAGCTGCTCCGGCCAGACAGGGCCGGCCATACGTCGTAAACCCGTTCTTGTTGCGTTACACAGGTTGGCGATAGCCCGAGGGGATAAGCGAAAAGATGGCCGAGACTGGCATCCCAACATCGCTTCGGCTGACGACCTGTCATCTGCAAGCCCGTTCTTATTGTGCATGTGTGCGTGCCTGTGTACCGAATACGAGAGCCTGTTTCCTGCGGCCTGAGATGCACGTCGCTAAAGACAATATTGCCCATGTCTCTGATTTTCTGTTTCTCCGTCGTGCAGGCCGACGCCGATGAGATAAGGCCCAATTCGGGCAACACACGAGTGTAGATGATCGGACGAGTCTGTAGAACAACCGATTGGGTGTCCTAGCATATATTTTGCAGGAGCACAAAGGTCATGCAAGAGCACGATGCAGTGTACCGTGGGATGCGGCACTGCAGCTTGCTGACTTCTCCAGCAGGCTCCCGGGAGGGCAACATTGTAATGAGGTCGCCTTTGGAGCCGGGGTGTCTTGTGTTGCTGTGTTCCTGTTGCACGGCCTCTCGTTTGTGTCATCGTCGTTCGGGTAATACTCTTCTTTTGCTCGTTCCAGTCAGCCTGGGGACAACTATCTCTGGCTGTCTCTCTCGCATTGTGTGTGTCCTTCTCTGTCTGCCCCCACCCCTTCACTCAGGGTCACTCGGCTTAGCAGTCGCACCGACCAAACCATCGGGGAAATGCGACCGTGTCACGGATTGTCTGTACGCCCGACAGGTAGCAGAGCAGACGGTCAAAGCCGACGCCGAACCCGCCATGGGGAGGACAGCCCCAGCGACGCAGATCAACGTACCAGTCTAGGTCGCTGCTGCTGCTTCCATCTTGGCCAGAAGGTGCACCGTCCTCGGCGACTTGCATCCCGCGCGAGCGCATGGCCGCGACCAGCTCGGGCAGGCGGTGTTCGCGCATAGAGCCGCCGGCAATTTCACAGAACTCGGGCACCAGCAGATCAAAACAATCCACGGTGGCGGCAGAGACGGGCTGCTGGCCGTCCGAGACAGCCGGGAGTTCCCCCGGCTCGCCGGCATTGTCCCTGCTCGGCAGCATGTAGAAGGCCTTGATGTCACGCGGGTAGTGGGTGACGAAGACGGGGGTTTGGCCGCCGCCGACAGCGTAGGCGAGATACTTTTCGTGCTCAGTCTGCAGGCCTGTGGCCCATGTGGGTGCAAAGTCAAAGCGCCCAGGCGCAGCGGCCAGGATGCGAAGGGCCTCGGCATAGGTGATGCGCGGCCAGCGATCCTGCTGCACGAGGCCCTGCCAGCGATGAGCCAGGTCGTCGGTGCTGCTGCCACCTGGACGGGCCAGCAGTTCGTCCGCCACACGGTTGCCCTGAACGTCAGCGGCGACGGCACGCAGCATGTCCTCGACCAGATCCATGACGCCGTCGAGCCGGTCGACAAAACAGACCTCGGCCTCCAGCATGTAAAACTCGCTCAGGTGACGCGGCGTGTCGCTCTCTTCGGCGCGGAAGGTCGGCGAGAGCGTCCACACGCTGCCGACGGCCTGTGCTAGCGCCTCTAGGTGCAGCTGGGTCGACACGGTCAGGTACTTTGGGCTGCGGAAGAAGTGCGCATCACCGCTCTTGGACGGGCTGTTGCTGCTGCTGCTGCTGCTGCTACTAGCAGACGACGCGGCTGACACGGTGAAGACTTCGCCGGCGCCCTCGCAGTCCGACGAGGTGATCAGCGGCGGGTGCGTCTGCACAAAATCGCGGCTGGTGAAGAACCGGTCCAGAGATGAGATGACGTTGGAGCGCAGCCGCAGCAGGGTCGAGTTAAACGGCACGCGGGGACGTAGATGTGGCAGTGTGCGGAGAAACTCGGGCGTCTGGTACTTCTTTTGGATAGGGAAAGTCTGTCCTGGTCAGTGGCCGAAAGGGAAAGAAAAGAGAGAACAGGAGGAGACAGCAACAGACCTTGGCGTCGGACGGTCCCAAGATGTCGACAGACCGGACGTGCAGCTCGTGGCTCTGGCCGACACCGGGTGAGGGCACCCATGAGCCCTTGAGACAAACTGCAGCTCCATTGGCAAGACTGAGAAAGAGTCATTGTGTTAGAACAGCAGCGAAGCAGAAATTCAAAGAACGGGCAACAGCTCAGGCTCAGAAGAGGGAAAGGCTCGCCCACCCATCAGCCAAGTCAGCAGGAACTACGGCCTGCAAAGGGGCCAGAGAAGACCCGTCGCCGAGGGTGACAAAGGTGTTTGACTTCATGGACCGTACCGAGCGAACGAAGCCGTTAACGGCGACGTCGGCAACGGGGTCAGCGGGCTTCCAGACGAGAAATCCGGCAACCGAAGTGGGAAGCAGCGACGAAGACGAAGGCAGAGGCGCTTGCAGGCCGTCATCAACTCGGCATGGCTGGCTCAGCGAGAAGGAGCGGTTGCTGTCTGGCACAGCTGAGAGCAAGCTGGCGATGCATGACCGTCTTTGTCGGTGGCCGACGGCGAGAGCATAAGCAGACACTCGGGTGTTGGCGGCGCCAACGGCCGCAGAGCCCAGAGACGAGCGTGTCCGCAGCAGGGGAAGAAGAGGGGCCCGCATGTTGGGCTCCCGGTGGTGATCGGCCGTAACGCTGGGCTTTCGGATGCATTGCAATTTACGCGAGATGTCGTCCTATATCTTTCTGCCGCGTCTGTCCGCCTTGGCTCGGTCAGCAGTATGCGCCGCTATAGAAGTAAGCCCCAGCAGGCGTCCTGCCAAAAAAAAAAAAAAAAACAAAACCGCCATCAGAAGAGACACTGGCCATGCCTGACGTGCCTTTCTTTTCTCTGTGTCATGACCGGTGCATCGTCCTGTCTTCAGCCGGAGAGGACGAGCCGGCCAGGATCTGATAATTAAACAGCGCCGGCCATAGCTGCTGGCTGGACTGTCATGACCTGACAGCCTTTCTGCGCGTTGCAGCCACGAGCAGATGCGACCGATTCCCCAACGCAAGCAAGGGTCAGGGTAGTATCACTTGCGCATGCAAGACCACAGCAGCGTCCAGAGGGGAACAACTCGTCTCTTCCGCCCTTCAAACAGCACCCAATCATCGGTCGAGAAGACCCACTTTTCCATATGTTGGGATCCGCCCGGGACGACCCGTTTCCTACGACGACGACGGCGATGCATCCTGGCAGAGGGCCACGGGCTACAGGGCAACGGGGCGGAGCGGCCGATCGGAGCGGACAGTCGCGGAAGAGGCGGGCGAGAAAGAGAGAAAGAGAGAGGAAAGAGAATGGCGAAAATGGTCATTTACCCTCCGGTCTGTGCGGACAGACCAAAAGACAGAAAGGGGGCAGGAAAGAGGGAGCGACTGTCGATCTGGACAGGATTGGGAGAACCACGAGTTGTCCGCTTTCCGGATGGTCATCCCAGCTGTGCTGCTGTGCCGTACACATCGTAGACCGCACACCGCTCGCACGGACAACTGCTGGGCCAACTTCTCTAGCCGCCCCCTCTCTTAGCCTCGACAAGGCCAGCTGAGCTCTGTCCCTGCGGGCCGAGACTGCAGCGAACAAGCATTCGTAACCCTGGCAGCCGCCCAAATGCACTTCGTCACCGCTCTCTCCGCCCTGCTTGCCCTGTTGGTGAGCCTCATATCCGCAGCCACACTGCGCTCGGCTGCCTCCGCTGCTGTACTATGTACGTCGTAGACCCGTTACGCTCGCTTGTACCACTGATCTGCCATGAGCAATGTCCACTCCCCTCACCCCCACACCCCCTCTCTCTCGTGCGCACAATCTGGTACCCGAGCTCTGGCTTGGCCCTTTTTTTCGTACTACGCCGTATGCATTTGAATATTGGCCTTCTCGCTTGCCGTTCGAAACATGTTCCCATATCCCGGGGAAGAGGGGACCAGGAGACTAGCTATAGAGTAGCCTACCGGCTGGCTTCATGTTCCTGTTTGCCTGCCTGCCGTCTTGCTGTCTTGCTGCCTGTCGCCTGTTTGCCCGTTGGTACGCCATCAGCTGCCGCTTCCACTGCAGTCGGCTGATCCAACAGAGATCCCCGAAACGTTGACTCATAGCTGTCTACATTTGGCGATATGTAGTGGTATGTGATCTTGCATCTCTGCGCACCAATGTGCCGACACACCGCATATTACGTCCGCTCCACAGAGTCCCCCGTTGGGCCGCCAAGCTTCGGCTTTTTGCCCTCTGCCCTCTCTGCCCTCTCTGCCCTCTCTGCCCTTTTGCTAGCGGCGATCACTTTTACCGTCCTTGCTGCAAGATGGTGGGGGGATCTGCTCGGGGAAAAGGGGAGCTGGCCAGCTGGATGGATGCCCGAACAAGTAGAGCTGGAAGCTATCTTACATACGTCGTAGTATGCAGCTGCCGCACACTAGAGGCTTCTCGGCAGCTTGGGCAATACCCCTGCAAAACTCGCAGCGTGCCGGCTGCCTGGGTGGGCTAGGATCTCTCTGGCTGGCGAGCCGGATTTCAATCAAGTGCCAATTTGGATAGAGACGCTTGGTCCAGGCAAACGAAACAAGCCCTTCCGTCGAATCTCGAACCGCCTGCCAAAGCATGCCCGCTTTTTTTCTCTAATTTACTGCTGTTAACGTGCGTTGCAAAGTTCCGTTCGCAATTGCTGCTACTGTTTGTCTCTTCAGCCTGCTAATTCCTCTTGTGCTGTGTGTTTTAGATCCTGACGGGGATAAAATTAAGTAATACAACGATGGCTTTTCGCTTGGAGGCCGCTGCCCTTCATCGCGGTCCACCTCTTTTTTTTTTCTTTTTCTTTCCTTTTTCTTTCTTTTTTCCGTCCGTCTACCTTTCTGGAGCTTTCTTCGGTTTGATTTTTTTGCTCTCTCCCTTCCTGTGTTACTAGCGCAGGCCCTGTAGGCATGCCTACGCACATACAGACGCACACACCACCTCTACACTCACGGCCATGGTAGCCTTGTAGGGGTCTCGGTTTTCTTTTTCCCACCCATTCACACATCTTGTCTGGCTTTCCCGTATAAACAAGTTGGTGGTATTGGGAGTGTGTGCTAGTGTAGAATGGGGAATGGGGGGTGTTGATCCAACACGGACCTGATCTCATCTGCCAGACTGTATCTTGGGTGTACTGAGTATATAAAGACTCATCCGTCTCATAGCTCATCTCTGCCCCTCTGTCTCCCCTCTTGATATTGCGTATACCCAGTTCTCTTGTGCTTTGGGTTATCCTTTTAAGATTCGAAGAGTCTTTGCATTTCATCCGGGCAGCCGACCTTCAGAGACACATTCTACACGCTTCTGCCTTCTTTCCTTCTCTCTGTCTTCCCATCATCGTCAGCTCTGTAGGCAACACTTGAGCTCCCGTGCCATCTACCCCCTCGTTCCTCTCATCTCTGGCTCTCACCATGCCGAGCTCAAGCTCAAGCTCCCGGTCCAAGCCCAAGGCCTCCGAGGTCGCGGCCGAGACTCGACGGACGTGCATTCCATTGATCCGAGCAAATTACTCGCACATCTACCGTCTCGACTCCACGCTATATCCCCAGCCGGTAGACCAGCTGGACTTCAGCCAGTACCCCCGGCCCTTCTCTCGGACACCAGCAATCTGTAAGCTCGGCCGGACAAGCCCCCACTTTTTACCATTTGCTTACACTCTTGACAGACGTGAGGAATGGCGATCCCGTCAAGGTGGCGCTCGAGTGGCAGGCACATTTTGCGGCCCAGAGCGGCGAGCCGGTGCCGGTGCCCTTCATATGCGCAGCCAACGACAAGCGGCCTGGTGGCGACTGGGAGACGGGCGTGATTGGCTACGAAGTGCGTGACATTCCTCGAATCGTCCGTGGCGAGAATGCAAGTGAGCTGACGACTATTTTAGGAGCGACTGTGTCGACGAAGCACTCTCTCGGCCTCGCTGTCCACGCCTTCGCCCGAGAGCTACTGCCAGACCAACTATCCAATCCCCATCGAGGGCGGCATTCTGTCGGAAGAAGTTGGTAAGTCGACGATGCTGGCGAGGTTTGCCAACGATCGAGACAGACAGACTGACAGATCTCCCAGTCGTGTTCCGTGGACCACACGACCGCTACGAGAAGCTGCCGCCACAGGAATGGAGAGTGCTGCCGGTGTGTTCGGTACCACCGGTGCGGTGGCCCAAGCTGACACAAAACGGGACCAAGTACTCGTTTGCGGAGGAGCGGGACATGGTTAAGAACAAGCTGCGGGCAGCACTCCGCATATGCGTCTATAACAACTACGCCAATATTGTGGTCGGCGACTTCGGCCTGGGCAACGGCTACCGCAATCCGCCGCAGGAGCTGGCTGAGCTGTGGCGCGAGGTGGTGTTATGGGATGCCGATCTGCGCGGCCGCATCCAGTCGATCGCCTTTGTCTTTGAGGATCCCAACCAGAGCACGGCCCGCCTGATCCAGGACGATCTAGCCAAGAAGAGCAGACATGGCAGCAAGAGCAAGTCTAAATCGGGCAGCAGCAGCAGCAGCAGCAGCAGCAGCAGTAGCAGCAGCAGCTCGAGCTCGAACTCATCACCATCCTCGTCCCCGTCCAGCAACAAGCCGACAGACATGGAAATCTACAGCTACATCTTCCATGACGAGGAGATTCAGCGGGTTCTCACACAACCGGATCCTCGGTACGGACTGGGGACTCTAATGAGCCCCATGTAAGGGCTTGAAGGCAAGGCAGGACGGGGATACATGGGAAAATGGGGGACTGGGGGGCGCGAGATAGAATGATACGCCAGTAAGAACAAGACCACCAATGCAAATGTTAAGATCAATGCCTGCAACCCGAAAGAGTAGTGGGGGCAATATAGGAGAGAGCGTGTGTGAGATTAACGAAGAGGGTGTCGACAGGATCGCAGGCTGAAACAGCTTTAGGCCAGTGCTCTCGGGATCCTGAATGTGCTTCCCCTATGATCTGCTACATACGATTGGTTGCTTATTCTTATGTGATCTCATTTTCTGCTCTCAACGGCTTCTTCCGGCCATTAGCGCTTCGGGATGTGTGCTTGTGTATAGGGAGCAGTCCAAGGCGCATGACGGCCGTTGCGGGCTGCTGATCTCTTGTCTGGGCTGGTCAGCAGGGCTATACCATGCCAGCTGAATCGGGGCCGTATATGCGTACTCCGTAGTAGCAAGATCCTACCAGAGAGCAAGCAGGGCCGCTAGACCGACGAGCCTGAAGACAGTCTCACTACGGAGGAAGCTCGGCCAACTGCCAGGCGACGAATAGGAAAGCCTGCCGGGGATGTAGTGGGGCCGAAGGAGTAGAAAGCACTAGCGAGGTAGCCTAGGCAGCCTAGGGAAAATCACAGATGCGGATCATTGCCCAGACGAGGCAGCCTGCATCTCCTGCTACATAGGTCGTCTGTCAGCTTACCAGCAGCGGCTCACCGTGCGTCTTTCTTGTGGGCGATCGCGTGGCGTAGCCGCCACAGCAAAGGAGCCGGCGACTGCGAGGACCGCCGTTTGCTCAAACCGCCGCAGTCGCGGAAAACCACGGCCATGGTTTTGGGCCAGACACAATTCCACTTAACCAATCTGCAAGGTGGACCGGCAATACGTCTCACAAGCGCGCAGCCCAGATTGTGGTAAAGCCTGGGCCCAGGATGCTGGCTGCCGATGGTGATGAGAAAAAGTGTTTGCGGAGATCGGATGGCGATCAGAGACGATCACGACCGTTTGGGAACAGGGAGGCGCAGCCCAGCCAGATGAGCCAAGCCAGACAAGCTGTTTGGCCACATATTTGGAAGGGCAGCCGGAAGGGCGGACTCCGTGATGGGTGCTGGACCTCGTATCTTGTTTTCCCCCACGTCCATGTCCCCATGGCTGGGCAGATTGCGAGATGCGGGCGACAGCATCAAAACGCACAAGTCAAACAGACAAATGCGGTAAACGAGCAGTTTCCTTTTGAGGAGATAGTCCTTGAAATTGCTCATTGAGAGGGTGGAGATGCCTCTGATTTACTGGGGCTGTTTGGGGTATTTTTGGTGTTTTCTGCTGGCGTGAGTACTTCACTCTTCTGTCTCTAACCAGTTGCGGGTTCTTGCCTGGCCATCGTTCTATTGTTTCATTGCTTGAACCGGGCTCGGAAGGTGTCTCTTAGGTACGCCGTACATAGTACAAGTAAACACACAGGAAGAAGCAAGCAGTCATTGGGCTTGCATGGTTCTCACAGCTTCCTGCAACCGCGAGGCTCTGCCGCAAAGAACTGGCAGATGATGCAGTGCATACTCCGTAGTAGTAGATGATTTGTCAAATATGGGGCTTGTCTCTTCCCTGTTTTTTTCTTCATTTGCTTTTTTCCTTTCCTTTCCTTTTTCTTTTCTTTTCCTTTCTTTTCCCTTTTCCCTTCCAATCTTTACTTCCAGGCAATAATACTCCGCACGTCAGTCCATCTGACGTCTTGGAGGCCTGCCTTGTAGATTGAGTCCCATCGATCGTTTTGGGTTGGCTATCCCTACCTTTATGCAGGCAGCTCATCCGCTGCGTGATCCTGCAGTCGAGCGGCCTAAAAGAGGCACTAATCGCCAGCTGAGAACAGGGACATCGGTCCGGCTCCGCGTCATGGGGCCGACGCGATAGCTACTATGTACCCTGCTGCCCTCGCAGGATCGGCCATCGGCCATCAAGCGCATACGTACTGTACATACTCCGTACTATGTAGTAGATGCTGCCTGGCTCTCCGGCTAGTTGCCGAGCTGAAGAGCAGCGACGGCAAAATGTGATACGTCTTTTTTTCTTCGCTTGTCTTTTCCTTTTCGGTCTCGTCTCCTGCTTGTCTGCCTCGCCGTCCGGGTCGCTGCTTCCTCATTTCCGGCTCGTCTGACGACCCGGACGACATAACATGCACGTGACTTAGTGAAGGCCTACAACGTAGAGGAATAGGGCGAAATGATTGGCTTTTCTTTTAAGACATAATAGCGTATACCACAGCGTCAACATCCTCTATTGGCCCCCCCTTTACCAGTACGAAGATCGTAGTCCGGCAAACGAGGTCATCGATCCATCCCCGTAGTCCTCGCGTTTTCGCTGGCCGCCAAGCTGTAAGATATTAGAAGGAGGGTGGAGAAGAGGAGAAAGAAACAGGAAAGAAGAAAAAAGAAAAGAAGAAAAAGACGAGAAAAAGAGGAAAAATGAAAAAAGCCCCCAATGATCAACGAACCTCTAGTTGCACGCCCTTGTGGATGTGCACCAACCAATCGACGTAGCTCTGGGCCTCGTTGTTGCGGTCCTCAACCAGCAGGCGGGCAAATTCAAACTCGGCGCCGTCAAGGCCCTGGCGGGCCAGCTGAATGGTCAGGCCCTTGGACCCGCGCAGGGTCTTGAGAAACTCGAGAATGTTGCGGACCTGGGCGTTGAGCAGCGTCTGCAGCACCGGCAGCGACGACGCATAGGGATCCAGGCTCTGCAGCGTCTGGCGGTCCTCGCCAAAGAGGTCGGCGATCAGATTGGGCGACGTCTGTTTCTCCAGCCAGATCAGACACTGCTGGCCGTTGTCGACCAGGTACACGCCACCCGGCTCAACACGCGCAAACGTCGCGCGCATGGCCGGCGGTAGTCGCAGGTGGCCCGTCTCCGGGTCCGGGAAGCCCTCCTCCGGCTGCAGGGTGTGCAACGGGATGATGCGCGGGTACAGATACAGGCTCAGTTCCAGTGCCCCCATGCATCGAACCATGCGCATCTCGTGCACGCGCCGGTCTGTCGCCTCACTGCCACCCTTGAAGGCCCGGCACTTTAGCAGGCCCAGCATGTACATGCTGAACTCCTTGAGCCGCTCCGGCATGATCAGCTGGCTCGGCGGGTGTGACTGCGACGCGTGGTTCTTCCGATAGCCCGCTAGAATGCTGATCGTCTTCTCCGTCAGCCCCTGCCGCACTTCACGCAGCGAGCTGGACGTGTGGCCCAGCCGCGTCGCCGCCTCCTTGGCCAACACCGAACACACCGCGTCCTGGTCCACAAACTTCATCGCCTCGCGCGCGCTCTCGCTCACACTCGCAATCACGTTGCTGCAGCGCACCCGTCGCTGTCCGCTGGCCGTTGTGTACAGCAGTGCCGACTGGAAGTGTGCGTCCAGCTTCGCGTCCAGCTTGCCGTCGTAGCTGAACGTGATCGCCAGTGCCTTGTCTGCGTCGATCGACCCCATTTCCAGGTCCGCCTCGAATGTGTGCTGGATGAAGTTTCCGTGGTAGCCCAGCACCTGCAGTCCGTTTGAGCACCGCACCTTGACCAGCGCCTGGTAGCCTGTCTCGCGCGTCACTGCGTGCTTCACCTCGGCTGACAGCTTGGCGTTGTCTCGGCCTGCCACAAAGTTGGGATAGTAGAACCCTTCGCCGCCCGTGGTCGACGACACATGTCCTGGACTGTTAACATAAAACACAGGGCGCAAGAAGCAGAGCCAGAAACTCACCAATCGTGGCCACGTCCAGAAAGCCTCCCGACGGCGCAGCCATGAAAAAGTCCGTGCCGATGCCAGCAGCCACCATCCGCTCGGCTACCTTCTTCCATGCCGGATGCTCGGTCGTGTACAGCTTCTTGTCAATCTCGCCGCCAATGTGTTTGCCGTCGTCGCGCAAAAACAACCGGCCGGGACCCCAGGTCGGCAGTCCCGAGATCGAGCAGATTACCTTGCCGCCGGTGGCTTCCAGAGCCGATATGGCAGCGTTGAGCGTCGAGAGCAGTGCCGGCTCCGGGTTCTTGATGGTCGAGAACATCTGTGGCAGCCTCGTCAAGAGCGACGTGATCACCGCCCGCGACTCGTAAGGATCCACAAACAGCCCGTCGCTGAGAGGGACAAACGGATCTTCGATATCGGGCATTACCATCATCTGCGCCTGTTCTAGATTGGCCTGCACGGACGCGTTAGCAGACGACAGCACGGCGACAACAGGTTGAGGGGACACGTACGCTGACGTTGTAGAACTGGACCTCCTTGTCAAAGGTCACAAAGCCGACGCGGGCGTTGGCCGGTATGCTCCGTCGGGGCTCGTCGTCCTCACTGGCCGCCTCCTGGGCCGCTTCGCCGCCGTAGAGCGCGCCGAGGATGCCCTCGCAAAAGGCCTCGAGGAAACCCTTGTTATACGAGTCCTGCGTGGCGTCGATGACAAACAGCCAGCGCAGCCCGACCGGGTCCTTGGTGTAGTACTCCTTAGGCACCACAAACTCGACCGTGCCGCGACACAGCTCTGGGCGCTGGTCGCGGTCGATGCGCACGCCCTGCGGCGACGTCGCGCAAAAATACTCGGCCGACGTCTCGTTGGGGTACGTGCACAGATTGCACACAAACTTGTTGCCGCCCGAGCGGAAGACCATGAACGGGTTGATGTAGGCGCGGCACCGGCGACACCGAGGCGGGCCGGCCTCGCCAAAGTCGAGCACCGGGATGGGCGACTCGCCCGTCTGCAGCGGGGCGAGCGGCTGCAGGAGCAGTCCCAGCGGCAGTCCGGTGCTGTGGAGGCCCTCGGCCGTGGCCGGGATGTTATTCATCGTGAGCCGCGCGAACTTGGGCGACGCATTGCCTTGGTCGAGAGCGACAAACGAGATCGAAGCCGGCGGCGCAACATGGCGCTCAAACGTCGGATATATGTTGGTGAGGAAGTGCTGCTGTGCTGTGTCTCGCGCCAGTGGAATGCTGGGGATGTCGTCGGGAGATACCTTCTGCTGGCCCGAGGCTGCGACAACGGCAGGCGACGCGCCCACCTCAGGAGCAGCCCCAGGCACACCAAAGCCGACGCCGCCTCCGCTTCTCGCCGCAAAGCTGGCCGGATCAGCGGGGTTGGCAGGCGTGTAAGGCGCGTTTGCTGCTGCTGGAAACGGGGAGCCGGGCATCATGGACGCCGCAGGGACGAAACCAGACGCGCCCGGGATCAGCTCAGAGCCGGCAGGATTTGCTAAGAAGCCCATGGATGAGCCGACGGGTGCCTCGACCGTGTGGTAGGCGTGACGATCCTTCTTCTTCCGTCGTGCCGCGTGATGGCCGTCGACACCGAGAGACATGCCGCCCATCTGGGCTGCTAAGCTGTCGTCAGCTGTGCCGGGACGCGGGCCAAAGCCCGGGTTGTCCTGTGCCCGCAGGTCGTACGCGCTCGTGGCCCGGCTCAGCGCCTGTGCTGGAGCAAGCAGGCCCGGAGGAGCAGCCGCCACTCCGTATGGCTGAGCGCCTGGCTGCTGCGGCTGGAGGTAGGACTGAGGGGCGATGGGGGGTTGGAACATGGGAGCGGCCGGCTGGGTGAGACGAGGGTCGTTGGGGTCGAGCTGTTCGCCCTGGCCGAGGGCGTGGAACATGGTGTAGTCAGCCATGTCGGCAGGACGACCGCGTGTGCGCCAGATAGAGACAAAAGGAGAGAGGGAGGGCAAAAACCAAGCAGATGGATATGAGAGGCCAAAAACACAAAAGGGGCAGAGCAGCTGCTCCGCTCTGCAGACAGACACAAGGCAGCTCAATCACGCAGACGATGCGAGCTGTCCATGGTAGGGCCGCAGATTCTGGGGAGCGGAAGCCCTCGTTCTCGGTCTGGAGATGCAAGTGATAGCGTTGACACGTTGCCCGCGAGCTGGAATTGACTTTATCTGGGTCAGAAGCGGTAGGCCCAATCCGATGCATGGTCCCACTGGCGGTGGCGGTCTGGACACGATTTCGTTCCGACAGGTTATTCCGATCCGACACCGTCGCGCCTGCACTTACAGCAGGTGTCCACTGTAAGCTAGACGCGATAGCTGACAAGCATTTTCCATATCTGAACCGACGTTTTGGTCGCAGCCAGACCACACGGACACAAAGGCACATACAGCTGCGACGGCCACCGAGGAAAGGAGTGAGGCATGCCCTGGCGCACATAGTGACTTCAGCCGGACGTCATGTTCACGTTCTGTCCCCTGCTGGGGGCGAAGTCAGAGTCGACGGCGTCACAATCGCTGCTGGAGCTCGATGGCGGCGTCAAGGTGCTGATTGACGTCGGTTGGGACGAGTCGTTTGATGCGGAGAAGCTCCGGGAGCTAGAAAAGTAGGTTTTGCAAGGGGAGAAGTCGAGGATGTATCGCTAACAACATGCAGACAGGTGCCGACAATCTCGCTCGTGCTGCTGACACACGCGACGGTATCGCATATTGCGGCCTTTGCACACTGCTGCAAGAACTTCCCGCAATTTGTGCGGATCCCCATCTTTGCGACGAAACCGGTGATCGACTTGGGCCGCACACTGCTGCAGGATCTCTACGCGTCGACACCGCTGGCGGCGTCGACGATCCCGCGCGGCTCGCTGGCCGAGGCCTCGTATTCGTACTCGCAGTCACTGTCGGCCGAGCACAGCCAGTTTTTGTTGCAGGCGCCGACGGCCGACGAGATCACGCGCTACTTCTCGCTGATCCGCGAGCTCAAGTACTCGCAGCCACACCAGCCACAGGCGCCACCAAGCCTGCCACCGCTTAACGGGCTGACCATTACGGCCTACAACTCTGGGCGCACGCTCGGCGGAACGATCTGGCACATCCAGCTGGGGCTCGAGTCGATCGTTTACGGCGTCGACTGGGGCCAGTATAAGGAGAATGTATTCTCGGGCGCAGCCTGGATCGGCGGCGGCGGCTCGGGTGGCTCCGAGGTCAACGAGCAGCTGCGCAAGCCGACAGCGCTCGTGTCCAGTAGCCGGGCCCCGGCCGTGCTGCGGCCTGGGCTGCGCGATGAGCAACTGCTGCAGGCCATCCGCGTGTGTGTGGCTCGCGGCGGCACCGTGCTCATCCCGGTCGACTCGAGCGCCCGCGTGCTCGAACTGGCTTACCTGCTGGAGCACGCCTGGCGCAAGGACGCGGCGGCGGCGGCGGCCGGAAGCAACGGGAAAGAAGACATTGGCCTCCTGGCCCGGTCTAAGCTCTTCCTGGCGGGGCGCACGTCTGGCAGCCTGATGCGACATGCGCGGACACTGCTGGAGTGGATGAACGACGGGATTGTGCAAGAGTTCGAGGCCGTCGCCGACGGCTCCAAGCAGCAGACAAACAACGGCGGCAATCGAGGCCGAGGAGGCGGAGGTGGTGGTGGTGGCGGCGGTGGCAACGGCGCAGATGACAACAAGAACCGAGAGTCGGGCCCGTTCGACATGAAGCATCTACGGCTGCTCGAGCGGCGAGCACAGGTGGAGCGGGTGCTGAACAGCCAGTCGCCACCGGGCGGCGGAAAGGTGATTCTGGCCAGCGACGCGTCGATGGAATGGGGATTTTCCAAGGAGGTGCTGCGGCGCATCGCCGACAAGCCACGGAACCTGGTGCTGCTGACCGAGGTGCCGGGCGTGCTCTCCGCCAACAAGCGCTCGCTGGCGCGGACGTTGTGGGAGTGGTGGAAGAGCGAGCAGGGACAGGAGGCAGCCAGCAGTGGGGGCGGTGGCAATCCTGTGCGGGCAGGCGGACGGCATCTCCAGTTCCAAGACGGGCTCAAGGTGGCGCTGGATGGGGCAGAGCTGTTGCTGTACCAGCAGTGGCTGGCGACGCAGCGGCAGCTGCAGGCGACACTGCAGACAGGCGGGCCGACGTCGCTGGAGGCATTTGCAGACGCGGGCGATGACGTGTCATCATCGTCATCGTCGTCATCATCAGACGACGACGAGCAGTCGGACAGCGAGCGGCAGGGCAAGGTGCTCAACATCTCGACAACGATTGGACAGGCTAGCCGCAAGAAGGTGGTGCTGCGGGACGAGGACCTGGGAGTGACCATTCTGATCAAGCGCAAGGGGCACTACGACTTTGACGTGCGCGGCAAGAAGGGTCGCGAGCGGGTGTTTCCGGTGGCGGTGCGGCGGAAGCGCAACGATGACTTTGGCGAGCTGATCCGGGCGGACGAGTACCTGCGTGAGGAGGAGCGCGAGGAGGACGGCAAGGGAGGTGAGAGCGGGGAGGGTGGTGGCCTAGGGCGCCAGCAGCAGATGAACCAGCAAGACGGACTGGGCAAGAAGAGGAAGTGGGACGACATTGTCAGCGGCGTCGGAACGCGCGGACGGAGTCGAACGGACGAGCGAACACGAGGCTGGGGACCAGGGCTGCGACAGGGCCGAGCAGACGAGCGAGACGACGGCGACGAGGCCAACCGGGACGGCCGAGAGGAGGCAGAGGAGGAAGAGGAGGACGAAGAGGACGAGGAGCAGCGACTGCAACAAGAACAGCAGCAGCAGTTGGTAGGACCGGCCAAGATGGTATTTACGACGGAGACAGTGGTGGCACAAATGGCGATTGGATACGTGGACTTTTCAGGGCTGCACACAGACCGCAACCTGGAGATGCTGTTGCCGCTGGTGGAACCACGAAAGCTGATCCTGGTGGGAGGCAGTGCGGTCGAGACGGAAGCAGCAGCGACGCGGTACCGCAATGTGGTCAGCAAGCAACGGGGCGTGGCGGCCGAGGACGTGGACGTGTTCAGCCCAGCCGTGGGTGCGGCCGTGGACGCAAGCGTGGACACGCACGCCTGGGTGGTGAGACTGGCAGATGCTCTGGTGAAAAAGCTGCGGTGGCAGAATCTGGGAGGCTTGGGGATTGTTACGTTGACGGGACAGTTGCAGGTGGAGGGTGGTGGTGGTGGTGGTGGTGGTGGAGGTGGCGAGAACACGGCGAGCACCGAGGACAGTCTGGCGAGCGGCGACGGTGGTCTGGTGAAGCGGCCGAAGATGGAGGCCAAGGGAGCGGTTGTTGCGACAAGCTCGACTTCTCTGGGCGATGCTCTGCCGACTTTGGACGTGTTGCCAACAGGCGTGGCGGCGGCGGCACGGGGGGCGGGAACACAGCCGCTGCACGTGGGCGAGCTGCAGCTGACCAATTTGCGGCGAGCAATGCAAAATGCCGGACACACGGCCGAGTTCCGCGGCGAGGGCACGCTCGTTATCGACGGGTCCGTGGCCGTGCGCAAGACGGCGGCCGGCCGGGTCGAACTCGAGAGCATCGGTCTGCCATCGGACGGCGGGCCGGCAACACGACAGGGCGGCACGTTCTACGCAGTCAAACGCATGATCTACGAGGGGTTGGCGGTGGTGGCAGGCGGTTGATGTGTGGTGGTGGTGGATGTGGATGAGGAAGTGGATGTAGGATATGATTTTCCAATCCGATTACTAAGCAACGATTACTCAGCAGATGGGAGGGCTCCCACAGTGACACAATACGAGTACGTCGCAGTGGTGCACAATCAGTGAAACCGGGTGCACAGGAAAAGGGAAAAAAGGGAGGGGAAAGTAAGATTTAAAAAGAAGGAAATCCCCTGACAATCCCCGGGAGTGTGCCGACGTCATGCACACAGGCAGAAGGGAGAGGGTTAGCGTGGGCGCGAGATTGGCAGCCGACCCAGGAGGCTGTCCGGGAAACGGGTAGAGCGAAATGAGCTGTGGGGGGATACGAGGGTCTGGGAGAGCGTTGGTGCGATGGGGCAGTGGCGACGGGGCAGGCAGATGGGGATGATGAGAGACGGACGACGGAAGACGGCATGGAACAGCGCAGAAGGAGAGGGTGGCTGGCAGGTTGGCGAAGCGAGGATGAGGTGTCGATGGGGCCGTCTTTTTTCGGTTTTGACTCTTTTTGGATTTGATCTTTTTTTTTTTTTTTTTTTTGGTTCGGTCCTGGTTGATTCATCATCTTGTTTTCGGCGATAGGCCTGCACGGGCTCGTTGGACGTACCGAAAAGCCGCGGCGGCCAGCACAGCAGCAGCGGCCTGATCGGCGCAGGAGGGCTGGGATGGACTGCGCAGCTGTGCTGTGCATGCACTCTTTGCTGCAGGCGGATGGAGCACAGCCCAGCATCCGGAGAGTAATTATAGCGTCCTGCTGCTGGGCCTTCGGCGCCCAAGGCCCCTGTAGAAAGCCGGCCAATCAGACGTGGCCGACGGGCTCTGCCTGGCTCTCGGCCAGCTTTTCCTCCCTTCTCCTTCGGGCGAGAGAGATTGCCAGGCCAAGACCGAGCGAAGAAAACAAAACACTGCCACGACCACACCACACACACCACTGCTGCCACTGCCACCACCGCCGCAGTCGCCCTTCATCTGGTCGGTCCTTCCTTCTGGCCGTCCTGTCGATTTGTCTGCTTCTTTCTTTTCTCGCTTTTCGCTTTTCGCTTTTCGCTTTTCGCTCCTCTCTTCCCGCTTTTTGCATTCCACCTCCTCCTGGCTCTGCGTCTTTCCCCTTGCCTTCTTCTCCATCGCCGCGACGCCCTCCTTTTTCTCTCGACGTCGACCTCGCGACCGGCTGCATTCACATTGACACGTTGACGTCTACCGCCCAACCCATGATGCCGGCCACTGCCTCCAGCCCCTAGTGCTTTTTGTCTGATTTCGACGAGAATCCCTGCAGCTTTGCAACAGGACGACCGTTTTCTCTCCGGTTCTTTTCGGCCCCCCCCCCTCTTCGTCTCTCTCCCCCCGTCTCGGCCATGCCGTATTTCGTCGGCGACGCAGAGAACGACGTGTCCGTGCTGGCACAGCCTCTTCCGTCGCCCGGTCCCGTCAGCTTTAGCAAGGGCGTGAGCTCGACGATTTCGAGTCGGCCTGTTGTCGGTCCTCTCGCTTCGGTCGACACCAACGGCTTCGCTCATGGCCACCGTGGCCACCGTGGTCCTCCGCCTCCGCCGTCGTACCAGCCGCCATCTCCGCCGCCGACGCTCACCGATGGTCTCTACGACCGCCACTCTCCCTACTCGTCCGACTCTACTTCCATCTCCGGACTCTCCACCGCCTCCTCTTCGCCAGACATGAATGGCCATGGCCGTCCTGGCAGCAGCTCCCGCTCGCATCCGATGCGGCCATCGTCCTCGTCCTCGGCCGTCTCGCTGGCTCTCTCGCTGACACAGCCTAACCGTCCGCCTCCGCTGCCGCCTGCTTCCTCGTCTTCTGCTCCTCATGTGTCTCACACACCTTATGCGAGACAGCCGTCGCCATCGCCGCCGTCACTACCACCACCGCCGCCGCCCAAGACCGACTCACTTTCCCGCATTCCTAAGCTGGCCACCAACGGTGTCCCCATCTCCGTTCCCAGCCCGCTGGTCGACCGCACTCGCGTTATGCCCGAAGGCGCCGCCCCCCGTCTGCCGGGGCTCAGACAGCACCAACACCTCATCGACGACGCCCAGACGCGCAACTCTATGGCCTCTACCGTCGGCAGTTCTATTCTCTCGCCGACCGGCTTGTCTGCAAGCCTGGTGTCACAACAACAGCAACCGCAATTATTACAGCCACAGCAGAACTCGCCCGCTGCACCGCATCGCTTCTCCTCTCCGCCGGCCTACATTCCCGGCACCGGAGGCTCGGCCCCGTCGTCTTCGGGTGGCCCCCTTCCACCGCCGCTGAAGCATCGCCACACGCTCGAGGTACCCAAGCCGGCCTCGACCGCCCGCAACTCGCGTGAGGGTGTCGATGCGGCCACGCTCGTGTCCGGCCGGTTCTCGCCCACGGCCACGGCCGGCACAGGCAGCATCAGCGGCAGCGTCGGCGGACGGCGGGCATCGCTCAGCCTCGGGCGCAAGAACACGCGATCGATGCACTCGGACATGCCGCGCGACGAGGTCGTGCCGGACGAAGACGCCCTTAGGTGGACCGAGGCGTACCGGCAGAAGCGGGCAACCAAGAAGCGGCGGCTCGAGCAGGACGACGACCAGGTCCTCGTCGGCACAAAGGTCGACGAGACCCATGCCAACTGGGTGGCCGCCTACAACATGCTGACCGGTATCCGCGTGTCGGTATCGCGCACCAACGCCAAGTTGGATCGACCGATCACGGACGAGGACTTTGAGGCCCGGCAGAAGTCGACCTTTGACATTGCCGGCAACGAGCTCGTGCCCTCGGCCAAGTACGACTTCAAGTTCAAGGACTACGCCCCCATTGTCTTCCGCCGCCTGCGCGCCATGTTCCACCTCGACCCGGCCGACTACCTCATGTCACTGGCCGGCAAGTACATCCTCTCCGAACTGGGCTCGCCCGGCAAGAGCGGCAGTTTTTTCTACTTTTCGCGCGACTACAAGTACATCATCAAGACCATCCACCACTCCGAGCACAAGTTTCTGCGTAAGATCCTCAAGGAGTACTACCAGCACGTTAGCGACAACCCCAACACCCTGCTGTCGCAGTTTTACGGTCTGCACCGCGTCAAGGTGCCCTACGGCCGCAAGATCCACTTTGTCGTCATGAACAACCTCTTCCCGCCGCACCGCGACATCCACCAGACCTTTGACCTCAAGGGCTCGACCATCGGCCGCGACTATCCCGAGGAGCGCGTCGCCGGCAATGCCCGCGCCACCCTCAAGGACCTGAACTGGCTGCGCCGCCAGGAGCACCTCGAGCTGGGCATGATCAAGAAACGCCTCTTCCTCGAGCAGCTGCAGAAGGATGTCAAGCTGCTGCAGCGCCTGCATATCATGGATTACTCCCTGCTCGTCGGCATTCACGACATCCGCCGCGGCAACGATGAGAATCTGCGCGGCAAGACACTACAGGTCTTTGAGCCCGGCACCGACAGCAACAACCCGGACGGCAACAACGGCGACCCCCAGTCCGTCCTGCTGCGCACGCCTAGCCGGCTCGAGCATCAGCGCAAGACCCGTGAGCTGCGCCAGATGCTCAAGGCTGAGCGACCCATTCCCATCGGCCAGAGCGCCAACAAGATGCCCGACGAGCTGGACGACAACCGCCAGTCCGTCTTCTACAACGACAGCGGCGGCTTCCAGGCCACCCATGAGGACAACACGCCGTCCGACGAGGTCTACTATCTAGGCGTCATTGACTGTCTGACACACGTGAGTGTCTTTTTTTTTCACTCTTTTTTCTTTCTTCCTTTCTTGATACTTTCCTCCCTCTCCCTACTAACCCCACCAGTATGGCATGGTCAAAAAGATTGAACATTTCTGGAAGGGCCTATCGCAAGACCGAAATAAGATCTCGGCCCTCCCTCCCCAACACTACGGCGACCGCTTTCTCAAGTTTGTCTCAGGTGTCACGATGTCGCCCGAGGATGCAGCAAAAGAGCGTGCCCAGGCGGCCGAAGCCGAGGCCCTGGCCGCAGTTGAAGCAGCAGTAGGAGCGGCCGAGGCGGCTGCCATGGAAGCTGCCGCAGCGAATGGCAGTGGCACTAACGTGCCGGCGATTGCAATCTCTTCCGGCCGAGACAAGGGCAAGGAAGCAGCACACTCGGGCAGCTGGGCCAGCTCGATGCGGCATAGGAACGCCGGACCGGGACACCGGAACACGGAAGACGCAGAAGGCTCGGCCTCAACGACGGCAGCACACCGCGCAGCAGAATACGACGCGCTTCAACGAGGGGCTGTGGCCAGCGAAGGTATGATGACTAAGATCACGGTCACGACGAGCGGTGGCACGCTGCTGCCGGGCGCCGTCGGACCGTCTGGGTCGCAGCAGCAGCCGGTGCTTCCGATTGTCGAGGAAGCGGGTGAGGCATCGTCGATCGGAGGACAGAGTCGCCACAACAGCCGGCCCAGCAGCAAGAGGTCGATGAGGAGTCTGTTTGCTGGCCACCGGCCGACTTCGCCCGCAAAGGGCGAACGATCAGGTGGCGAGAATGGCGGCAGCAGCAGCAACAACAACAACAACAACAACAACAACGGCAACAACACTCTCAAGCCCGACAGCGCCGACAGCGGCTACGGCGTGTCCGGGACGCGATCCCGGTCCGGCACGGTGGGCTCGAACCACAAGGCAGCGATACAGCTGAGCCGTGAGAGCCTGGACAAGGACCTGCCACCACTGCCGCTGTTGCTGTCAGGACCGAATGGAAGGGCTTGAGATGGACAGACACTACGAACCAGGAAGACGGAAAGGGCTTCATAATATCTTTTTTTTTCTCGTTTTGTTTCTTCCCATCGTTTACGTTTTCCTTTGTTTGAGCGAGAAGAGGCCGGGCAGAGCAAGAGCAGCAGCAGCAGCAGCAGCAGCAGCAACAACAACAGAAGCTAGACAAAATACGACTTGTCTTTCCGTCTCCTTGTGTCTACGCTGTAATGGCGTTGCTATGACGCGTTCGGCAACAACCCCGTCATGATACCACTTTCGCCTCTTTTGTCTCTTTTGCATCGGGGCTGTTTTTGACCGGCTTTGCATTTATATACTTTACAGGGTCAGCCTTTCCCGCCCATCCCGGTCGTTGCTCCTTTTTTATCTCCTTGTTGTCCACATTTCCATATGTCTTGTGCCGTTATTTGCTTTATGCAGGCTATGTTCTGCGTCCTGTGCTATAGTGTGGCCGAACTCGGCACCGCTTTTGGCCCTTTTTCCTTTTTTCTGTTATTGGTTCATTTTGCTTGTCTTCTCGTTCGGTGTCCCTGTTTTGTCTGCTCTTCTTTTTTATTTTATTTTGCAAGTTCCCTGTTAGATTCCAATGGCAATGCCAGTGCTGGAATGGTTGAAACGATCAAAGCATCTAGACGGAAGGACGTCTGCTAGACATTAGCAAAGGCAAAGGGGGAAGCTTGAAGAAAGCGACTAAAAGCGTTTGCAAGCACGACATGAAAAAGAAGAGCGAAAATAGGAGGATAAAAAACATCAAAAAAACAGACATACGAGCAGAGGACGGTTTCCGTTGCAATTCATGTACAGATATTCAGGATACCACACGGACATGCACGCATGCATTACTTATATAGCTATGCGAATACCATGCACTTTGACTGAAAAAAGCGGCATGTCCTTGCTACGTACATTGTTGAGGAGAGCGTCTTCCTGCAGCCCGTCCGCATCCGAAACGCCGGGAATTCCAATTGACTTGCATCGTGATTCTCGTAGTCATACAGTTCGACCGTTGAGCAGTTTACCGGTCGCCTGGGCCGCTTTGAATCTGCATCTCGTTTGCGCCCTGAGCACGAAGGGCGGCGAGCCGTTGCTCCTTCTGGTAGTTGGCGACACGGTACTTTTTAAAGTGAGCGACCTTGTAAAGTCAGTAAAAAAGCAAGGAACAAAAATGAGCGAAGCGAGGAAAAGAAAAAAAATGAGCGTACCCATTGCGCGGCGCAGTCGCGTTCAAGCTGTGCGTTTTCGGGGCCGCAGGCGGCAGCAGCAGCAGCAGCACCGGCCGGCTCGACCGCGTCGATGATGTTGTTGCGGTCGAGACAGGCAAACAGGCCATCTCGGCTGTCCCAGCAGCGCTGGCGTTCGGCGCGCGAGGGCACGGCAGCTCCGGTGCGAATGGCGTCGGCGCGACGGCCGTCGGGTGTCGTGCTGGCAGCACTAGACGAGCCAAAGGGCCAGACGTACGAGAGGATTCCCATGTCGAGCAAGAGGAACCGGTTCCTAGTCGGGTGCGGCGGCGGGAGAACTGACAAGAGGGACAGTCTTGTTGGCTTGGAAGCTGCCGAAATGCCAAAATTCCAATTCTTTCTCCTGCCGATTGCTTCTCGTCATCATCAACGGCAGAATCAGGCGGTGACCACATATGGACTAGCGTTTGGGACCCAACTACCCCCCCAGCCCGGCAAGGCAAAGGCTACTGTTCGCTACTATTACTAACAAAGCACAATAGTACTCGGTACGTCGTACTATGTAGCAGCAGCAAGGCAACGGCCAAAAAATAACGACACTGCAGCTCATTCTTTCGGATGCGACATCGCTTCTCTCGCTCGACACCTGCTTCCAACTCGGGCAACCGGCCTCTTCGCCCACCCGCAGCTGTCCGCTGTGCTTCTCAGCAGCGCCTGCTAACACATTGCGGCTCCATCTTACAATCTTACTCTTATTGTCCAAGCTGTCCTTTCTCCCTTTCACCACCCCCCCTTTCTTCTCATCGCCTCTCACGACGACATCTTCTCTCTAGCAGCTTTCGGCTTGCAGCTCGAAGCTCGTCCGGACCACCGTCACTCTCATACTGGCCGTCATGGTCCCACGGTAGTGCCTCTGTCTCTGTCGACCGTGTGAACCGGCCACAAAAACGGCCGCCGTCTTCGCCATCTTTGCTCTCTTCACCACTTTCACCATATCGCCACAACATTCGTCGTCCCGCCGCTTCACCTCCTCGGCCTTCTTCCTCTGCTCTCCGCCATGACTCGCCGCCGGCGTCCTCGGCGCTCGGGTGCCCTCACCGAATTGCCGCCGCTGCGCATCCTCACCCAGATGGCCATTCTGCAGGCTCTCTTCTACACTGTTGCTGTGTTGCTGATGCTCTTCACGGCTCTCGTCTCCGGCCGGTCCTTCTCTTTCGACCTCGTCCTCGGCTGGGAATCTGTTCGGGGCGACACCACTCAGGGCTGGCTCGTTGCTTTTGTTTGGCTGCTCACTGGCGGCCTCTTTTCGTACGTTTGGTTCCTTTTTTGTTTTCTCGCTTCGCTCGCGCTGTTCTTCCTCACTCTTCTTCCCACTAACAGCTCAGGTCCATCGTCATCGTCCTCGTCGTCCAGCGCTCAAAGCTCGTTCTCGACTTCGCCCTCTCTCTTCACTTCATCCACCTCCTCGCCGTCGTCCTCTATACCGGCTCCCTCCCACACAACGTCGCCTGGTGGATCACCATGGCTATCTCCAGCACCATCGCCATTGCCGTCGGCACTTGGGGTTGTCGCTACCGCGAGCTCCAGCCCATCACGTTTGGCGGCAAGTCCACCACATCTGCAACAGCAACAGCAGCAGCAGCATCGTCAGCGCCAGGAGCCCCGGGAGCACCGCCCCAAGCTGGTCCCTCCAACGTCGTCGGTGACGAAGAGCAGGGCTTCACGCGTGGTGGCCGCCGTGGTCGTGGCCGTGATGGCGCTGGAGAATACGAAATGGTAGCCATGAAGCTCGGCGACGGCAAGTCCCAGATATGATTGTGCTGCATACCTGCCGAGTGGCCTCTTGTATAGTTTTTCGTCCCTGTCTCCCTCCTTCTTCGTATATCCCTTCCTGTCTGGCTGCAGACATGATGTCCTGTATTTTTATTCCTCTTTCCCCGGCTGGCGCCTGTCTCTGTGATCACTTCCAGGGCTGCAGGCATATTACCATGGACATGGTTGAGCGTATGTATTTTACTGTTGCATCTTTGCTACATCTGGTTCCTTTGTTCGAGAGCCGGCTCATGCGTGTGATTCCTCGCCGACATTCTCGGGCGACTCCTCGCATACCAGCCGATGCTTGAGCCAGTCCTGCTTCTGACACGGTGCTGAACAGTACTTGATGGCCAGACAGCGCAGGCACTTTTTGAGCGGCCCGCCCTTCGCCTCAGTCGCGCCGCAATTGCCACAGGCCTTCACCTGCACCGTCTTCTTGACTGGTTCCTGTGGACCCGGCGCCTCAGCTGCCGGCTCCACTGCCAGTGCCACGGCCGGTTCCACTGACGGGTCGCAGAAGACGGGGCTGATGGCAATGCGTGTGGCGAAGCGAGCTGCCACCTCTGTCCACATCGGCATGGCCACAAAGTCGGGCGGCAGCTGACCTTGGCCGCAAGCACACAGCACCGGACCGCCGGGCTCGAGGCTGACTGGCACCTTGGCATCTGGCTGCACCGCATAGGCACACGTAGTCGGGTCATGCGACCACGTGCGGCAGCGCTCAGCCATGGCTGGCAGCGACACAACTGCCGGAGCCACCACCTCGATCCATCCCGACGTCCGCGCCACCCGCAGTCGCACTCCTTCCCCTGCGGCCACGGGTACGGGAAAGTGCACCGGGATCACAAGTGCCGGCTCTCCCTTGCTGCTAATGACAATACCGACAGCAAACGGCGACCTTTCTGGAGAAACCGTCTTGATATCGATGTTCTTGTCGCTGAGCAGCGCCCTCCCCCGTGCGGAGTCAAAGTTGATACGCCCGGTGACAGAGATCGCCTTCCCGGTCGCCCGGTCGACCTCCAACTTCACCTCTGAAGTCTCTCCTTCGATACTCTCCTCCTGCTGGCGCGCCACGTCTTGAGATGCCGGCACCGGTGGGCACACGGCCGGGTAGTCGTCTTGACCCGGGAGAAACCTGGAGACATGGACGCGTGTCCGGTCTGCGAGTGGTGCGCTGTAGATGATGCCCATGGCACCAACCTCTAGTCCGAATGCATACAGGCTGAGCGGGTCCGTGTGTAGCTCAAGCGAGATCGTGTCCGTCGGTGATGGATTCTGAGCCAGCGCCGTCGGCACATAGAGACACACCACCAATGGTGCTGTGCCTTTCCAGAGCTCTGGGTCTGGCAGCACATCCACTCGAACATCGGCGGGTGTGTCGTCAGGGGACTTCCGGATTGCAACGGTCCCAAACATGACTTGTATATCGGCAAACCTCCTGCATATCGAGCTGTCCTTCTCGTTCCGGATAGCCACTGCCAACGCGGGTGAAGCTGTGTCCATCATGGCAGCATTGGAAAGTCTGTTGAAAGCGTTCCGCGGTACCGAAAACGTCACAGCAGTCAGCCCAGGCTTGCCAAGCCGCTTGTCGCTGTAGATGTCCCAGACGTCTAGGTGAGCCAGCAGGTCCTGCAGATAGGTCGATCCTACGGAAGTGCTGCCATCCTCCTTCTCAATCAACCGTAGGAGTTGGTGACACACATCTGCCCAGTCTGTCGTCACACAATCCTTCACGATGCGCACGAGTGCCGCGAAGCTGCCGCAGTGGAAACAGGGATAGCCACCCTTCCTGGTCAAGCCGCCGCTGCTCGCCGCTCTCGCCGCTCTCTCAGACGAGAACATGGCACGGTATGTGCCCATGAGAGCACTGGCGAGGTCATCTGCACTGATCTGAAGCCGTTGGGGATGTGCCGCCAGGCCGGAGACGTGGTGGCTCAGCTTCCATGTGAGCCTGCTTCGCAGCTGGCCTTTACCACCTTCGCTTCCACCAAGCTTGGCAGCCATATTCATCATCTCCTCGAAGGATAAGCTTGTGCGCGCATTTGTGTAGTACTCGACCGGCGCGACGCCCAGCAGCAACGCCACCGTCAACGTGTGGCCGCAGAGAAGCCGCGCGAACGTCTCCTGTCCATCGGCGTCTTCCCCTTTTCTCTTCACAAGCAGCTCTGTCAGTAACGACGACGACGGCCTGTTCGCCAGCAGTGGGACTCCCGCTACAAGAAGATTCAGCGCGCCCACATGATCCGCCAGGTTGGACGTGTCGATAACGTCAAAGATCACGGGTGCCCTGACTGCTGAAGTCCCTTTGCCATATTCCTTCGCGTCCAGTCGCAGCACCTGGCTATCCGTCCCCCTCCGGAACCAATTGGCACTGGTCTGTTCTCCCGACGAGGATGCCAAGTTTTGCAGCGTGTGGCACAGGACCAACGCATCCGCCGTGACGAAGCGGACAGTCACGGATCGGCCGTCTTCGCCGTGCGCCATCGCCTGGAATGCCCCTGCCATCGCGCGAAATTCGGTGCGTGCAGCTCGCACGGCAGCAAAGGCCCCCGGCACCGTTTCTGCCTCACTCTCGGCCCGCAGCGGCGACGTGTCTTTCAATGGCGTGAACGCTGTGGCCAAGTGGTATCCCAATACGGGGTCCGAGCCGTAGTGCAGCCTGATCGAGTTCGAGACCGACGCCGCGAACGTTGGGTTGGGCACTATATCGGCGGGAATAGCATGTTTATCTTTCTGATCCGCAACCTCTGACGTGGTGCCGTGCTTCCAGAAGTGGTCGTGAGCTGAGGGTAGTTCGCGCAGCTTCATTGTATACAGCGGTGCCACCGACCGGAAGCCTGTAAGGACGGCCATGTTGCCCAGCTTCTGCTCTCGCAACGTCTCCACGCGGTGCATGGCTGCCGCAAAGCCGGCCTCGTAGCTCTCGCGTGAGCCATCCTGCAGCGATGCAAGGGCTGCCTCATAGCGTAAGATGCCGTCCTGTAGGTCCCGAAACGTAGCACTGTCGCTGAAGCGCAGATGCCGTCCGTAAGGACCTGAACGCCAGTGTTCCAGAGTATCTGCTGCGGCTGCCAGCTTGTGCACCTGTGCACGCAGAAATTTCGTGGTCGCATCGTCAATGTGGAGGTGGTAATACACGTCCCATAGTAGGTCGAGATGACGGTCGTCAGCAAGGCCGTCGATCAGGAAAGAGAAAAATGGTACATTTCGCACTGTCAGAATGTACCGACGCCCCAAGGGGTTCCTTGCTATCAGAACAATCCAACGAGAACAGAGAACATTTCGCAAGAAGACGTCACTGACCGTGATTATCCGCAATAACGTCGCAACATGTAATGTCCAGCTGTCTCGAAGCTGTGTGTAAGGTGAGCACGTCGGCGCCACTGAGGGGAAACAATATGGTACGTACGAAACTCGCGCTCCACGTATGCCGTGTATAGGATGGCAGCGGTGTGAGCTTGGGAAAGGATCGTAGACTGTGTTGTGAGATCCCTATCAGAAGCTTGGTTATGAGAGCAAAGAAAGGCCCGATTTTGTCAGAGATGGTGGGACTTCGTTTTTGGGCGAAACAGTGATTTCTCATGCACGCCGAGTTAAAACCGTCACCACCAACAGAAGGAGCGACCAACGTTCGGTTGCCTCATACACATAAACGAACTAAAATTTTCCCCGGTCTATATTCTCAGCTTCTATATCATAATTTTAAGAGCTAGAAAAGGGCTATCAATAGCGAAAACGCTTAGAGACGCAGCACAAATACAGACAGTCAACGCCCACCCCGTACGGAGGGTCCATCACATTTTCACGTTTCCCGCGACAAAATACCGCCCACGTAAGAAAACCCAAAATATATCGACGTCCTATGAGAAGTCCAGGTGAGACATGTAAGCGATCGTATCTATGGTTACGACCGTGTGTCGCCAAGAGTATTATTGGTGCCGATGTGGCATCTGCTGCTGCTGTTGTTGCTGTTGTTGCTGTTGTTGCTGTTGCTGCTGTTCTACCGGTTGCTGCTGAATGTACGCATAGTAGTCCGGTTCCTGGTCGCTGCTGTTGAGTAGGCTGCCGATGCTGCCAACGCTGCCAACACTGCCAGGACGGCGGTGCAGATTCGCGGTACCGCACATGCTGCTAGCCACGCTGTTAGGAACAGTACTGCTGGAGCCGTTGCTGAACAGCGCCGCCTCTATACCTCCGTACCAGGTCGACCATTGTATCCGCTCAATGCCATAATCTACTTCCAACGTGTCCTTCGACACCGACGCGCTCTCGAGTGTCTCCAGAGTCCCTTCCATTCGCACATCCAGCGAGTCCGATGGTATGCTCGACAATGACGGTTCGATTCGCATGTCAGAGTTCGCCCCTAGATCCTTATGTCTAGCCGACCCGTCGTTCTGCGTGCTCTTCGCGCCTCCTTTGGCATCCGCTACCACTGTCGGTTTCCGGCGTCCAGACAGACCGAGGCACTTGAACGATCGCAAGCGTTCAGCGAATTTATCATATATGTGGTTGCGCATCTCGAAGCCAAGACGATGCTCGATGAATCTGGCCCTTTGAAAACGGGAGGCCAGTTTATCCATGACGTCGTCAAAGGCCGGAAGAGTCACTCCCGCTGGCACGCCGGACGGCCGCGTGTTGCCGCGATAGTAGGCAGTCAACATGGCCAACGTGACATCGGCGTGAACGAGTTGAGAAAACGTCGTGATGGGCAGGTGAAAGTAGTCGGCCACGGGAATTGACAGGAATACCTCGAAAAAGTTGTCTGCTGCAATGAAGCAGCGTATTTTGTTATCGCCGGGGCCATCGACGTTCTCTGTAACGCCGTTGCTCGAGGATGCATCGTTGGTGGTTGAGCCGGATGTATTGGTGATGCCGAGTTTGTAAATGTGCATCTCTGTCGTATGATATAGAAGTCTGACAGTAACTGCGGACGTCAGCAGGAAGGAGTAGGCGAAGGAAGATCCATATATCGCCTACTATCAGATTGCACCTCTGGGGGTATGCCAGTAACAATATTTTCCAACTCGGCCACATATTGGCCGGTGAGCTGGTGAACTGGGGTGAGAAAGCGGCCATCACGGAAGTCTGCTTCTTGTCGCACCTGCAGGACACGCCGGATGAGGTAGTACATGCGAACGGTGATTGCAAGGACGGATCCCGTCGAGGCAGTGTCGGTGGCGGGCGCGTTGCCTTTTCCCGTCTCAAAGAACCGACAGGCGTCCTCTATCTGCAGCGTATACTGCAGAGGCGTCATCGAGGATACGCAGGCGGAGACAGAATTGGTGATACAATAGCAGACGGCGAGAGCAGCGCGCTCGTCAAGCGTGTGCCCATATTTCCGCGCACGCTCAGAGCCGTGGAAAGCGATGGATGCGGGGGCCTCTAGGGGCGACCGGTCGTGCATTCTTAAGGATTCAAGCCTGTCCAACCCAAGGTCCGAGACGAGAGACATGGCCATATGGAGCAGCGTCGTGCTCAGAGGAATGGTAAAATTTTGGGTGGTGAAGCTATTCCCCACAGGCAGTCGTCAGCAATCGGCGGGCTGCTGCCTTCCCTCCTCTTTGTTTCGGGCCATGTCCCGACTTACCAACTCAGAAAGACTAATACGCCCTGTAAAAGATCCAATCTTCGGTCGCTGTGCTGAAACAACTGCTCGCAGAAGAAGTTGATGATGCTTCGGGCCAGCCGGTTCTGGTATTCGAAGTCATGGTATGACGTCGCAAAAACAATGGCCAGCCACAAGGCAGGCCTGTTCGCCTGCAGGTCAGCAGCCCTGCTGCCGTAGTTGGTTAATCTAAAGATGGCGTCACAGTCGACAAACGCGCTTTGGAAGAAGCGCAGAGTCCTATCGGCCTCGTGGCCCTCCATATGGAGGCACGCGAGTACGAGCGGATTCGGCACATTAAGCAGTGTGCTGGGCACTGGAGATGGACGAAGAGGTGGGGCTGGCTGTTTTTGCGATTGCGACTGTGACGGCGCCGGTGGCGGTGGCGTCGGTGTCAACTTTGGTGGTGGTGTCGGAGTTGGCCGACTACTGCCGGAAGCACTGGTCGCTGCATAGGGCGGCGCCGTGATAGCACATGAGGCTGCGTGAATGGAGGTATCAGAAGACAGAGGAATCACAACAGCCCCAGCTGATTCAGCCGTCTCCTTGGGAGTAAAATCTGCGGCTGCTCGGCTGGTACCTGGTCTAGGATGGGCGTTAGCAAGGAGGGGAATGAACAGAGGGCTATAGGCCATTTGCGACACGTATAAGATGGGTGGGTTCACAAACTTGAGAGGCCCGACTCGCCGCTTCTTGCGCGGCCTCACTGGCAGAAGACAGTCTCGGTCGAGGCGTTCGCAGCGCTCGCATCGCGGGCAAGCCTGAACGCCGCTGATCGATGAAGTGGTGTAGATATCAGTTCCATCCGGACTGTTCTCAAACCCCGATACACCAAAGCTCCCAAGAACACTGTCCCGGCTGCCGCCAACGCTGCCATCGTCAGGGAACACGCACTTGGCCTTGGCGGCCGAGCAGCTGAGACAGGCACGATGGCCGCCTGGCGGCACAAACTTGACCGACTCCATGTGGTGGAGGATGGGAGGAGGGGAAGCCGGCGGGATTCTCCAGGTCAGGATAAGGACCTGTCAAATGACATGCCACATGTTGCCAGAGCATTAGGAGCGTATCAGAACAGCGCCACCGCGTCAGGAGGATTGTCGGAGTGGTTGGTGGTGGCTTTAGTAAACAAGTGAGCTGCGCCAAGCGAGGACGGTGTCTAATATGCGCTTGTCAACCCAGGACTCTGGCAATTCAGACCTGGTGGGGGATTGGGGAAGCAGGGGGCTAAGTAAAGGAGGAAATGGAAAAATGACAAGATCTTCGTTTGCGGTGTGCTCAGTCCCCTCCTACCGGACGAAGCGGGAAAATGTCGACCACCGCCCCGACTGTTGGCCTGGACGAAGACGAAAATTGTAGATGAAGGCGAGTGGCCCTGGAGCAGGGCCCGGCAGACCTCGTCGACCGTTGATATGTGAACTATCCCGATATAGTTCGGCCGATTTCTAGCCTCGTTTTGGGTGAGCTTAGCAGGCTGTGTTCGGCTGGGTCGACTGTGTCAATTTTCTTGATTTGACTTGCCAGCCGGCATTGAAAGTGGACAGTGTGTGGAGATATTTTGATGGGCTTGATCTAGAGGGGGGTATTTATCGGGCATGAGCGAGAAGAGAGTCCCATGCTTCGTATAGCAAACACTTGACAACAGGCGCCATTCCTTGGTCGTGCCTGCCCTCCACATTCGGATTGCCTTCGTATTCTTCTTTTATCTTACCGCTTTAGGTAGGAGGCCGTTCTGTCACATCGCTATTACCTACTCCGTACTCCGTACTTTAAAAACGGCCCCCAATCTCGCCACGCCCTGAAACAGGCACTGGGGTGCCTTACTACACTTCCTGTCTGGGAGAAACTGACCGAACAGGGAAAATCACAAGAAGCAACACTAGTCAAGTCAAGCCAGACAGGACAGTAGATAACAGACAGCTGGATTAGTCTACGAAAATGCTAATAGAATTGCTCGAAGCCAAATATACACAGTTGGAAGACGCAGTAGGAAGATCCCTTTCACCAAACTGCATGGAAATGAAACAGCACGTGCTCGTAAGATCATTGTTATTTGCTTAACGCATCTGCATCTCAGCACTATGCCACCGAGATATCCCAAGCCGTGGCAACCGTCCGCGTGCGTCCGTCGAAGCAAGCCGAACAAAACAAAAGAAAAGATGGCCGTTTCCATCGCGAGGTCGCCAGAGAACATGAGCAGCACGGAAACTCCTTTTCTGCATTCACGGTATCTGGCACGATAAATATGAAAAAAAACCTAGTTGAGAGAATGGCTTCGTTCTGCGTCAGATCTCGAAATGTAACCAGAGATTTTGAGCGACAATATGGAGAAATCTAGGAAAAAAAAACGGAGGACCGCATGCACGAGATTAAAGAGAGACAAAAAATAGGCATAGTAGGGGTAGGAGGCGCGCAGTCATTCTGGACGGGGTTCGGTTATAGACGGCTTCCCTACAGCCAACACAACGATTAGAGTGTTGGATGTGTCAAGAGCGCCGAGACGAAAGGTGCTATAAACAAGGTAGATAGATTTTCTCCTACACCTCACACTAAGCCCCAAAATAGTCCAAATTCTGACAAATGAAACGCCCGCCAAAGTATCGATCCATCGGCAACAGAGGAACGAGGGGAAATAAGAAGAAAAGGGGTGATATAGGGAGGAGGTAGTAGTGGTAGTTGCCGGATGCATCTTTGCGAAAGTCTTTGTGAAATCCCAAACGCCGGGTATGCCGATGGACAAGAAGTAAAGTATAAACAGGTTCGTGCGTCGTGACGAGGGGAAGCGTTCAAGCATTGGTGACCTGTGTCTGGTTAGCAGGCGGAACGCAAGTGGTCCTGATACGACGAAAGCTAGCTACTGACCCTTAGAATCTTCCGCGAGTAGTCCTGGTTGTCAGCGATGCTGCCGTCGCTTAGGCGGCGCTGGGCCATCACAGGGTCCAGACGGGTGTCTGTCCCGGAGAAGCCACCGCTGCTGCCGGGCGGTTTGCCAAAGAACGAGTTCACGGCCGCGTTGCGCCGGTGCTCATCCTCGATCTCTTGGTTGCGGCGGCGGCGAATGTAAAAGATCGCGCCACCTGCAACGGCAGCGGCGACTACAACACCCACAACGACTCCCGCGGCGATGCCAGCCGTGCTTGAGTGGCTCTTTTTAGCCTCGGCAGAAGAAGACGCGCTGTTCGTCTGCGTGACGAAGACGGTATGGCCTCCAGTAGTGGTGGTCATAGACTGTGTGGCTTTGGTCGTAGCTGATGACGTGGATGTCGCACTGGAAGAGGAGGAGGAAGATGACGATGACGATTCATCGTAGGTCACCTCGTAGAGTTCGATACCTGTGTTATAGACAGTCCAGTAGCCCACACCACCACATGCGTCCACGCCGTATCCTGTGCAGGGTGTGTTGCATTTGCTGTCGTCCACAAGCGTGCTGTTTGGAGGATAGCTGTCGCCACAGTAGCACCAAGTGCCCTCAGTCGTAGCAGCCACCCATTTACCCTGGGCTTGACAAACCGTCTGACCGCACTGGCCCCGCGAGTTGTACTGCTCTTTGGAGGTTTTGTTGAGACTGCCTGCAGATGAGAAGCAGCCCTGGACGACAGGCTGATCGATAATGGGGGCCGATGATGGCTGCTCCACACCCATCTTCGTAGTTGCTGCTGCTGCGGAAGACGCGGCAGCCGCAGCGCCGGCCAGATATGCGGCCGAGAAGGCGAGTAATGTAGTGCACTTCATTGTCGATGTGTGTTAATGTAGGCCGATTGAACGAGGTGGCTGGGATTGTGGTTGAAGGCGATTCTCCGTTCGTATATCTCGACGGTTGATGCCAGGTTATGCGGCGAGAAGCAGACCGGAAGAATAAGTAAGGCCCTCAAAAGTCGGAAAATAATAAAAAGAAATATGGCTTGCTTGTTGGTGTGTATTGTTGGTCCTGCCAAAAAGGAAGCGCAGAATGGGACGGGGTGACGACTCCTTTGTCTGGATATTGGATTGCGTGAAAGAATCCTGATAGCCTACGGAGCGGCAAGGTAAAGCAGAGCCGAGTTGAAAGGAGAGCGGTGTCCTCGTGAGTGTATTTTTGGGCTATTCCCTCGAATGGGTGAGTTCACAGGTGACGAGACATCGAGCTGCTCAGTTTCCCCTCTCCGTGCGCCTTTGTCGGGCCGATGGAAACAAGAGGCGCTCCTTTTTGAAGTCTAAGACCGAGAGACCTTGGATCGTGGCCGATAGAACAGAAAAAAGGAACAGAGTATCGAGAAGCCAAAGGAAAAAGAGCGTCGAAGATAGGTTGAAACGAGTGACTGTTTTTGTTGCGTGAGCGATGGGAAAAGGGGAGTAAAGAAAGGACAGGTGGGGAGAGAGAGAGAAGGGACGGGAGGGAACTTGGAAGGTGAGAAGTTTTCCGCTAGGCAGTGGCCGGGCCTTTCACCAGCGTCCAGATGGGTGGGGCCACTACTACACACATAAGCCACGAGAGGGATCGAACAGGTACAGGAACGAGGCAGGGCGGAGAAAGGGGGATGACTTGGGAAATTGCACCGGAAGTGGGGAATTTCATGGGAGAGAGGCAAAGCAAGTAGCGATACGATATTGAGGAGTACCTAGTACCATGTCGAATTAGTGCGGCCGAGGTACCCTGAAGGTGATTAAGTGCCGCGGAAGGCACAGAGGTACTTTAGCAGTACCATGCCCTGAGCTGTCCCAAGTTCCAGTGGGTAAGGGGCTGCCCATAACCAATAATGGTCTAGTAGAGTGCAAGGCCTGCAGGGGCTGCAGCCAATGGTGTGTCTAGACCGGTGGATTTGTCTACATCAAGCATTATGGTTGGTCTGCAACAAGGAGCAGCGCGAACAGCACGAATACTCTGGCAACCAGAACAACAATGGGAAACCGCCGGTGCACATGTCGCGCCTCAAGGGGCAACGCCAATCGGCAAGCTTGCACAAGGACGTGCCATATACTCGTAGTGCACATATCTGCACCATGTGCACTGTTCATTACGCCGTGCTTGTGACTGGCCGAGATAGCCGTACATAGTACTCCGTAGACGCTCTCGTCAATGCAGGCGTGTGTGCGAGACAGGATGCACCGGCATGCCTTCCCGCTGTGCCACGCGGCGTTGAAAATAGACAAGAACCGAGATTGCAAGTCGCTGTCCCGTTCCAGAGCATTCGTCACCCCCCGGGAGCACTGGCTAGCCAAGCGGCGAACGATCTCCTATGGGAAAGACGGAGTTTTGACGTGAAACAAATACGATGCAGGGCTGTCCGAGTAGAAGATGGTAATCAAGACCTCTGAAGAAGCGCAAATACTGCTCGGGACATGCGAGAGATACTCGTTGAGAAGAGAGGCACCAACACGTTGAGAGAGGTGGTCTGCCCCTGTAATTGCAGTGGAGACTAGCCTCTCTGGCGCCGTTTTATGAGGGATGTTGGCGGAAGCGTTCCCTCCCTATCTGGCCAGACCGCTGTACGTCGTAAAATAATACGTGTCTTGCTTGTACTCGTACAGCGCAATACTGCTTAATGTCGTACCGGGGCAGACGAGCAGTGTGCCAGAACACACCATCACCCTCCGATAGAACGTACCCTTACCACCATTTGTCTGTATCCGTATGTACGAGTACTCGTAGTGTGAAGCTTCCTATCCCTTTTCGTTTATTTCAGCCCCCTAGGGGGGCACCGGATCGGCTGGACAAGGGGCGTCAGGCATTATGCTCCTGTAAGATAAGATACAGTAAGCTAATTAATCGCCTCATAATAAGCCGTACTCCGTACAATGCCGAGACGCCGCTTCGCGACACAGCCTCTGCTATGTATACCCGGGACCGTCTCGCATCTGCGCATCCTGCACATTTCACCTCCATGCAACAGCAAAACGAATTGCATACGTCGTACGGAGCACTCCGTATATTGTTGCGAATGTTGTAGTCCAAGCACGCAGATTACATAGTACCTGTCCCGAGTAATCTGCCAAGCCTAAATTCGCCAAATGAAAGTCTATGAGAACGCGCCCAGACACCAAAATCCTGTTTGCGGGGGTGATATGTAGCAGTTGGGTTCCAATAGCAAAGACCGCTTTTGCACTTTGTACACGTGAGATACTTTGCCTGTACTCCGTACAACGTCGAGCAGTTCGTATCACAGAATGTGCTCGTCACCAACCATGATGGCTGATCTGCGAGGGCCTGTAACTTCGCATTCTGACCTGTACGGAGTAAGTGCACAAGTCTTGTCAGACCGAATGGCGGAGAGCGCCATGGCTCTCAAGCTCGTTAAGGAGCAGACACTCCGAAATGGACGGCTCCAAACACATAGCACATAGTATTTCGTCAACCCTGCATTGCATCCACTTACTCCGTATATGGCAGGGAAGAACTATCTTACCTGTACTCCGTACATGGTGTTGACGAGTTACGACGTACGGGGTACCGTAGGTATGTATCTCCTGGGTTCCTCAATGCTCTGTGCGTGAGAAGCAGGGGCCATTTTATCCTACCCTTGATGATTGGCTCATTATCGGTTCGTGGATACGTAATAGGGAGACAACCTTTTTTTAGAAGCCCCAATAGTCCATGTGTCTTAAATGCTACCGGAGTGGACCATATGCCCCATCGTGGGCTGAAGCTGAAGGAAAGGCCTACGACGTGAAGAAGACCTAGCGAACAAGCATACGGAGTACTACTCCGTACGAGTACTCCGTAAGATACAATATTGCAAAAGAAGAAAACCGGCAGAGCAGTACTGACTTGTTCAGACCTCGAGGTGTGTCTAGCCTTGGCAATTCCGTGCCTTGTACTCCGTACAAAGTAAGATACATAGCCATTTATGCAGCTGACTCGATAGCGCAGCATGTGCTCCTACATATGTACAGGTGATCAGGACAGTTTTTCCCAGTCGCAAGCATTTTCTGACCCGCTGTTCGGCTCAGACATCACGTCATCTTCTGTGTCGGGTGATGTTCCAGGTCTAGGGACCGTTCAGGTTTCCAGCATGTTCACAAAATGTTTGCCATAACCTTTCCCTTGGGCATCAAGCCGTTGAGTTTATGCCGAAAGAACACTCCCTGAAACGGGCACGGCAGATGGGTATATCCAGCCCAAAGGCGCACTGAAACAGACATGTTCGAGCGGCCGTCGTAAGCCCCCTCTAGGCCAAAGCGTGTATATACGTTTAAGGTGGCAACTTAAGGCATTAGGAACTTTGCAACACGGGACCACACTGCAGGTGTGGGAAACTAAAGAAAAAACTGGTTGAGTAGCGCGAGAAATACCAGTCCTGTTATCTGTCCAGTGTTTGTATCTATACTCGTTGGACACAGCAAAACTTAGTCAATGGAGAAGAGGTATATAAGGCATTGGGGCTGTCTGGGTAACTGGCGACGTTGGGCCACTCTTATGTTCAGTCCGTATCTTACTGATAAGGTCGGGTGAAAGACCCCAAAATTTGTACCCCGTGGAAACGGGATGTTCGAACCAAGCTTTCAAGTAAGATTTCTACAATGCACGTAGGTGGCGAGATGTTCTCAAATAGTCTTATTCTTCATCCCATGTACGGAGAATATGCTCGCAAGATACTCCGTATTTAGTGTGAGATCCGTGCTAATGTGAGTACGAGTACTCCGTACATAATATTCGTGCAGAGCTACAATAACAGGAAGCGTGTACTTGTACTCCGTACGTACAAGCACAACTCGTTAGATACGATTTTTGTCAGGCAAGGAGTACGCAATGCATCTTGCCCCGTACGTGTCAATGTTACGCGTCAAGGGGTCGGCATCGGCGCGTTTAGAAATTTGGGCTTCCATTAACGCGTCGTCGTTATTTGCTGTATACGTACGGAGTACGGAGTAAAACTAAGAGGACTAAACGACCGGCTGGCACGGAAACTAGGACCTAGTACGGAGGCCACTTCTTCGTCTGTTGGAATGTTGGGCTTCACGTACTCGTACTCGTCTTTATGAGTCAGCTATTGGCACTGTGCAAGCTTTGCACAGTACTCGTATGAGCGATTATAAAGCACTCAGACCGAGAAAAAAAAACATTTTCAGCAATACGAGGTTCTCATATATGGGGGGTCTCATCTTGAAATCGTAGAAAAATTGGTTCTTATGCTCGTAAGATCAAGCTCACGTGCTATGCATGGGCATGTTACGTGAGTGGGCCACAAAATGTACCGACGCGCCCGCATCTTCGGCTCGGTCCTTTTGGAGACGAAGACGGCAATTTGGTCAAATTGAGCAGCCCGAGCTTTGGAAGCTCGGGCTTTCGATGCGCGTCGCCGAGCAGAATTCGTGCGGCCAAGGCCTCCGTCTTGTTCTTGTTCACCGGTCACGAAGCTTTTGCTTCGTGCCATGGATGCCAAAATCTCGACATCTGCCCCAGCCATTCTGCCCGTTGTTGATATACCGCTCGGAATACAGAGCTGGATCAAGGATGGGACTCGCCTTGTGCTCCACCTGCCGTGCGGAAGTTCATAGGAAAAGAAATGAGGACAAGACAGAGGAAAGAAAGACAGAAATAGACACGGGTAGAATAAAATACGCATATGGGCCGGGGAAAACACTTTGCCATGCTTCTCCGCCCCTGAAGTCAAATCGCTTTTGGATTTTGTATCGACACCGCCTTGGACGACCGGCAAATGCCGCCTTGTGGTGGCTGCGCTATAAAAAATAAAGGCAAGTATTTCGCTTGTTATGTATTAGCATCGCTCGATCGTCGCTTGAATCGCAGCCTCGGCTTCTGAGCCTCTGTTCTAAACGAGGCCGAGGTCCTCCGTTCAATCGATATGTCTCCCTTATGATGCCCTCCATATACCTATACCTATACACTTTTCTCAGCTCAACCTGCACCGTTCGGATAAAGAACTTTTTCAGGGGTCGGATTGCGTCCGACGCTGACGCTGCTCTTCGCCGTACTGCTGCCATGTCCGAATTTCTCTCCAGATCCGAATTACGCATGCCATCACTGCATCCGCCATTTCATTGTTTAGCTTCCTCTCCAGGCTCTTCGTGCGCAGCGTTCGCACTTTGTCGAGTTTGCGGTCCGTCTGCAACTGTAACTGGCGCAGCCTTTCCGAGTCCTGCTGCTGGTTTGTATGGCTTTTTTGTAGCTTTGTGGAATGACACTTCTTGCCAGGCGCCGCTTCCGGAGATTGCTGACTCCCTGGTGCAATACCTTCGAGTTTGTAGTCCTCTTCCAAGTGACTGTCCTATTCACCTTCAAAGAAGACATTTTGCTTGTCTGTGCCATGATGCTCATCCATAGCCCCGAGGGCCTGGTCGATCTCCATAAGATTGAGCATTTCCTCCTCAACATTGCGCTCATTCGCAGCCTCTTCATCGTCTGTCGCATTTGCAGCATCGTCCAGGTTGCCCGCGAAAGCCAGGCCGCTCTCCACCTTAGGTTTCTGTGGTACCATCATGCTTTGGGTGAACGAGATACCGTTATCGTATTCACTGAACGAAGTCTGTTGCGACCCATTCGGGGGGGTGGCCGCGGACCCGGCCGACAACGCTGGTCGTGAAAGTGTCTGGAACAGGGACTTCCCGCCCGGACGGGGCTCGAACCGTGGCACTGAAGGTCCACGCGGGGCGCCACGAACACTTCCCTGGTTGTTCAGGCCCAGTTCGAATGAGACCGTGCCCGATGGCCGCGATGGCGGCTCAACCACAATGGCGGTGTTGGCCGTGTTCCCGGCCTTTCTCTTTCTAGAAGTTGCCAATAGGCGTAAACTCAGATCGCTTGTGAATACGTCATCGTTGTTTTCGCGAACCACCACCAGCCGACTCTCGCCTTGTATCAGAATTTCGATCGGCGGCTTTCCGGTACTCGAAGATACATCCTCCTCTTCACCCGTGCTGTTGAACTGTGAGAGAGGCAGCCGTGGAACTGCGCTGACGCCGCAGCATCTTTCTCCCATCAGGCTGGTATTCAGCTCCGTGAGGCGAGTCATTCTGGCTGGTCGCGATCCACTGAACAGATTTACACCGCCGCCGTGGGACCCACGGAGTTGTGCGTCCCAGAAGCGGGCCAAATCGGGTATGACAGCAACGATGTAGTCAGCACCGCCCAACCAGAGCACCGCACCCTCGCTAGAGGCGTTGTTGCCGCGTACAGAGCACTGCTGCACGACCTCGACGCCACCACGGAGGGCTACAAGACCCTCTATCTTGCCAGAAAACGTAGAAGCGAGAGCGTCTCGTCTCGTGTGAGGCGTCATAGGCACAAACTCACCCTCCGCAGACTTTCGCGTTGAAGCGACCGGGTTCCGAAGTGGGCTTGTTCCCTCAATCTGGCCAGATATGCTGAACGCCGTCAATGCGGCTCCACGAACACCCGACGTGGCCGACCGGCTACTTGGCTCGCCGGTGGCACTTCCGGCACGATCAATGTCCCAGATGCCCCATTGGCCGTCGGCCAAAAGGACTAAGATGGCATGGCCATGGGCCACCCAAGCTGCAGACACAATGGGCTTCCTAACTGCAGATGCGGTCTGGCTGCGGGCAAACGGTGGGTAGAGCGAGAGGAGCCAGGAGCCTTGCGTTGGGAAGGGCCCATCGGATACATAGTCCGACGGTATGGCTGGCATTGCGTAGTCGTAGATGCGAACCGCATCTTGCGGGGACGTAGCAAGAAGCTGTGTAGGGTGTGTAGGGTTGAATGCCACGTTAGCCAGGGGCTTTTGCAGGAGCTCGGTCTGGAACGGCTCCAGAGGGCGGTCTAGCGACTGCAGAGCAGAGACGGAGACGGAGCGCTTGGCACCGACAGTGACGTCCCACAACCGAAGGGTGCCAGAGGCCTCGCGAGAATGGGCAGCGACAATGACTCGCGTGGGTGAGCTAGCCACAGCAGCACCAGTGCGCGTTGTCGCAGCAGACGTGGCAGGTGTCGCCTTCTGCTTTGCCAAGGTCAGAGCCACGCCGTTAGAGGGCTTCGCTTGGCCACCAAGAGAAATAAGCTCTTCGCCAAACGCGCCACGGCCGGCATTGCCGGCCAGGAGGGTCGACTGTAGCTGCGGCCGCTCCTTGCTCTCGTTGGACGGGGGTGTCAGGGGCAGGGTGACGACGTAGACGTCGGCCGTGGCACAGGTAACGGCAAACACCATCTGCTCTCGGAGGAAGGCCGGCTCGGCGTCCTTGGCGGAAGAAGGCGCCAGCGGTAGCACGGCCACGTGGAGTACTGCAGTTCCCAAGGCCAAGTCCAGAGTCTGCTGTACTTCGGGAAAGCCATCCTCTGATGTCTCCGCGGGTGCGTCTTCGAACTCGGGATTGTCAACATAGGCAGCTGAGGCTGAAGGTCCGGAAGCGGCGCCTTCGTCCGAGTCCGAGTCGAGTATCATGACCGAGTCGCTCTTTGGGGTCGGCTTCGACTGGGCCTTGGGGGCTCTTTTAAGTCGCCGTCCTCCGCGCCAGACGATAGTGATGCCATTCTCGTGGCCGTAGAGAAATATGCTTGCTCCTTGGGGAGACAATGTCGGGTAAGCTTTGATGGCATGGATGCGGCGATCAAGGTTGTATCTAATGAATAATGCAGGTTAGCCGGATGGGAGCTCTGATCCCTGCAAGCAGTGGCAATGACTTACAGGCACTGAATGTTTTGTGTTGTGCGCCGAACGCGAGGATCGAGGGTCCCCATGTTTGCCAGTGATAGGAGGGTAGGAGAGACGAGAGAGGCAAAAGACGGATAGGGTCTTGGATAGGAAGAAACTCAGGGGTACCAAGACCGGGTCGTTTTCCGCATTACTGAATGGTAAATATTCTATGGCATGATGCCAATGTATGCTGTATGTGTGATGTCAGAGCTTCGTAGCTTGAGCTTGTTTGTTTGCCCGCCAGTTTTTTTCCATAAAAAAAGCACCGCGTTTACGCGACCTACGCACGTGACAATACATTCCGTTTTAGTCACGTGACATGCCGTTCTGCTGGTTCGGGGCAACTTCTCTCCTACGTTTTGACAATTTCCCGCACGCTTCGGGATGACGATGGCGAGGTGCATCTACTTGCTCGCGAGATGCCATGTGCCTGGCGGATTGGCCAGGAGCAGCTGGGAGTGGCTTTCATCGAGAGCTCCGTCGAAGCGGCCCGGGACAATGCCGGTCGGATGGAGTTGGACTGATTGAAGTGACATATGTCCATTTTTATGGGGCGTGCGGTTTCTACGCGGTTGGTGTGGCGGAAAAGGCAGTTCCTTCCTGTTTGCGAAGCTGGCCGCTTCAAAGGACGGGTGACCTGGATGAAAGCAGCAGGCCAGACAAGGGGCAGCGGGAATTTGCCAAGGGTAAAAACAGGCGAGAGCGAGAAGGAAGAGAGAGGGGGTCCGAGAATTACCGCGAGAACAGGAGAGCTAAGGTGGAAGAGGGGCTGTTCTTACATATGCATCTTTGGTTAGATGAAGAGGTGATGGGTGACGATTCCGGTGGCTGTGCTGATAGCTGCTGCTTTCGGCCGATTTGAACTCTCGAATTCTCACCATCTTCACTTTATTGTGGACCGAGAGCTGTCCGAGACAAAGGGCGAGGACACCGCAAAGACAGGCATCAGGTGCTGCTCGCACAGGTTCCGGATTATATCAACAGCGAGCAGCAGTGAAGAGGTAGAGGAAGCAGGAGCCATTACGTCGATAGTGGGGCAGGTATTACAGAGGCTTGCTGCCCCGCTCGTTGTTCCCGCAGGGCGCAATACACGTTGTTTCCTACTGTTCGTGGATCGTTTGCCGCGGCTGTTCTACGGCGAGGAAGAAGAAAAGCAGTTCAGGCTCTGAAAATGGCTAAGAGGCCGGTCCGAATCGATTCCCACCAATGGACGAGATAATATCGCTGGCCTCTGAAAACGACACACAGGGCCGACAAACAACGACCTCCGTAGTCAGCCGGAGACACTTATGCTGAAAGGTGGAGAACGGCGCCTGTGATTTGCTTGAACGGGCCGCCGAGACTACAACGGTCACCCAATCGCGCGACGAACCTTGCGAGAGAGGCTTTATCCAGGTTATTTGACAATTTTCTGCTGTTCTCTTGCCATTCTATTTCCATTCTATTTCAGGCAGCGGAGTGCTATCCGGGACCGATCCCGACCCAAGTGTGCTTTGCCACATTGGTATAGAGAAACCGCTACACCATTCTATATACTTGCGATCCTATCCACTCCGTTATTTTCCCCTCCGGCATTTTTTACGCTATATAGGACGCCCCCCGATCCCACCCAGACTCAAATTTCTTCAGCCCTGACATCATAGGTCCCCAACGTGAGAGCAGCAGCGACAGACGACCAGTTTTTTGTCTACTCCAGCGGAGATCGTGTGCAGTCCCAGACTCGACAGAGAAGCAGCCTCGAAAGTATGACAGCCGACAAGGCAGATAGCGGGGCCAGTGGCCCCAAGGCCAACCTGATCATGGTGTCGAACCGGCTGCCAGTGACGGTCAAGCAGCAGGCCGACGGCAACTACAGCTTCTCGATGAGCTCGGGCGGGCTGGTGACCGGCATCATGGGCATGGCCAAGCAGGTCAACTTTATGTGGTACGGCTGGCCGGGGCTGGAGGTGCCGGAGATGCAGCGAGCACGGATGACGGAGACGCTGGCGCGTGACTTCTCGGCCGTGCCGGTGTTCCTGTCCAAGGACGAGATGGACCGGCACTACAACGGCTTCTCCAACTCGATCCTGTGGCCGCTGTTGCACTATCACCCGTCGGACGTCACGTTTGACGAGCTCTCCTGGGTGGCGTACAACAAGGTCAACCGGGCCTTTGCCCAGACGATGGCCGAAAAGGTGCAGGACGGCGACGTCGTCTGGGTGCACGACTACCACCACTTCATCCTGCCGCAGATGCTGCGCGAGGAGCTCGGCAGTGCGCGACGCAATGTCAAGATCGGCTTCTTCCTGCATACGCCCTTCCCGTCGTCGGAGATGTTCCGCATCCTGCCGGTGCCAGTGCGCGAGGGCATCCTGCGCAGCCTGCTGTCATGTGACCTTGTCGGCTTCCACACGTACGACTACGCCCGGCACTTTCTCAGCAGCTGCTCGCGCATCCTCGGCGTCAACACGCTGCCCAACGGCGCCGAGCTGGACGGCCGCTTCGTCACCGTTGGCGCCTTTCCCATCGGCATTGACGTCACCAAGTTCGACGAGGCTTTCCGCAACCAAAAGGTGCTCGACCGCATCGGCCAGCTGGAGAAGAAGTTTGCTGGCGTCAAGGTCATCGTCGGCGTCGACCGCCTCGATTACATCAAAGGCATGCCGCAGAAGCTGCACTCGTTTGAGCTCTTCCTGACCGAGCATCCCGAGTGGGTCGGCAAGATCGTCCTCGTCCAGGTCGCCGTGCCGTCACGCCAGGAGGTTGACGAGTACCGTGATCTCTGGAAGGAGACCAACGAGCTTGTCGGCCGCATCAACGGAAAGTTTGGCACCGTTGAGTACATGCCCATCCACTGGCTCTACCACTCCGTCAGCTTTGAGGAGATGACCGCCCTCTATGCCGTCTCCGACGTCTGTCTCGTCACCTCCACCCGTGACGGCATGAACCTCGTCTCGTACGAGTATGTTGCCGCTCAGAACGCCCGCCACGGCGTCCTCATTCTGTCCGAGTTCGCCGGCGCCGCCCAGAGCCTCAATGGTGCCCTTATCATCAACCCCTGGAACACCGAGGACGTCGCCAAGGCTATCCACACTGCCGTCACCATGCCCGCTGAGCTGCGCGATGGAAACTTCCAGAAGCTGCGTCGCTACGTCTACCAGTACACCAGCCAGTGGTGGGGAAAGAGCTTTGTGTCCGAGCTGCAGGGCACCAAGTCGCAGTAGTTCACATTTTGGGAACGTGCCTTGTGCCCATGCTTACGCTTCATACTTGTTTTATTTCATTATTTCTTACATCTGGGTCGGAAAACACGAGGGTATGGCGTCGACGGCGTCAGGATGGAAGAGCATTTCTCTGGCCATCACACATGGATGCATCTAGCTCTCATCTGTTTGCTTTCGTACATAATATACAGAGGCATTTGGTCTGTGTAAGAAGCTGCGGAAAGACCGCCAGATCCAGTCTAGCTACGGCAATTAGCGGGTCGCTCCTACAAGTGATCCCAGGTTAGTGCAGTCTGGACGCTTACGCGAAGCTAACCTTTGCTTGTTTTTGTCACAGATACACCCTATAAATATGAAGATATCCATTTTACTACCTAGAAAGGAGCTGCATTATCAAACCAAAGGCGAATAGCGACATAACCATTGTTGGAGAGAACGTATCACTTGACTCCTGTCACAGACAAAATGGGAGGTCGAGCCGTCTAGAAAAGACTGGAGGACATGAGTCAGGGTGATAACAACCGCACTTGACGAAAATCAGAGCAGCAGAGTCGGTCCCCATCCAAAAACCACAACATGGACGAGCACACGTTAAGAGGAGTGTGGGGACACGGAAACTAAAACAAGAGCTAATACAAGCAAACACCAGACTCCAGCCTTTCCCACCTCAGCCTGCTAATACGGCGAGTCCACGATATCGTCCTTGCCCAACTTGTAGCGACCGCTGTTTGGACCTCCGATCCGGCCGCTGCTGGCACGCCCACTGCGCCGGCCACCGGCTCCCGCCGTCCCCACGATGCTCTCCCGCGTCGGCCGCTTCAGCGCCTTGTTGCCCAGCATGTTGACTTCGTGCGGCAGCGCCATGATGATGTTCTTGTCCGTGCCAAACTGGAAGTCGTCCGCCTTCACGTCGTCCCGATACCGCTTGATCATGTACGATGTCCGGCTGCCCTTGAGCACCTTCTTCAGGCTCCACTCAATCACATATGGCCCCGTGGCCGTAATGATGCTCGTCTCTTCGGCACCCTCGCCCGTGTTGAACTTGGCCGGCGTAAAGGCCACGCCTTTACCTGTCTCGTGCGCAAACTGCGCCACGTGCTCTGGCGTCAGCGCCAACCGGCGCGGCTGCGGCTTGCTGTCCGCCGCAAATGGCTTCTCAAATCCGAGCCTGCCCGCATTCTTGCCCTTGGACTGCAGCGCATCAATGAGCAGCAGATACGTCCGGCATGTGCCCAAGATCCACCGGCCATCCGCCGACACGTCCATGCCCAGAATCGGCTCGCCCAGTGCCGGAATGTGTGTCTTGGCGTTGATGCCCAGCCGGTCAAACAGCCGGATGTCGCCCTTGTTGGACGCCACCGCAATGTGTCCGCTGCCTGTCGTGGCCAGCGCCGAGAAGTCGTTCTTGGAAACGTACTGCTTCAGCTCCGAGTCCACCAGCTTTGAGCCCGCCAGACGCGGGTCTACCCGATACAGGGCGTTGTGCGATACGCCCAGGAACGTCTGCTCGCTTGTCATCTGCGCAAACTTGTTTTCGGGAGCAAAGGTAACCACCGGGATGTCGTCATGCACCTTCCACTCGTCGACCACCTTTCCATACTCGAGGTCCATACGGAAGAGCTTGTTCGGGTCGTCCTCGTTCTGCAGGATCATATTCCGGTCTTCGTTATGCAGCATGACCTTCTTGGGACTAAAGAGTTTGCCTCCCGGCGTCTCGATCCTGGAGATGTTGGTCGAGAACTCCAGCTGTTTGTCGTTTGTGTGCTTGAAGACGCCGATCTGCGTCCCACGAACCACAAACGACCGATCGTGCTTGTAGCCAACGGCCAGCGACTTGTTGACCACATTGTCCTTCGGCTGGTGCTCGACATCGTCCTCGTCTTCGTCGCTGTCGTAGTGCTCGCTGCTCGGCCGCTCCTCTTCTTCCTCTTCTTCCTCTTCTTCCTCTTCTTCCTCTTCCTCCTCCTCCTCCGGCACATCTTCCATAGCTAAGTCTGCAAAAGCATCGGCTACATAGTCGCGTTCTTTGTCCTTGATCTTCGTCCACTTGATCTCATTCAGCTGCTCCCACAGGGCGCGCAAAAGTCCCTCCTGAAAGCGCTCGAGCGTGGCCTGGTCCTTGAAGCGGAGCAGCCAAGAATAGGCGGTACCGTCGCTGGTGAGTTGGTTGAAGATGAACGAGAGGAACTCGAAGTTGAACACGGGGTTGATGTCTGCCACGATGGGCACTCCGAGCCAGTCGCGTTCCTTGCTGGCAACCTGGAGCCAGTACTGCCAGTTGCCGACCTCGCTGACGACAGCGGTGACAGACGCATCTTGCAGCACGAAAGAGCCTGAAGGGAAGTCGTAAAAGTGAAGCTCTGCAACCTCACCTGCCAAAATTTCCCGAGCCTCCGGTTGCTCAGCAGCCGCCGGGACTGCTGTAGGAGAGGGGGTTGTCGCTGCCGGGCTCTCGGCCGCGACGGGTGACTCGACAGCGGCCACCTCATTCGCCTTGCCCTTTGCCATTTTGGTCGGGGTCTTGAGTAAGACCGTTGTAGCAACCTCGTTGATATGATGACTTTGATTCACGCCCGTGTGGGCAGTGCCCATAGAAGACAGGATCGATTCGGTCGAGGCGATGGAGCGGCTAAGATCCGGGCCGTGAATTGGACTCGCGGGCGGGATGGGCTGGCTGGTAAACTCGAACTGGAGCAGATCTTTCTCGGATGCGGTCGAATGCGGCTTGCGGTACTTGCGCTCGTACTGACAATGCTTTGCTGCCAGCTCAAACTGGTGCACCAAGCTGTCCGGAGTAGAGGTGCGGTCGCAGACAAACTCGTACACGTCGCCGGCGTCGCCAGTAAGATCACGCCAGCAAAGAACGTATTCGGCACCGTCTTCGTCGCGTTTCTCGACGCGAAACTCGAGAGCCTCGTCTAGCAAAAAAGTCTTTTCGTCGTGCTCGGCGGCAAGCGGATCGGTCTCGGTATCTTCGCCTTCTTCGTCGGCTAGTAGCTCGGCTTCGCCCTCTTCGTAGACACGCTGCACGACAAGCTGATACTGGTATTCTTGCGCGGTGCGTCGGATACGAGTAGATGCGTCCTTGAAGAGAAGTTCGGAATAACCTTTCGGAGAGAGGGGGCGAACGAGATACAGTTGACCCTGGGGCAGTTCGATCATAGACTCCTGACTGCTGGAGCCAAATAGAAGCTTTGCAGCTGTTCCACACACGGAGAATTAGTTGGAACTCAAGTCATTTTCATGAAAATTGAGAAAAGATCAAGGGGCGATGGCGTCTCGGACAAGGGGCTTTCTGTTTGACCAATCCAAAGTAGGATCTGTAGCCAGGGATCGAAACCATCAAAACTAGAAAAACAGTAATGGTAAACGAGAAAAAGGGGCAGCTCACCGTTCCGGAGGACAAACATTCTCGAGAGGAGGGTTGCTACCAGCGGTGCGAATTTGCAGCCGGTAGGAAGGGCCAATGTTGGAATAAACAAAAGGCCGTGGAGCAAGAGGAAGAGTAGATGGAGTGCGGAGGTATGCCAGGGGGGCGCGAAATATAAAGGAACGGCAACAGTAAAGCAAGCAGAGAGGACAGAGTAGCCGTCGGCGTCCCCTGCCTGATGTTTGTATTCCTTTCTCTTTATTTTCTTTATTCCTCTTCCTTTTTTTCTGCCGAATGGTTGCTGTGGGGTTTTGCTCAGTGGTGGCTGCCTTTGGCGGCTGCCCCTCCTCGTCTGTGAAAATGGGGTCTGCGTCATAGCGAAAACCATGTGTTGACCAATGGGGTTTGTACTTCTTGTGGCTGAGGTAGCCCACCGCCACATGACAATCCCTGGTGGCAATTTCAGGTAAATTTCAGGTAGCAACGGACAGACGCGCTGAACTGACGCTGGTGTAGAACGGAGTGGCGCGCGCTAAATGAACTAAGACATACGGCTAACGACTGTTCTCCAATAGTGTCCACCACTCCCCCCACCAAGTCCTGATAACAGACAAAGCAAGGGACTGGCAAGATAGATCGCCAAGCACTACAGGTCCTCTGTCTGCTGGCCTTGAGCCTTTGCAGCCGATGCCGCAGGATCCACGGCCTCGCCGGTAGCCAGGCCCTGAATGTCGTCCACAATCAACCGCGCCACGTTCATCCCACTGAGCGCGCTCGTCTCCATGGTCGAGATGAAGCTCTCGATGCCGGACGTGTAATAAACGCCATTACCCACGATTGGGTCTTGGAAGGTGACACGGGGCAACGCCTTCGGGTATGCATGGAAGATATACGGGTAGTACCACGAAATCACGCTGGCAGTTTCCGCAGGCGCCGTGAACGTTTCCGGCACTTCGGCGCCGAGCAGCTCGGATAAGAAGCTGGCTGTCACCTTCTTGGGTGAAAAGATCTTGTACAGGTACTCGGACCGTTCAGTTCTCGGGTTGGTGATTGTGCGCAGTGTGCTGATAGAGAAGAAGCCAGCCTTCCCTGCATCCGACAAGGAAGACTCGTCAGCGCCTAGTGTCGTGAGCACTGTCGACGGCGCTTTCGTGCCCGGCTCGAGGTTGAAAAACTCCGGGCTGAGCAACAAGGGCGAGGTGAACAGGGTCACATACAGCGTGACATACGGGATTTCGTCGATGGCCAGCGTCAGTACGCTGTCAGCAGACTTGATGCCGCTAAACTGGTAAGGCGCAGCAATGACGACGTTGTCGAACTCGAACTGTGCCGTCTCTGCCGTCTTGCTAGACTTTGTCTTCAAGTTGTACTTCGGTGCCTTGTTAGTGGAGTCAGAGGCGAAGGAAATGCTCTTGACCAATGTATTGTCCCGGAAATCGGCATTGCTGTCCCGCACAAAGTTGGCAAAGATCTTCCAGTTGCCGCCTGCCACCTGTGACGCACCCTGCGGAGCCAATGCAACCTGTCATCTTGGTGAGTACGGAGATGGTCTGGCAATGGAAAGTAAGGTATGTTTACCATTGTATCGAGTCCATGGATTGTGTCCAGGTTAGATGCATAGTTTACACGCGTGCTAGCCTGGATGATGTCATGCGAGAACGGGAACGCGATCTGGCGGTCAAGGTTAGTGATACGGCCACGTATGTTTCTGCTGTAGGCAGCTTTGCATACCTTGTTTTGCTCCAAAAACTGCGCACCTGTCTGGCTGGTGACCTGAGCGAGTTCCAACTCAAACGCCCGTGCCGACAGTGAACGGAAGGGAAAGTATGGTGCCGTGTAAAGGGAGAGGAACTTGCTCACGGTGGCCTGCATCAGGTTGTTTGCCCGATACGGTGCCAGACCATACTTCCAAAACAACTTCGCGAGGTTCCACCAGTTGGATGACGTTTCGTCCTGTGTGTAGACAAACCTGTCGCCATCCCAGATGCCTAGCACTCCGTCAATCTCGCCGACAGGCGGATCAAGCGAGAGACCAAACTTTTCTGTGGCATTCCAAAGGATCTGGTTGATCTCGACGAAGATCGAGGCGCCGAGCTCGACTCGTTGGTCAGGGTCGTCATAGGCGTTGACCGTTAGCGCGCGCCCACCGATGCGGCCGGTCTTCTCAAACAAGGTGATGTTGACGGCGACGCCATCTTCCTCGGCAAACTGGCGAAGATAGTAGGCCGTGGAGGAGCCGGCCGCTCCAGCCCCTAAATAACGCTTAGTTTTCTCTACTGCTGGGTGTCTGTTGGGTTTTTGCACAACTTACCGATGATAGCTACCTGTCGGACATGATCGGCAGACTTAGCAGATGCAGCGACAATCGCTAGCAACTTGGCTGTGTATAGCACTCCTGGCAGTCTCATTTTCCTTTATTGCAGAGATAGAGCGAGTATGGAGGGGTTAGAAAACTGTATCTGCAGGTTTGAGAAAGACAGAGCTCTTGGAGAGCTATGTGAGCTGATGTTTCGTCAGTGTGAGATGCTCGGCAGGATTAGGTCATCAGGTACGCGTGTTGTAGGGTAAATGATACAAAGTACATTGCCCATTCGAATAAATGGCATACGTGATAGGTACCTTTTATCATGTAGATATACACTAGCCCAAACAGGAAGGGTAGCTCTTCCCAACCTAACAGCCCAGGCAACTACGATTAGCCTTGATTATTTTTAATAAAACAAGGTTAGAAAATGCTGGCACCAATCTGCTCCCCACCAAGGTCAAATTTGGTGAAAATCAGTACAGCAGCGCCAAGTCGACATATCTCGGCCCAGACTCTCTTCCCTTTTGATACGCTTCTCTCGCATACGAAGCGACACTAACGGAGAAAATGTCTGCAGCACAGCTTCTCAATCCGAAGGCCGAGTCGAGGGTACGTCGCCCCTCCTAACCGTTTCCACCCCTATATCAAGCTACGGGAAGCACGATTGTGCTTTTGGACGACGTGTCAAGACAGCTGGCTGATTCGAATGACAGAGGCGGGGTGAGGCTCTGCGCGTGAACATCAGCGCCGGCGAGGGTCTGCAGGATGTCCTAAAGTCCAACCTGGGCCCACTGGGCACCATAAAGATGTATGTGTCTTCGCTGGGCTACGGTTGCCCCTCACGAAAACCGTTGGGATGTTTGCTGACCGATGGGGATGATCTGTACAGGCTTGTGGATGGTGCTGGTCAGATCAAGTTGACCAAGGACGGCAACGTGCTTCTGCGCGAGATGCAAATACAGAACCCGACGGCAGTGATGATCGCACGAGCGGCAACGGCACAGGACGACATCTGCGGCGACGGCACGACGTCGGTGGTGCTTCTGGTGGGCGAGCTGCTGAAGCAGGCAGATCGGCACATCTCGGAGGGGCTGCACCCGCGGATCATCACAGACGGCTTTGAGATTGCCAAGAATGAGGCGTTAAAGGTAAGGAGGTGGAGGGTGTGGATAGAAGAAGAAGGTATCTTGAAGTGATCGCTGACGTCTGGGCTTACGCTTTAGTTCCTTGACGAGTTCAAGCTGCCAAAGGAGGTCGACCGCGAGCTGCTCCTGAACGTGGCGCGGACATCGCTTGCGACGAAGCTGAACGCCACGCTCGCAAACAGACTGACGCCGGACATTGTGGATGCGGTTCTGGCGATCTACCAGGCGCCGGCCAAGCCGGACCTGCATATGGTGGAGATTATGAAGATGCAGCACCGGACGGCGTCTGAGACGCAGCTGATCCGTGGACTGGCACTGGACCACGGAGTACGCCACCCGGACATGCCGAAGCGGGTGGAGAACGCACACATTCTGATTATGAACGTCAGCCTGGAGTACGAGAAGACGGAGATCAACTCGAGCTTCTTCTACTCGAGCGCGGAGCAGCGCGACAAGCTGGTGGACAGCGAGCGGCGGTTCGTTGACGCGAAGCTCAAGAAGATCCTGGAGCTCAAGAAGCAGGTGTGCGGCAACGACCCGAAGAAGAGCTTTGTGATCATCAACCAGAAGGGTATCGACCCGCTGTCGCTGGACGTGCTGGCCAAGAACGGGATCCTGGCGCTGCGACGGGCAAAGCGCCGCAACATGGAGCGGCTGCAGCTGGTATGCGGCGGAACAGCGCAGAACAGCCTGGACGACCTGTCGCCGGAGGTGCTGGGATGGGCTGGGCTGGTGTACGAGCAGCAGCTGGGCGAGGAGAAGTTCACGTTTGTGGAGGACGTCAAGGACCCGAAGTCGGTGACACTACTGATCAAGGGCCCCAACCAGCACACGATCACGCAGATCACGGATGCGGTGCGCGACGGTCTGCGCAGCGTGTACAACATGATTGTGGACAAGAGCGTGGTGCCTGGAGCGGGAGCTTTCCAGGTAGCGTGCGCTGCACACCTTAAGTCGGACGCTTTCGCGAAGACGGTCAAGGGCAAGGCGAAGTGGGGTGTGGAGGCGTTTGCGGATGCGCTGCTGGTGATTCCCAAGACGCTGGCGGCAAACGCAGGTCTGGACGTCCAGGATGCCCGTACGTTTTTATGGCTTCCCCCTTTTTATGAGCTCCTCTCCTGCATCCGTACTGACAAAGAATAGTTGCTGCTCTTCAGGACCAGCTGGCCGAGGGCAACGTCGTGGGTCTGGATCTGGCGACGGGCGAGCCGATGGACCCTGAGCTGGAGGGGATCTTTGATTCATTCCGTGTGCTGCGGAACAGCATTGCGTCGAGCTCCAGCATTGCGTCGAACCTGCTTCTGTGCGACGAGCTCCTGAAGGCTCGCCAGATGAGCCGGCAAGGTGGTCCGGGCCCTGGCATGGACGGCCCGGAGCAGTGAGCACGACTGCCGAACTGCAAGCTTCTGTATAAAAACCTGCACCACCAGAGGGCGTTCCTTTGTAGACAAGTCGGGGCAATAATATACAGGCAAATGTTGAAGCAGTGAGAACGACGACTGACACGTGATACATGCGATATATTTCTTATCTTATCGCAAAAAAAAAAACTGTTAGTGGGGTATGTACATGAAGTTCAGAGGGGGGAGGTTTATTACAGCAGACAACAAGAAGACCGGGCAGGAAATTTCGTGGCAGTCACGCACGAGTTCACGATGGCACCCTACGACAGCGATTCGGACGATGAGGAGAACGAGACGCAGCTGAGCTACACAGAAACGGAAGTGCTTCTCGGCTATGGAGAGCCAGACAAGGGCGAAGCTGCGGATGGCAACGAGACAGTGAGCCGACTGGGGGGACGACCGAACTGGCTGGTGGCAGAACAGGCGCCGTCGGCGGCGCTAGCACGGTGCGGCGTGTGCAAGGCGTTGATGGTGCTGCTGCTACAGCTGAACGGTGAGCTGCCGGACCGGTTCCCAGGCCACGAGCGACGGTTGTACGTATTTGCATGCCGGAACAAAGGCTGCCGACGCAAGGCTGGGAGCATCCGGGCGATACGGGGCGTGCGGATGGATGTGGCAGCAGCGGTGGCAGAGGCAGCGGCAGCAGCACGAAAGAAGAAGGAGAAGGAGGAGAGGGAGGCACGAGAGGCAAAGGAGGCCAAGCAGACGGCACCGGTGTTGGGCGAGGCGCTCTTTGGAGTGAAGAACCCGTTTGCAGCTGGAGGCAGCAATCTTGGTGGTGGTGGCAGCAATCCATTTGGCGGCAATCCGTTCTCGCTGGGCGGAGCTTCGGCAAACGGCAGCAAGAACCCCTTCAGCATGGGCAGTCCGGCGGTGGCGAAAGAGGCAGCAGCGGAAGCGAAGGAAGCGAAGGAGACAGAAGAGGCCAAAGAGGTCAAGGACCTGCCACGGACGTTTGCAGAGACGCTGTCGCTGAACAACAAGGAGGCTGCAGCGCCGACAGCAGCACCGGTGATCGAGCCGTGGCCGGCTGTCGAGACATGGCCGGTGACATACCCGGTCAGCTGGATTGCGGAGGCCGAATATGAGACGCTGGATCCGACGCCGGCAATGCCGGAGCAGGCGGTGCAGATGGAGGTGGATGACGGCAGCGGCGGGGGAGGCAGCAGCGGAAAGGAGGACAAGTATGTGTTTGAGTCGAGCATGGACGCGGCCTTCCAGCGGTTTGCCGACCGGGTCAGCCAGAACCCGGAGCAGGTGATTCGGTACGAGTTTGCGGGCCAGCCGTTGCTGTACAGCAAGGACGACACGGTGGCCGGGCTGTGGCAGACACAGCAGCAGGCAGGCGTCGGTGTGACGACGATGGCGGCCGGCCCGCCGCGGTGCACAGCATGCGGAGGGCGGCGGGTGTTTGAGGTGCAGCTGATGCCTCATGCCATCGCGCTGCTGGAGGCGGACGAGATGGGACTGGAGGGCATGGACTGGGGCACGGTGATGGTGGCTGTGTGCGAGCAGGACTGCCAGGGGCGCGGCAGAGTGGCCGACAAAGAGGCGACATATCTGGAGGAGTGGGTGGGCGTGCAATGGGAGGATTTGCAGGCGAAGCGGTGATGGAAGGAGGGGATAGAGGAGAGGGAAAGATGAAAGTGTGTGGGATGCGAGCAGAAAGGACAATGGAATCGGAAAAGGGAGACAATGAGCTAGCAAGCATCTTTGAAATGAGAACGAGGATCTGATCACGTTGGCAGATGTACGTCGTAGCGGCTGTCTGCATGTCTGGGATCCTCAGGGCGAATTGTATTGAGGCCGAAAGGATGTACTTGTACTCTGTACGGAGTAATACGCAGAAGGAGCCAGTGAACTGGGTCAATGTCGCATGCACTACGGAGTACATGCTTATAGCCGAAGCCCCACACAGTATTTTTACACAGTACACACCGTCACGACGTCCAGCATTGCCCCTCACAAGAAGCTCGCCAACATCGCCATCGGTTGCACGCATGAACAGACGCCCGCACGGGCACCTGACGAACCGACACTCCGGCAGGACGACGGCGCCATGGCACAGGCGGGCCAGCAGGCATCCGGCACCGGCGAGTCATCAACAGCAGTAGCAGATCCTGCGACGCCGGCCAGCTTTGCCTTTCCGCACTATTACTACTTTCCGCCCATGTTCACGCTGCAGCCGAACCTGGCGACGCGTCGCGCCCAGATGGACAAGTGGACGGCCCTCGTGCTGGCCTACTGCCGGCACTACCGCATCTTCCGGCTGGTACTAGGCGAGCCGCCCGGTGCAGAGACCAAGACAAGAGAGACGAGCAGAGGGCCTGTCCGCATCGACACGGGCGGCATGGACGACGACGACGACACCCCCCGCAGCGTGCCGTACTACGCGCCCGACCTGTTCCGCAATCGGCAGATCGACCGGGCGCTCACGATGGCGGCCACACGCGAAGTCCTCGAGGCCATGCGCCAGGAAGGCCGTGCCGAGTGGGTGGGTGCCGGCGAGAATGGCAGCAGCCCGGGACCTTTGGCAGCCGATGCTGCCGCGACCGCTGCTGCTGCCTACATCTACTGGAAGACGGCCGAGGAATGGGCTGCGCTCGTGGACGCCTGGATCGACGACACCGCACAGCGCGGCAGCGTGCTCACGCTCTACGAACTCACGGCTGGCGACGCCACGCGCGGCTCCGAGCTGCACGGACTCGACCCTGTCGTCCTGCAGCGCGCCCTCGCCGTTCTCGTCAAGCGCGGCCGCGCACAGGTCTTTGGGGCTGCTGGCTCGCTGGGAGTGAAGTTTTTTTAGGGCGTAACGTATATGCTATAAGAAAGTCAGGTCTGTTATAGCGTACAGGCTGGCTATAGCGCCAAGTTTTAGTGGGCTATCAGGTCTAGCGAACCAAACGACTCCCTATAGCATGCTAATATTACCAAACGCCTTATGCTCCTAATGTTTTCCGTTTTCTGCCCAATTCTTTAGGTCAGCATCGTTTCGCCCTGCTTCTTGTCCGAGCAGTCGTCACCGTATAATCACCACCACCACTCATCTCCGTCGCCCACCCTACACGAAAAACCGCCGCGCCAGATAGTGCTCGTCAAAGACGACTTCCTGCCGCATGGCCACGTCCAGCAGCCAGTCCGGCGCCACCACACGCGGCTCCATGCGACCGTCGCGCGCCATCTGCTCAAACTTGGGCCACAACGCCCGTTCTGTCGGCGCCGCACTCGTCAGCAAGTATACCGGCTCGGTCGGCCCATCGTCTGCCTCACCGCCGGTCGTCTTGGGGTCTACCGGCCGGATCGTCGTCCCGCTGTGCGCCCGGTACGTCTTGAAGATGGCCCCGTTGGCCTCGGCAATCTCCCGGTAGCTCGTGCTGCCGTTCTTGATGTCCGCCATGCAGTACACCACCACGTTCCAGAGTAGTCGTCCCCGGTTTGCTCGAGCCCGTCCCAACGCCCGGCTCAGCGTCACCTGGAACCGCTCCTCGCCCTCGACGTCCTCGAGCGCGTACTTGTCTGCCGCCAACAGCCGCCCGCTCTCCAGCACGTCCGTGATGTACTGCGAGTTGATCACCGTCGGTCCCCGCGCCAGCGTCTTGAGAAACTTCATCGTCCGCACCAGACACGGCGCTGCCAGATAGTCGCACGGTTGGCTGTCCTGCACGATCTGAATTCCCAGGCCACGCAACTTCCGCCGGTCTGCCTCCTCTTTGCTGCTGCTGTGCACCCAGCGCTGGTAACCCGTCAGAACCACCCGCATTGTCACCGGTGGCAGCGATGGCCTGCTCTTCTTAGTCGGACGCTCTGCCTCCGATCCTCGCGACGATGAGTCGCTGCCCATCTCGTCCTCGACGTCCGCGCTGGTCCGCTTCTTTGGTTTGCTGCCCTGCGGCGCCTGCAGCCGGTCCTTGTCCACCTGGTCGGCCGCCCGCTTCCCTCCCCACGGCCCGTGTCCGTCGCGACCGCCTCGCTTCTTCTCCTTCTCGTACAGCGCAATGTCCGACGCCAGCCCGTGCAGCTTCGACAGCGCCTTGTCCTTGGCGCTGCGCGACGCACTCGACATCACCAGCGGTGTGCCCTCGGTCTCCTTGTCTTGCCGTCCGGCCTTGCGGCTTGCTCGCTTCGGCGTTGCTGCTTGTCGTGCTGGCCGTCGTGGCATCGTCACTGTTTTCGCTGTTGTCGCTGCGGTCGCTGTTGTCTCCTCTTCCGCACCCGAGGCCTCTGATGCTGTCTCCTCGTCGTTTTCGTTTTCGTCTCCGGTTTCATTTCCGCTTTTGTTCCTATTACTCCCACCCTTGCTGTTCGCTGCCGCCGCCGCAGGAACCTGCGACGAGCCGTCTTTTTGCTCTGCATCTGCCCCTCCCGGGTAGAATTGCGCTCGCAGCCGCGAAGCGTCCAGGAACGTCTGTCCGATGACCTCGCCGAGGTTCGTCCGCGCCGGAAAGGTCGTGTACCGTGGACTCGTCACGCTTTGCACCTCACACCGCGCGTAGCTCTCCTCGATCCAAAGGTGATTTACCATCTGAATGCTCCAGTCACGCGCCGCTTCGCACTTCTCGCTGTTGTCGCGCGCCGTGATCAGGTGCGTGTTGTCCATTCGCATCGTCTTGGTGAACCGCGCCCCTGCTGCCACCACTAGGTTCTCCAAGTAGATCCGCGCCTCCCCGCCGTAGTTGGACAGCGTGATCACGTAGTCCTCAAATCCCGGGATTCCGTGCCTCGGCACCGGGTAGTGCAGCAGCCGTCGCAGAGGCGAGCACCACTCGTTGTTCGTGATGATGTGGAACAGCCACGCCAGGTTGCCAACATCCTTGCCTGCCTGTGCCGCCCGCACGTACTCCTCACCGTCCCGGTACTGGCAGATGAACATGTCACATGCCTCCACGCCGTCGCTGTCGTCCTCCTCCACCACCCGCCCGCCTCCACGCCGAATCAGGTCCACGACTATTGCCCGAAACCGGCGTCCGACGTTCAGATCTGTCGACAGCATCACCTTCTTGTTCTGGAACACCGTCAGGTTGCTGCGCCACCCCTGCCGCTCCAATGTCGGGATCGATTCTGGCACCGCTGACACTGCCCCGTCCAAGTCCTGGTTGTCGGGGATGGGGATGCTGTCGGTGTCGTCTCCGCCATCTCCGCCGTCTCCGCCGCCGACACGTCTCCCTCGCAGGATCGGAGGGTCCGGGAGCAGATATGGGCCCTCGTCAATCTTCTTGCCCAGCTTGAAGCAATCGTCGAACCAGTGAGGCAGCACAATCTTGCACCGGAGGTTCTTAGCCTCGGCCTCCTTGCACTTGGGGTGGTCCATCGACAGCGCGCAGATGTGCGTCGTCAGCCGCGTGAGGTCTTTCGACTCCATGCCGCCCAAGGCCATCGTCGCCCCCGTGATGGCTTCCTTGTCGCATTGCGGGATGTCGGCACATGTCAGGTTGACGCTGGAGAAGATCATCCGCGGGTCCGGCGAGAATGGGCGTATTTGGGCCAGCTTGCCACGGCTGAGAGAGTGTGTGATCCATGCTACCGTCACGACCGGCAGCATCATCTCGATTGCCTGGCTGTACTGTTCGAAGTCGATTGAGTTGGCCACAATGTGCGTCGCCTTGTCAAGGGGTAGTCGGCCGTCGGATTCGGGGTCGAGCGCCACGCCGCCATACTTTTCTACTGTCCGTGAAAGCTGATCGGTTTAGTAGGGGGAAACGGATGGTGGGTGACGGGCAAGCAACGAAATATGACGCACCTCGGCGATGGTCTTTGGAAGCAGAGACCGACTGGGGACAAAGGCAAACTGACACGAAGCGAAGACGCTCTTCGACCCGTCCTTGTCGGCCATTGTGTGTGCGGATGTTGGGAGATGGTGTGGGAAGTGTAGCAGAAGCTATGAGCCTGCGGGAGGCAACATGCAGGAAATGTCGGGGTTTGAAGTTGGTGCCTTGTGATTTGTGATTCTGTGAATCTGTCTAGACGATGGATCCTTCAAATCGCGTCGACACGCTAAAGTACGCGAACGCGTATAGCGCACTACTAAAACGCGCGAAAGCCCCGCGGCGATCACGTGACCTTTGAGTGACTATGTGAGATCCAGTACTAGGTACGGAGTACGGAGTACGGGAGCCCTAATGGCCAAAGTATATGCATGACAATCTCGCATAGTCTTAGACACCGAGGCGAGCTGCACATCTGCACCAAGAAACTGCACAATCGAGGACTGTGATACGATGTGACACACAAGAGCATCGGCAGACGCTGTTTTATAGAGTAGTATCGCTACAACGCCAGCACTTCGTACTGAGTGCAAAACTGGGGCAGGTTCAGAAGCAGAACCAGCTAACCAAGTTGGCAAGTATGGGGAAATGCACCTCCACTATTTCCCCAACATAATTAATGGTAGCAACGCCATGCTATAATACCTCGGCATCAGATAAAGTACAGGCATTAAAGTCATCCCTTCTGGGCAATCATACCTGGTCTTCGTTCGTACCAGGCTGTAGAATTCGCCAAAAGTGGAAGTCGCATCTTGGAGACATTTATTGCAACTCTGAGCCTCATCTGTCTTTCCCTTTGTCCTCTCTGTTCATCTTTGTCTACTGCCATCATGTCTCAGCAATTCTTCGACGTGCGAGAGCATGTGTTCAATGGCCAACACATCCGCGAGTATCCCCAAGCCACAGCCCACAACCAGGAAGAAGTGCTGCAGCTCGTGGCGAAACAGTACATCCCAAAGAGCAACCGGCAGCCGCAGCCAGGCGACGTCACGATTATTGGGGCGCACGCAAACGGCTTTCCGAAGGAGCTCTACGAGGCTCTCTGGGACGACCTCTTGGCCGAGACAGAAAAGCACGGCTTCCGGATCCGCAGCATATGGATTGCCGATGTGGCCTGGGAAGGTCAAAGTAGCCATCGCAACGAGGCTATTCTCGGGAACGACCGTGGGTTTGGATCTGGCTTTAGTCTGGTATCTGATGCACAAACGCACACTAACAGGCCTCGTCCATCGCAGCCTCCTGGTATGATCACGCGCGTGACCTGCTGCAGATGGTGAACACATTCCGGGCCGAGATGCCACGGCCGCTGGTGGGCATTGGCCACTCATTTGGCGGCACGATCGTGACGTACTTGTCGCTGATGCACCCGCGGTTGCTGTCATCGCTGGTGCTGCTGGACCCGGTGCTGCATTTCTACCCGACGACACCGGTGTCGGGCTTCAATCCACTGGCGCTGTCGGCGGTGCGGCGGGATCAATGGCCGTCGCGCGAGGCAGCCGCAGCGGCCTTCCGGCAGTCCAAGTTCTATGCGGCATGGGATCAACGCGTGCTAGACGCCTGGCTGGCGTATGGGTTGCGCGAGCTGCCGACAACGCCAGCAACGGGTGAGGCCCGGCCGGTGACACTGGCCACAACCAAACACCAGGAGGTCTTTACGTTTCTGCGGCCGCTGATGCAGGGAATCGACGGGACGACCGGACGGCGGGTTTTCCGACGCGACCGGCTGCCGGACGTGAGCGATAAGAGCCTAGAGCGGCTTGGGGCGACGAACCGGCTGTTCCGACCCGAGGTGCCCAATACGACCGAGCAGCTCGGCCATTTGCGACCGGGCGTGTGCTACGTATTTGGCGGCATCAGCCCGATGTCGACGCCGGACGTCCGGCGTGAGAAGATGGAGCTCACGGGCGTGCAGGTGGGCGGCAGCGGCGGCGTGGCTGCTGGGCGCGTGCGCCAGGTGGTGCTGCCGACAACCGGCCACCTGGTGGCGATGGAACAGCCGACGGCGTGCGCGCGGGCGGCGGCCGAGACGATCGCGGCGGAACTGGTGTTGTGGCGTGAGGAGGAGGCGGACCTGGCTCTCTGGTGGCGGCGCAAAGACGCAGACAAGCAGGTTTTGGACGACGAGTGGCGCAGTTTCATTGAGCCGATACCGACGAGGGACAAGGGGAAGTTGTAGGAGATGTGCAGGAACAGAACAGAACAGAACAGAACACAACCAAAGACAAGACAACTCCAGCTTAGTCATACGTCGTCATTACTCTACAGGTCACTCAATTTACGCTGTACATTGATGCTTCTAACTTGTCCTCCTCTCTCACTCCTCCCCCGGCACCCACACCAGGATGCCCTCCTTATCGGCCTTGAGACCCTCCGTCGGCAGGATCCGCAACACCTTCTGGAAGTACTTGTCGCGCACCACCAGCGTCGGCCGGATCCACGCGCCGTGCACCAGTGGCAGCAGTCGGTATGTTGCCGTGCGCCGCGACACGGGCAGCACGTGGACTGTCGTCAGCTTGGCTCCGGCAAACGCAAACTCGTCCGACGGCTCCATCGTCAGGCCAAACGTCAGAAAGTGGCCCGACGCGTTCTCGATTGTGATGGTCAGCGTGATCAGGCTGGCGAGGCTGTTTTTCTTGTTGTTTTCGCTGTTGTTGCTGCTGCTCCCATACGACACCGAAGCCAGGACTCGCGGCTCCGTGCCGAAGATGCCCAGACGTGGCACCGGCAGCGTGGTGACATTGACGGGCGACACAGCCGTATCGTCTTCACCACCTACCCGCTGCCAACGGATCGCCAGCGACACGTCCAAGCTGACCGGGTCGCGCTGCTCCAGGCTGGCTCGCCGCACATCCAGGTCGAACTGCGCCTCGGCTGCCTCCTGCGGCTGCATCACGTGCATACATGTCTGCGTGCTATCGCTGCTGGCATCCGTCCTGAGCTGTTCTCGTCGCGTGCTCCGACACGTCACTCCGGCCACCGGTTGCACCGTCATGTCGAGGCCCACGATGCGCAGCTCGTCCGTCGCAAACGAGGCGTAGCGCGTCACCAGCGTCCAGGCTTGCGCGAGCCCGTGTGGCGGCAGAAGCTGCGCCTTTTCGTCTTCTCCGTCCCGTTCGTCCTTTTCGCTCGTCTCGTCGTCGCCGCCAACAATGCCCTCGTGGTCGAACAGACTCGGCCACGCGGCCGGGTGGCGACGCGGCACCAGATCGTAGTTGGCCTCAAACGGGTTCGTCACGGCCAGCCGCACCGAAAGCGCCTGCGTGATGGGCGTGGCCGGGTCATCGACCAGGTGGTACACGGCGCGCAGGGCAACGTCTACCGATGCCGCCAACACTATCGGCGTCACGTGCACACTCACGTGCACTCGCCGGCCTGCTGCCACCACTCCCAGCGGCACCGAGCGCAGCGCCGCCTCACCGTCGCCATTGCCGTTGCCCCCATGCGGTAGCGCCGTGTCGATCTCGTCGCCATCGACACGCAGCGTGAACCCTGCCAGCGCCGAGCCGCCGTACAGCACTGCGTCCAGGTGCACGTCCGCACCCGTCTCCTCGCCGTTGACCAGATCAAACACTACCTCGACTGGCTCGTTGGTGTAAAATGGCACCACAGCAGAGGCAGTTGTAGCTGTTGTTGTCGTTGCTGTTACTGTTGATGCTGCTGTTGCTGCTGCTGTTGACGGCGTCACCTGTGCCAGAGCCACCTGCGACACGGCTCGGCCACCTGCCTGCACCAATTCGATGGCCAGCTTCGGTGGTCGCGGCAGCACATGGACGGCCTGACAGTCGGGCCGCGGCACCAAGACGCTCGCTTCCGGTGACAGCAGCCAGGCAGCCTTGAGTCGACCGGCCAGCCCAGTCGAGAACGGCACGGCCTGTCGCAGAGAGTAACGCGCGCAGCTATAGTGCAGTTCAGCCGACACGGCTCTTGCATCGCCGGCTTCGCGCAGTGGAATGGCCACCTGAAAGACCACCGTCGACTGTGGCCGGAGAGTCAGGTCGGCCAAGCCGCAGAGCTGCATCTTGTCTTCGTCGTCTTCGCTGTCGTCGCTCTCCTCGTCCTCACCGCCACCCTCCACCGCTTCCTCTTCCAACGGAACAACTGTCAAAAAGACCGTCCCCGAACCTGCTGGGGGCCTCGCTTTGCCGTCGTGTCGCAGCAGCAACGGCTTGATCGTCGTGCCGTCGCCACCCGCCCCTTCAAACCGCACCCGCACTGCGTCCAGCACTACAGCCACCGATCCTGGCTGCGCGTTCGAGTGCAGTGCTAGCTGTGCCGTCATCGTGTGGCCAGCCTTGCCTTCACCCGTCTGAAAAGCAAACGTGGCCGACAAAAAAGACGGTGATGGCTGGCCCAAGCGAACTGCAGCCACCGTCTGGACCTTTTGGACCAGCTCCACGTCGTCCATTGTCCGCGCCACGTCGTACGGTTCGTCCTGGCCGTCCTGGCCGTCCTGCCGTTGACTCTGTGGCCGCTGTCCGTAGCTCCGGTCCAGCAGCTCCCAGTGGATCGACACCAGCAGGTCTGCGCGGCCCAGCGCCGCTGCCGCCACCCGCAGCAGCCATGCCAGCTCCTCGCCGGCCCCGAGCCAGCCCTCGTTGCGGTACTGTGCCGCCGTCCACAGAGGCCCTAGCAGTGCCACCGCTTCTGCCCATCTGCCGGCTGTCACCAGCTCGCGGCCACACTCTAGCGCCACCTCAGCCGCCATGCGCATCTGCTTGTGCTGCACAAACGCGGCACGTGACGCCTCCAGACACGTGACCACCATCGCTCCGTGATCCGTCGCTGCAAACTCGTCGTGCGGCGGCGGACACATGTAGTCGTCGTACGCAAACGCCAGTCGTGCCACCTTGGACGCCGGCGACATCCCGGGAGGTCTCCTATCGTCCTTGGGGATCGCCCGCGCCAGCGCCCGCCGTCGGTACAGGTGTCCGGCCGCTATCCGGTGCCAATATCCACTGTGGTGCAGCCGTTGCCACGGTGGCAGCCGCTCGACGGCCGTTGCTCCCATGCCCTTCTCCGGTGGCAGCCGCACCAATGGCAGCCCGCTGCCCGGCGACCCCATTACCGACAGCATCGGCACCGTGCTCTCCACCAGCCCGGCCATCACCAATGCCCATCGCGCCTCCCAGGCTGCGAACCCGTAGTTGGCCGTTCCACGGCCCCGAGTCTCTACCAGATCACACATCCGGTCACGGTGCACCCCCCACCGACTGACTGCCGTGCTGTGCTGGCCCATTACCAGCAAACAGCGCAGGCTGCGTACCGCTATCGTGTCGGCCAGCCATCGTGCCTCGTTCCAGCGCCGGCTCCAACTCGGAATCGCGTCGAGCACGTCCGGTCCCAAAAGCGTCGCGTATGCTGCATCTAGCGCCCGCACTGCTCCGTCCAGCTCCTGTCGGAACTCGGCAAGCACGGCCGCTTTAAAGTCGTACCGGATATGCCATCCTGGCAGCGACAGCGTCTGCGATGTTCCGTTTGTCGGCGGCACTGATGGCTGTGGTGCCGACCCGCGGCCTCGCTTCTTGCGCACGTGTCGGCTCAGCTCCCGGTAGTACTCCAGTGCCTGCAGTCCCATCGTCGTCAGCATGTTCTCTGCCACCCGTCCTAGCTCTTCGCCCGATGCCTCGGCCGACAGCGCAAAGAACAGCTTCGCGTCCACGCCGCTGCCTCTTCGGATGTGTTCTAGGCGCTCCTGCACTAGCGCTGCTCCGTCTGCTGCTGCACCTGCTGAGCCAAACCCTGGCCCTGTGCTCTGCTCGTCTGCAAGCACCACTACTGCCACCCGGCTGCGGTATCCCGACTGCGTCACCGCTGCCTTGAACGCCGTGATGTCCGCCTGGATCTGTCCGTCGTGCTGGTGCTGCACGGTCGTCCCTGCCTCGGCTGACGACAGTGTATAGCAGAGCAGAAACGCACTCGGAACCAGTGCTTGGTGCTTTTGTATCCACGCCACGTTCATGATTCCGTCTGCGTACAGCCGACATGATGGGCTCAGCGGCGAAAACGGCGAGTGCAGCACCACCTGTCCCGGCCCGGGCTCAAAGTTTTCTGGCAGCTCCGACCGTCGTGGTGGCAGCATGTATTTCTGTTGATCACCCCCGAATTAGCACAGACTGACGATGCCGACAAGAGTGGGCGTCCCTACTCTTCCTGCTGTCCGCACGCGAAACTGGTATCGTGGAGGATGGGCCCGCCCCCTCCATGGCGCCACGGCCGGGTCTTGCACCGTCAGATACCGTCGGAGTTTCGTCGCCAGTTCACCATCCAGTATGGGCATCGTCGACCGCAGCACCGTCGCCTGCTCCCTCATATCCTCGCCCACGAGCCATCGCTCGTCTTCCTCTTCCTCGTCGCCTGCCGGCAGTCCGATCGTCACCAGCAGCGGCACGTTGCGGTCCAGACTGTACGCAGGATATTCGTCCATCTCGGCACTGGGCGGTGCTATCGAAAGCACCCGTGTTCGTGTCGTGTCTGTGAGTTGTGTTGAGGTCCGTCTGCATCGTCGTCAAGACGCCACTGTAGCCGTGGTGGGAATTGTGAGCTGTTGATCTGATTGGCGGGGCTGCCAGAGTACCCCGACTGCCGCCTTATCGCACCCATTGTTCCCTATCGCCATGTACCTCTGCTTCTGCCGCCTCCCAGCCAATCAGAACTCGTCGCAGCGCGGGGGCTCTTCGCGTGCTGAATTTCCGACACTGGCGTCCCGAAAAGCAGACCAGCCTTCATCCATCGCGAGCACGCCCTGCACAGGAACATTGCCCTCTGTCGGCAGAAGCTGCACAGGCTCCCCGGCTTCTCAGACGCTATCTTATTTTGTTCGACTTTTTGCTTTCTCGTCTGCTCGCCTGCTCGCCCGTCGCTTGTCGCCCTGCTCAGAGCGTCTTGCGATTTTTCCTCTCGCCTTTTCTCTCTCCTTCTTCCGCCTCCACGTCCGGCTTCGGACACCCTTCGTCACCATGGCCACAAGAGACCAAGCCCTGTTTCTGGAGATGTACCTCGGCCTTAAGAGAGCCTTGAAACGAAAATCTTACGGTATGCTTGCTGCGTCGCCCCTACTTCATCCCCTCTAGCAGACGCTCGTCCAGGTCTGGCGAATTGTTTTGGTCTTCAGAAGCTGATCAGGCTTTTCTCGTGACAGACTCCGATTCCGACTCTGAGATCGACCAGACCACAAACCGCGGCAACAAGTTGAAGAAGCGAGCCCGCTTCGTGCACCAAGGCCAATTGGCCGGCGCTGATGGCTCGTCTATGCTCACAGAGGTGCGTTTGGTCGGCGTAGTAAAGCGACCGGTATTCTGACAGCCCACCGAACCAGGTTGTCGACCACGCTGGCTATCGACGCGAGATTATCAGTCGCAATCCTCCGCTCATCGACGATGACGGCTACTCTGTCGAGAGCGACGAGGATGCAGAGGTCGTCCAGGAGGCCGTCGCTGCGGCTGCAGAAGAGAATCCGTACTCCAGCATCCATTTGGAGCGTGAGAAACACCATTTCTGTGTGTTGTGCACGCGTGTAGTTGCCAGAGCTAATTTTTTCTTGGCTTTTTAGAACTCCTCGCCCCCTTGACTACCGTGACCGACCTGCCAAGCCACCCGTCGCTCTCGCGTCCCTTTTACTCCAAAGCGATCAGCGAGCTTGTTGTCCAGGGCCGAAACTGGACGCAGAAGGAAAATCGCGCGTTGTGGAAAGTCAAGCCACTGTTGACCAAGTTCTGTGGCGACCATAACTGGGTCGATTGCAGACTGATGTTGACCCCTGACGACAGCGACCTGTTTGACGACGACCTCATGGCGCGCATGGCCTCATCCCGGAAGACGAACGGCGCCAAGAGCCGGCCGACAGCGATGGACGATGGCAACGACGAAGACACAAATATGCACGACGGGACCGATCGGCCGAACGGCGCGCTGGCTCCCTTGCCCACGTCGCTGTCGGAGGACGATGTCGAGGCAGAGGGTGAGGGCGAGGGCGACGACGACGGCGAGGGTGGTTATATCCACCCGCTATTCCTGGCGCCGCGGACAGCCCACCCAGAGCCGAACGGAGGACTGCCCGAGCACGAGGCCGAGGACGTCCGGCGGCTGCTGCAGCTGTGGGTGCAGAAGCAGGAGGAGGTGGCGCGGGGGGCCAACAAGCTGCACGAAGGCCTACTGCGGGCAGACCGGCTGCGCAAGACGGTGCTGCTGTGGTCCAAGGCCGAGGCAAACCGCGACCTGTCGGACGGCGAGGACTACTACGACTGGGACACCTGGGGGCTCACAGAGGACCTGAAGAAGGGCTACGACGAGGAGGAGGAAGACTTGCAACAGCCTCACAAGAAGACGCGCAATCGGAAGTAGGCGTCAGATGGCTGGCTTTTGCTTTTGCTTTGCGTCTGCTTTCCCGTGCTTCGTTGACTTCTTTCATGCTGGGTTACGGACGGCGTCCGGATGGCGTCTAGAGCAGATTTTAGGACAATTTCGCTGTCTTCACAACACCCTTTTCCAATGCAACGTTTCTGTTCGCTTATTCCCTTGGCTAAAAACCAGAACCAGAACCGTGCCCCTGCTGGAAGCTGAACGTGACGTTGCCAGACCCCATCGTGGAGCCCGCCCACGGCCCAGTAGTATTGGCACCGAGGCTGAAGAGGTCTGTTCCCTAGCCTGCTCCGTACGGACAAACATATCCTACCGAAACGACGTTCTTATCAGCCAACTTCGGCCGACAACGACCACGTGTCTCTCCCAGGCAGACTAGTTCGTCTGAGACAACTCGTGCCTCTGCCTTTCTCGCCTTACTTTCTGCCGGTTGCGCGGCGATGCCGAACATTCCAGGGGTGGGGGCCGGCGTCTATCTCAGTCAGGAAATAGAACAGGCGGACGAGGCTAGCCCTGTTGGGCACGGCCTCTTCTGTATTTCAGCTACGACTACGGCAATCACGCCGTCGCCGATCAGACAAGGAAGGGCAGACGGAAGCCGAAAATGTGCAATTCGCGTTGGATTGTCCGCCCATGTGCTGATGGTGGATCTGTCGGTCAGTTGGTGAAACTGGCGATAATTGGAATGATACGACGGGACAAAGAGCCCAGACACACTAGGGCGCTGCGGTGTTAAATTATTTCTAGAAGAAATGACGGCTGGGCGCGGCACTAAGGAGCCCTGTACCCGCTAAGAGAAACCGGCGCTGCTCCTTCTAGAAGGCGACTAGAATACGACTAGAAGAGAGGGGGGGCCTGTGACCCTCCCTGGCAACCCCTGCCCTTATTTTTTCCTCACCCTACCTGCCCACAGATCGACGGTGGACAGACCGGTTTGCGGACTTTTTGCTGTGCTCTCTGGCCGTCTGTTCTCCCCGTCCGTCCCGACTGTCCCCTGTGCGAATCCACCGGTCGTCGCAGACCCCTGCTCAGCCGTTCAGCACATGTCAAATACGACGACGGAGTACGACAGCAGAGCAAAGGTGGTAGCGTGATAGGAGACGCGTTAATTTCCCTTCCCATCTGCTCCAACTGCACCGGCAGGTGAGGAGGCATGCGTGTCGGCTTCCCTGTCTCTCCTTTCCTCTTTCTTCCTTCCGCTTTTTCCTTTTCTCTTCCCTCTTTCCTCTTCTCGTCCGCCTCCCTCTTCGGCCCCCGACGAACAGCGACCATGGCGGCGCACACGCCCCTCTTCCACCCCCACACGCCCCTGCCGAATGCCAATCTGCTCAAGCAATGGCTTTTCGGCTTGCACCGAAATAGCAAGTCCAAATAGGTAAAACGGGGAACCGCCTCCTCCGTAGCCGCCTTCGTCACCTCTGCCGTCTCAAGATTACTGCGCTAGCGGGTGGGTTCATCATACATACGACGTGGTAGCTGCTTTGGGCATCCTAAGCACAGCGCGCACAGCGCGCACAGAGCTACGTTCGTGTCGTGCGAGCCAGCCGCGGGACTTGACTGCTTGGGTTCTCTGAGATAAGAGATCAAACTGGTGTGCCAGGGGCTGCATGTGATACCTGTACTGTGTCTTTCGCAGATGGGAAACGCGGCTGCGCTGTTTTACGGAGTAAACGGCCGTCCTTACTCTTTGCCCTCTTCCAGACAGTGCTTGCTTTAGCCCGCTGCAGCTGAAGACGGAAGATGACACAGAAGAAGGAAAAAGCGGGACCACACCTCCCTCCTGTTCTTTCTTTCCTTCTTTCTTTCGCCCGTCGGCGCGGGTGGTCAGCCTGCTCAAGACGCACGCAAGAGCACATCCGCCCACCTGCTCCTTGCTTCATAAAAAATAGCCTCTTATGCGGCTTTTGGGCACACTAGTTAGGCTTGTATAGGAGCGAACTCTCCGCCGCTCTCCAGCCCACACCAAAGACAGAGCCCAAAGAGCCCAGACGGGGTCATGGGGGCCCAACGCGCTCCTCTTCGTGCGTACGACGTACTCCGTAGCCTCGATCGACAGCTAATACGAAAAGACACGAAAGGACAGCGAAAAGGAAATGCGGCCAACCCGTCTGCATGGAGCTATTCCTCTTCGGCTGGGACGTTGTCGGTTGACGGCATTGCCCGGGGTTGCCTGCTGCCGTTCTTGCTGCTTTGTTCTCACCGAGCCTCTGTGCTCATTTCTCTCTGCCTGTTCGGGCTGCCATGGCGTATATGCGCGTGCAGCCCACTTATATGCCGCCGAGATGGGGCTCGTGTAAGGGGTTCGCGAGACAGAGGGGAAGGAGCATAGGAGTGCCCGGTGCACCCCGGCGCGCCTTCCCAGATGGTCAAGGCTCCCTTCTAGAAGCCTTCTAGAAGCTTTCTGGAAGGCAGGAGTACGACGTATCTTACACATCAGCCCCCTCTCTTCGTGTCGCCAGCCACCCCTGTATGTGTCGCATTGCATATCACGAATGTTGCCTGCGCCTCCGTGCGGCGTCTTTGCTCAGCCCCCCCCTCTTCCTTCCCATCACCAGGTTTTGGTTTCGGCGGGCGACAGGGTCGATCCTTGGGAGGGGGGGCACAGGACGAACAGTCTGGTTCACCGCACGTTGACGGTCCCGGCGAATAGATGCACTTGGGTCACCGCACGTCTTCCATAAATTTACGACAGACTAGCCTAGCCTCTTGCGTGAATACAGAGCGCTTTGGCAGAGTACGAAATACGTACTCCGTACTGGTATGTAACAGCTTGTACGTAAAGACTTTCCTTCTGCCTGTTCAGTGCCTGCGTGTGGCCCACCAGACTCCCAAACGGCCCAGGGGCCAGCAAGGGTGTGCAATGAAACGCCCCCTCTGGCTCTCCATTTTTATTTCCTTCGAGAAGATCTATGGAAGTTGCTCTGTCTTCCGATACCACCCTCCCCTTGTTCCTTCTGCCCTCCCTCCCCCTTGTCCAGCCCAACCAGCCCGTCCGCACCTCTCGACCCCGGTTCTGAGCACGGGACATTGCATTTCGCCTTGCACGAACGATAAAAATAATAGCCGGAACGTTGTTCTGGAAGGCCGTCAACAGCTCACCGGCAAAGCGTGCTTCTCGTAAGATACGTATTCCGTACAAGCGCGAACAGTAAGATAAGATACAGCGCTGCAACTGTGCTGTAGGCCTCCAAGCGAGGCAGTTGTCGCGGTTGCCTTCGTTGCGTCGTGCTTCCGTTACTCACCGATCCAGCAGATGCCGCTGCTCTGCTGTCCTGCTGTCCTGATTCCATCGGCAGCTGTTCGGTATGCGGGAATAGTCGTTCTGGCACTTGTCCGGACGGCCTGGTAGGGGTTTGCCTAGCTTGCATTTGTATTTATCTTCCCTGTTTCATGCCGCTCGTATCTCCATCTTCCCTTCGGGAGGATGGCCTGTCTGCTGTTCTTTTTTTGGCCCTTTTTACGCTTCAGCAGCCCGCGCTCCGCTCCCATTCTCCGTCGTCCGTCACAGAAGAGATCCGGGTGGGTATGGGTACATGTATCGTACGGAGCATTGCCTCGCGCTAGTACAGGGGCAATTACCTGCTGGTGCTCTGATCCCTGCCCCTGCGCCCTCCACCCCTGTTCGTTTCGTCTATTGGGTCTAACTTGTCCGAGCTTCTGCTTTATTTTCTTTCCCTTAATCGGCTACCCCAACATATCATCCAGCGTTCGTGTCCATTGTCGTGCTCGTGGTTGCCTATGTCTGGCGCCAGTCTCGGAAGCGCTGAGCGAGCCAGGCGGCGGCTTTGCGCATGGACCGTATTATAGTCCAGTTCCTGGCACAAATCTGCCAAGAAGACGGACATACTCCGTAAACGGTGTAATTGGAGGTCACCTGCCCCTCCCCCCCCCGATGATCCTCGAGAGGACTAAAATAGTGGCCACTCTACATCCACGATCGACAGGATTACTACTTTGTACGACGAGATGGACCGAGACTTGGAATGAGCGTGAGGATTCTCCCCAAACTGCCCCTCCGCTCGATGTGCCCGAGCGAAATAAAGGGAACGGCCATTTTGAGACCTTGTCTACTTTGGACCTGGCCTCTCTTCCTGTAACCGCCGACGACTACGTCCATACAGCATTTGCTATCTTACATAGCTTTGTACTAGTTGACTATCCCAACTCAATTTAACCTCCTTGCCAGGGCGTTCCCTCAGCCACATGCAAGCGGGTATCGCTGTGTACAACGAGTGTAGAGAAGCGGGCATGCACTTGCAAAGAACCCAGGGCTTTGGGTAAGATACAGGACTGTGTTCTACATAGTATTCTACATAGTACTATGTAAGATAGTATGCGATGGCCGGAGAGTGGTGCCACGGCCAGAAACCCCCCCGTATTCCGTGCTTCCGGCTTTGAGCTGGTGCTGGCCCAGTTTGGAGCACACGGGTACTGCTATGTACAAGTACTCGTAGGAAGGCCGCCTGCAAACATGGGGTCTAAGCTCGATCGGGGCAGGCATACTAATGCTCAAGGGAAAGGGGACAGGAAGCTGTGACGAAGGCTGCAGCAACGGCCCCCAGAGGAAAGCCGAGACTGCTGGAATGACTGCTGATGGGCGCCGTTGTCAGATGGGAAGGCATACCGGCACAGGCACACAGGCGAGTGGGCCTACGCAATCGCCTTACGACCCTTCTGCTGTCTCGTCCGTCTTGCCTCTTCGGTCCTCGTACTGCCAGCGTCCCAGCTCGGCCACGCAGAAGGCGCATTAGCTCTTGTTTCAAACGACCCTGGCAGTCAGGAATAGAACTGTGTGCGTCCGCCATCCTGGCAGGCTAAAGGATTGAAGAATAAGCGTGAATGGCAGAGCGACCCCCTGATAAACGGATCGGCCGCCTTGCAGGGGAGCAAAAGGCAGTGGTAGACTCCCAACGATCTGACAATTTTATTATGCTATGTAGTATTATTTATTCTGCGGACCTTCCAGCCAGCGTCTCGTTTCGCGTGGCGCTCATTTGTTTCTTCCTTCTCGACCGTACAGAAACATTGTCTGCAAAGTCTTACCTGTCTGACTCGTCTTGCCTTCCTCGTTTTCCTTTCTCGTTTCCTTTTTCCCCCTCGTCCGCCTGCTCCATCCGCCGCCGTCGTCGTCCTGGCTCACCGCCGTCACTCGCTTCTCGCTTTCTCCCCCTGTGTCGCTGTGGTGGAGAGGGGCTACTGACAGACAAGACAGGCCACTGGTCTGAACGCAAGGTACGGATTTGCAGTGGGAATTTCCACAGCGAATTCCAAATTGCCGGGCTGTGTCTACGGGGATTTCATTTTACCTATTTTATCGTTTTTAGCATTCCCCTCCCCTTTTCCTGCTTTTTCCTTTAGCGCCCTCCGGCCTACCGACCGCCTGTACTTACATAGTAGCAGTGCAGCCTGAGCCAGCAGCGCTTTCTGTTTTTGGCCTTATTTTATTCCCTTTGCCTTTTGCATTTGATTTAATTATGTCGCTCATAACTTTTTTTCTTAGCACGACTTCAACCCCCAGAAAATCCCTATAAGCCCCATACGTCGCCCACGCCGCGCGCAAACAAAATCATTTTACTTTCTTTCTCCCCTCCCCCCCTGACGACCACTCGCACAATAGACAACACCTCTCTCTCTTCTGTGCTTCCCTCCGCCGCCGCTCTATCTTGCCACGACCTCCTCGATCGCAGACTACGTCGCCCTCTGCCGTCTGCAACAGCCGCTCCTCTTTGCCACGGTACATCTCCACCTGTGCGAAAAGCTTCATTCTTGACCCCCCCCCTCTTGCCTCTTTCCTGCCTCGGCCTGTCCTCTGGCTCCAGGGACCGCCTCTTCTCCTAATCCTCGACGTTGCGGACAGACAACATCGCGTGATAGCAGGGCTAACTCGACGCGCATTAGACACGAACTCCACCAGACGTCCAACCTAGGAACTTTGGGCGGCCTCTTGCCATCATCTGCACCTACAGCGGCTCTGGAAAGCTGCCTCACCTCACAATCTGACTGGGACACTGCGAAACTCCTCCTTACGCATCGACCTAGAATACGTGAACAACCCAAGAAACTGCTAGCACCCGTCTCTTGGTAAGCGTCTTTCTCCATATACTTTCTCGCGGCTTCGCTCGAGGGAGCACAATGCTGACATTTGGCTTCACAGCGTGCTCAACACATACAAGTGCTTGCGCCCAGCAGACTGAAAACGTCGTCCCACACACTGTCGTGTCTCACTATGAAATCCCCAGCACCTGGAGAGATCATGGGGATCGATAATATGCTCAATCAGAGAGGCAACTCCATCAGCCATCCTTCTGACGACGGCAAGTTCGACGCACACCACCATCACCAACAACAACAGAGCCATCAGCAGCACCAGCAGCACCAGCAACACCAGCAGCAACAACAACACTACCTCCCCCCGGTTTCCCTGCCAGGCATGCATCAGTCTCTGCAGCCATTACAACAGCATGTGGTCGACCGGACAGGCTCACCGCACGGCTCCGAACACTCCCGATTCTCTGCACCGCCGTCATCTCTGAATGGCTATGATGTCAGCAAGTCGTTTGGATCGCCGTCGGCCATGCATTCGTCGCTGCAAATACAAGACCCAAGCACGCCCAACGGCGGCATGATCCTCCCGAGCCTGCCAGCAAACCTGGCTCCGAGCATGACCATTCCTCCGGGCATCCAGTACACCAAAATTCCGATGGCGAGCGGACAGCCGCCAAAGGCATACCCCTGCTCGACCTGTGGCAAGGGCTTTGCCAGACGGAGCGACTTGGCCCGCCATGGTTGGTTGTGCCTCTCCGAAGTGAAGGGAAACAGAACAGGAAACTAACTGCATTCTACCACAGAGCGGATTCATACTGGCGTTCGTCCACACGTGTGCGACTATCCCGGTTGCGGAAAGCAGTTTATCCAGCGATCCGCACTGACCGTCCATCGCCGCGTGCACACGGGAGAGAAGCCGCATCAATGCGAGCGTTGTGGCAAGGTAAGCCGCTGCAGCTTCCGGGAAGGGATTGGCGGTGGCAAGACTGCATGCTGACTCAGCATTGAACTTCACAGCCCTTTAGTGACTCGAGCTCACTGGCACGGCACCGCCGCATCCATTCGGGCACGCGGCCGTATAAGTGCCCCTATGCCGACTGCCAGAAGACATTCACGCGCCGGACGACATTGACGCGGCACCAGAACCATCACACGGGTACGATCGAGGACGCTGCGCGCGCAACAGCGGCCGCGCTGGCTCGTGGCGCCTCCAACACGATGAGCCGGCTGACCAGCCACGGGCCACGATCGGAGAACGGTGACAACCAGGGCTCGAACCAGGGCTCACCGTTGTCGACGCCGTCGCCGGGTCAGCGGACCATGTCCATGTCACCGGCAAACGACCTGGTGTCGATTGGCCAGATGCAGCACCAGTTTCTGACCAACAGCTCTTTGCCTGTTCATCTGCGCAACGATCTGCACGTCGGCGGCAGCCCGACGTCTACGGCCTCGTCTGGCTACACCAACATCCGGCCTACGTCCCATCCGACCGGCTACGGGCCGCCGTCGACGCTGGAGCCGAGCATCGAGCCGCAGCAGCAAGGTCCCGGCAGCGCTGGTGGCAGTCCACACATGAGCAGCATCGGCTGGCAGTCGCCCTCGCACATGGCCTCGCCCTCACACAGCGGCAGCTATGTCTATCCCGACCCAGACTCGACGTACAATGCGGCCTCGCTCGGACAGCTGTTCTACGGTACTTCGACCGGCTCCAGCCGCCGTCCTGGCAGTGCCGAGCCTGCATCAGGCGCGTTTGATGTCAAGCAGCCGCGTCAGAGCGAGCTTTGGGCTGCTGCCCAATAATCGGCAGTGGCATTGGCTGTGGCTGTGCGTGTGCCAGTGCATGGAGATTGGTCGAGGACGGCCCGGAGAGGCCTCCTTTTTCCTTCACCATGTTCCTCCACCACCCTATCTTATCATCGTTTCCTTTGTCGTCCGTTATAGCACACGTCTCCTTATAGCTGCTCATTCCCCTTTTGTTTGGTTTTGATTTCTGCTGTTTTACTTCTGGGTCTTTCTGTCGTCTGCTTTTCTAAATTCGGGAGAACTGTCTGAAGAGTTTAATGGACCCAGGGGCGAAAAGAGAAAAAGGTATACCCTTTGGTTTTCAGGGCGACTATGATTATCATACAGACACAAATGCACACACGCACGCAGACACACACACGCACACACATGGAGAGAGAGAGAGTCCCGTTTTCAACATACCGATACACGAGGACTGTATTAATCAACAAGAGGGCACCGTTGGTTTCAGGAGAGGGGAGAACAGCCACAGGCTTGGCTCAATAGGGAGTCAGCCCTGTCAGTTGTTCACGCCGAGCCGGATCTCTGGAAGAACACCTGCCATTTGTTTTGCTTTATCTCACCCCCTCCTTCTCCTCACCACGCCCTTGCCTAATACTTCCCTTCCGCCACCCTCTTGATCCATATTCCTTTTATTACCGAATAATGCAGTACCGAAACGACCCTCACACCCTTGTTTCTATATCTCCTATATGTAATACACACACACATACATACCCACCTCCTATCACCTGCCCACTCACAGAAAGAAGGAAAGCAGACATCCAAGAAGGATGCGCTTTACAGCTATACCCTTGGTGGATTATTTCCCTTTTTGTCTGGCCGCGATTTGTCTTGGTTTGCCTGTCTTGTCATTTTGCGTTATTTATAGATTTTCTTATTGTGCTTTGAGGGGTATGCCCTTGTTTTCTGCTGTTTTGCTTCCGTTCTGTACTATCTCTGTGCACGACCAAAATACCATTCTTTGACGACCCATCTAGACTTGTGACGATTGGAACCGGATAGAGGACTCGTAGTGGTGGCATGCTGGGGGGTATCTTTTGTATTTCAATTTACCTTACCTGCTATCTATGCTACGACTCCACGACGATTGTGATCTGTTCCCAATGCAGTGTCTTCACAAGCGCCCATATACAGAAATATGTTCAAGAAAAAAGCTCCAACGCCAATTCGACACAAGCAAAACGCCAGCCCTTTTTGTTTAGCCAAACCCATTTCGTTGCAATTTAAGATTATAAAGCGAAAAGAGACAGACACAGGCGAGCAGCCATGCTCTTCGCCGAGCCCGCCCCTGTCCACCTGGCAGCCCTGCTTCCTCACCGCTTCATGTGACTGTAGTCCTTGAGCAGGTGCTCCATATGGGTGTTTGTCGACTTGCCAGTGCGGCGCTGCGCCCGCTTCTTCTGCTTCTTCTCCTTGGGAGCCGCAATGTCGCGCAGTCGAGGATCCTCGCTGGTCGGCTTCTGGCCAGCGGCAGCCAGCTTGCGCACAATGTCGTCGATAGACGGCACCTCAGCGCGGTGCCACAAGGCCTGGAAATCGGGTTCGACCTCGTGACAGAGCGACGGATCGTCGAGCCAGACCATGCGCGGGTGGTTGTCTTTTTTCGTGCGTACGACCAGGATGCGGTGCTCCTTTTCGAGCGCCGTCAGCGTAGCCTCGCAGTCAGGCCAGCCGTCCTTGAGGTCCTTGACGTTGACGCCCTGCGCGTCGGTGCGGCGCTGCAGGTGCTGCAGCAGCGACGTGCGGTCCTTGACATTGGGGATGACCGGCAGGTGCTCGTAGGTGCCCGTCCGCCAGTCGTCGTCCGTGGCGCTGGCGTTTGAGGCAGCAGCGCCGGCATCCGGCCGCCAAGTGATACGTGGGTGGTGGCGCATGCGCTCGACGACCTGCCGCCGGAACGCCTCCGGCTCCCGGTCGAGGCTGAGGTGGCCCAGCACCGTCGACAGCGAGACCGGCTTGCCACCCTGCTGCTTCAGATAGTCGAGCGCGTACACAATGTTGGTCCCAATCGCCGAGCCCACGCCCGTGTTCTCCGGCTGCGAGAAGATCGTCGGGTTGTTGTTGCCCGAGCCGTTCTGCGACAGCACCATCCGCACCGACCCGTCGCTCTCTCGCTTGGCTTTCTTCGATGGCGTCGTCACCGACGTCGTCGATGCCACCGACGGCGACGGTGACGCCGGCGTCGCTACCGGCCGCCTCACATTGATCTTGGCCGCCGCCGAGACCAGCGAGCTGGCAAAGTTCTCGCGCTGCTTGTCGAAGTAGGCCATTTTCGAAGATCGAGAGGCAACAGGAGGCAGGCTCGAGATGGCGAGGACGAGGCCGGCAGCTGGCAAAGTCGGAAGCGGCGAAACTGACGCTTGAATGGAGCAAGGGGTGAGAATTTAAAAAAAAACAAGGGCAGGCTCTAGCCGCAAGCCTGTCTTCGGGGATTCTGAAGCAGTAGACGCATGAAACAGAATCCGTCAAACGTAGGTCGTATGCCAGGAGGCGAGGTTGATGCTGCGATGCGCTGACAGTTGCTTCTCCGTAAGAGACGCCGTCTGAGGAGAAAGCGAAGTTTCACATATTGGAACGGCATAATGCCAAATTCTTGAGGGCGGTGAGTTAGTCACGTGCCAATGCACAAATATTTTACACGTGAAGTTCCGAAGAGGCAATGGTAGCCGGATTCATAGAGCCGATAAAGATGGCCAGACGCACGACGTGCTTTACGCTTAAATAGCAGAGTGAACAGTGGACAAACGCGAATTCAATTGGCCTCAACCCGATCGGCTACAGAAAGCGGAAAACAACGGTAAAGGAAGCATGCAACGGACGAGGCTTTGCAGCCAGGAATTCGCAGGTCCAGAGAACTACGGAGTAGATAGATCTACATTCTCCCGAAGCGGTCTATTTCCACGTCTCTATCATAAAAATGCTGCGTAGCCTCGGCTAGGTTCCATCCGGCCAACACAAAGTGCGGGTCCGTTCCGAGAGCCAAGAAGCTCACAAGCACATCACCACGCAGTTAACTCTGGGTCCAACCATATCATGTGACAGCCACCGGGAATCGCCGAAGAGCAAGAAGGGCATGGGAGGCAAAGGAAATGGTGAATGGTGAAGATATCAATCAAGCGGCGTCCAAGGAGATAACACTAGTAGACACACTGTTTTGGCAATGAAATGGTAGATTTTTTTTCTGTTCGGTTCTTGGCCAGCCTCTGGGATCCACCTGCAGTAAGAGGTTGCTATAGACATCCCGAGGTGCCGGCGATAGTTGGTTGGTATCGGGGTGACGTGTCCGTTCAAGCGGCCACCTGCTGCTGCTGCTGCTGCTGCTGCAGGTATTGGTAGGCAGCGTAGCCGAGGGCGCCGCCGATGAGGAGGACAGCGTAGACACCAATGCCGAGGCCAGCAGAGGCGGCCGTCTGTGCCTGCGGCGCAACGGCGCCGGTCTTAGAAGCCACAGACGGGTTGGGGTCGCCGGGCTGGAGCAAGTCGGTCAGCAAAGGCAAAGTAAGAAGGAGAGCACTCGAAGGAAGCCTGCAAAGAGGACAAGACCCTTACCTGTCTCTTCAATGGGCCAACCAGAAGCTGCGCCAGGGTCTCCCGGGCCTCGTCGCTGTGGCCGACATCCTCAAAGGCCTCGGTGGCGTCCTGGCCACCGACGTCCAGCAGAACCTCCTCACCACCTCTGGAAGGCACAGCAGTCAGTATGAAGTCAAGTAGGACACGTGCGCACGACGATAATAGGCCAGATCGATTGGGTCAATGGGGATGGCATGGGTGCAACATACGGGTGCTCATCGACAAACTTGGTCACGTTGTAGACCTTGCTGTGGATGACCATGTACAGGTCGTTCTTGGTGTTGTGCTCGGCAACATCCTGGTAGGTGAGTTCCTTGGTGGCCATTATTGCGAATCTGTGCGGAGACGATGAAGGAAGGCGGGCGAGAAGTGACGAGAAGGCAAGGAATACAGCTGGCTGAAGGCGAATGGAGGAAGAGGACAGGCCGACAATTGACACTATGTAGCACTGAAAACAGCGACGATGTGATATTGGAGGGGGAGGGCAGGACAGAAAAGAAGAAAAGCGCAAGATTAGGACGGACCGATAATCGAAGTGGTCAGAAAAAGAGGGGACAAAGCATGGGCCACAGGCACGGGAGTGTGGAGAGGCAGGCAGCGACGGGAGAAGGCGTTGGGAGACAGGTCAACAGAAAAAAAACCAAGGGCAGGGAAAGGGGAGAAACAGAAATGGAAGAGCTGGGATTGGCTGTTGGGAAGGCGTATGGTACCATTCTGTGCAGCGGAGCGTCCGCCACTACCAAACTGAAGAATCGCGGCGGAAAGCAGAGGCGGCAATTCGGGAAAGCACGGACCACATTTCTGATCAGGCCTGCATCCAATTACTATGTAAGATACAGTACAACGTACGGAGTACGTCGCTCCCGTTTCTGCCTCTCGTTCTTTTTTCTTCCTCTCTTTCCAAGACAGCCGGGGAAACCGGTGGAAATGGAGAGAATGGAATACGACAAATGGCAAGGACTGTTATCTCTCTAGCACCTGCTCGTATGTACATCTGTAGCATGTGTCCGGATAATATTTCCAGTTTTTCTACAGCTCTGCATGTAAGCTCAATGGGCTCCCACTTTCCGACAGCCGTCGTATTCGTATGTAGCGCCTGTCGGAAGTGGGAGATTCGTTGCACCGTCTTTTATTGCCAAATCAAGTCTAACCAGAAAGCGCCTGGCACGCTCATCTCTGCCTAGTTTCCCCTCTCGGCTTGGTATTAGTTAAGGTGCGTATTCGGCCATCCGAGTTCACCACGGGAAGTCGGAAGGCAAGCTGTATACAGCACATCAGCCCACCCGGCAATGCTTGCTTCCGTGCCAGCTTCTATTCGGCCTTATCGCGTCATCTCGCTATCACCCATGCACTTCCCGCTTATGTAATCGTCTGTCACTTCTTAAAGGTGAGGGCCTGACGATCGGAATGACAGATTGGCAAAGAGTCTCTTGGCAAAATGCGTCTGTCTCCGTATTTATCCCATATGAAACTATGCGCCGACGGTCTTCCGCCTTTCTCGCATCCTCCTCTGTGCCATCTCTACCTTTACCGCCTGCTGCCGTTGCCGCCAATGTCCTGGCCCAGCCGGTAGCTCGCGACCTTGTCCCACTCGATCTTTTGCCGGGTGACGGGCAACTGCCGGCGCAGGCCCTTGAAGGCGCCCTCGCTGAGGCTGAGGAAGCTCTTGTTGAGGTCGTCCTGGTACCGCTTCTCCAGGGCGGCGATCTCCTTGGCGATGCCGGCGCCGGTGCCCGACGGCACAGACGTCGAGAGCGTCTTGTCCGTCAGCAGGCGCACGTTTCCGTCTTCGTAGTAGTGCACGTCCACGCGGATGAAACCCTCGAGGCTTCCCGAGCTCGGGTCGAACACGTAGCGCGACCGCCACCGACCGTTCCTGACCGAAAGTTAGAGGGGCTGAAGGGTGGCATGTTGGCACTCTGTTCGCCCTCTCCAGACTCACCAAAAGTTCTGTGGGCTGTATTTGTTGCTGACAATCAGGACGGAGACCTTGCTGTCCTCCTCCACCGGGTACACGCCGTAGGCCGGGCGCTCGTAGTGCTCCTTGACGTAGGCCGACAGGCTCTTGAGAGTGGATTTCCTGGCGGGCGTTAGCTTAGCGGCAACAAGTTCGTTCGGACAGGCAGGATTCTCCTGCAGTCCGGAAAAAAGGGACGGCCATACACCAGATCAGCCTGTGCTCCCTCCAGCACGTAGCTCTGCGCGGCGCTAGCCTTTTGTGTCTTATGGTCGAAGGCGAAGCTCGTGGCATTTTCGGGGTCGAAGTAGCGGCCTTCACCCAGGGAGTTGTCGGCGCTCACGATAACCGGCTGGCTGCTGCCGGGAAGTAGCGCCGTCGTGAACTGCTCCTCGTTGTATCTCTCGTACGCCGGGGCCAGCTCGGCGGTGAGGTTGGGTCGATCCAGCGTCAGGTTCTCAATGTCTATATTCTGTTAGGGTGACGTTCGAAAGGATAGGAGGTGAGGAGTGCGGCAATCACCTGCAATGACACTGGCGAGCTGCGAACGTGTCAGCTCTTGCTGCAGTCTCACGTCTCTATCCGGCTCGCCCAAGATCTGCCTCAGCCAAGCCCAATAGACTCACCTCGCCCGGAGGCGCGCCCGCCACAAAGGACGACACAATGTCGATTTCCTGGGCGCTAGGCATGGCGAGACTGGTCGCGCACGCGTACTTTGGATTGGGAGTTGGGGCGGTATAAGGACTGGAAGTTCGACAGATCGGACCTCCACGTGGTCTGCAGACGCTCCTCAAACCGAGGTCGCGAGGCAAGACACTTTTGGAGCTTGAGAGAAGCGGGGCTCAAATCAGGGGGGGCGCCGGAGGGGCAGCGGGAGCGGGACTAGTCAGCAGTTGGCAACGGCTGGCAGGATCGGTGTCAGAGCTAGAGAGCAGTACAATTAGAGCATCAACGCTATAATAATGCAAGCTGTACCGAGTTCTTCTGACGCCCATTTGCTCAAGCTTCCTCCCGCACTGTTTCACTCGACTAATTCCATTCCTCGAAGGATTAGTACGAAATCGACGTTTTGATAGCGTCGTAAATCCCTGTGATGTCAGTAATGGAGAGCGGAGAAGCAGGGGAAAGTAACAACTCACTGGCAACGTCAGGAATGTTGAACCTCTCGTACAGCAAGCCGTTGGGCGTGCTCCAGCCGGCGACGCGCATGACAGGGGCCTCTAGACGCACAAAGGTGTCTGGGTCCTCCTGAATGCTGGCGGCGACCTCGGCGCCGACGCCCTGGTTGATCATAGACTCGTGGACGACGATGCAGCGGCCGGTCTTGCGGACGCTCTGTAGGACACATTCCTTATCCCAGGGGTAGATAGTGCGGAGGTCGATGAGCTCGATGGAGAGGCCGGCGCCTAGGTCCTCCTCGGCGCGGCGGATGGCACTGAGACAGGTGTAGAGAGGCTGGCCGTAGGAGACGATCGTCAGGTGGGCGCCCTGCTTGAGCACCTCAGCCTTGGAGAGCGGCAGGGTGTAGGGGGCAGTGGGGACCTGCTCGACGGCGGCGCGGTAGAGGATCTTGGGCTCGAAGAAGACGACCGGGTCATTGCAGCGGATGGCAGCCAGCAGGAGGCCCTTGGCCTGCAGGGGTGAGCGCGGCATGACGACGCGCAGGCCAGGGATGTGGGCGAACAGGCTCTCGGGCGACTGCGAGTGGTAGAGCGCGCCATGGCCGACGCCGCCACAGGGCATGCGCACTGTGAGTCCGCCGACGTGGCGGCCGTTGGTCCCGTCGCGATACCGAAACTTGGCTGCCTCGTTGACGAGCTGGTCAAAGGCCGGGAAGACGTAGTCGGCAAACTGGATCTCTGCGATCGGCCGCATGCCCTCAGCTGCCAGTCCGATTCCAAAGCCCAGGATGCCCTGCTCGCTCAGCGGCGTGTTGAACACTCGCTCGTCGCCAAATGTGTCCCGCAGGCCCATCGAGCAGCGGAAGACACCGCCAAAGGCAATGTCCTCGCCAAACAACAGCACCGACTCGTCCTCGCCCAGCGCCGTCGCCATAGCGTCGTTGACCGCCTGGAACAGGTTCATCCGCTTCGTCGTCCCGCTGCGCACCGCTGCCGGCAGCTCTGCTTGGCCCAGCGCTGCCTGCGCTGTGTGTGCCAGCAGCGGTGTCGTCGCGTAGTCGATCGGCACGTTCAGCCGCGCGCCCACCAGCGCCTGGGTCGAGTAGCTGCTGCGATGCCACGGCTGTGTGGCTACAGCTACCGGCCGTAGCATTGCAGTAAGGCGTGTTAGTCGGCGGGACGCCATCGAAGTTGGCCGTGAAGTTATGGTGGCTGTCGTTTTATGGCTTGCTTCATTGGTTTGTCGTTGAAGATGCGGAGAAGGTGTGTCCGCTTAGCATCGGCTTAGTTCGGCAAGGCTACCTTCGGGTAGAGCAAGGACTCGGGTGGACAAAAAAATGCTGTGAAAGTAGGTGACCTTTAATTGGTCGGCAAAAGCCACTTTATGCGCTTTACAGTAAGAACGAAACACAGCATATTTGACCATGTACGGAGTACGGAGTAATGAATGCCTTACCATTCTACAAGTAACGTTCAGGTCCTGACTTTTTGTTTTTTTAGAGCGTGTTACGGACACGAAAGTGTTGCTTACGTGCCTTGGGTGCGCCGTGTCCATATTATCTTTAGTCAGATTCTCCTTGACAGCGATTTTCTGCGAGATAGAAGCCAATATCTGGTGTTATTCCACGTCGTGCATCAGCCCTATTTGGCTGAAAGGGTCATCCACAATAGCGAGTACGGCATTTGCAGGGCAGGAACGAAAGCAAAGGTCTTGTTGCTAATGTATGAATATTGATTGAATGGAGTGTACTCCGTAAGTTGTAAGTTATACCTCACGTAACTCCCTAGACTATACGGAGTAGAATGAACACGATGTTGCTTTTTAAGTCCTAATACGTGATCCTCTACGAAACAAAATAGGGCGTAGCAAGCGCTGTTTAGATACAGGTTATGGTAAGGAGAACGCCGCATATTAGTACTCTGTTTACATTATATTTTTTTTTTTTAAAAAAGTTGCTATTTACTCCGTATACTGTTAAGTCTGTCAAATTATAGGCGCCTAGTGAGTGTGCGTGGCACGGTTATTGCTATGTGTTATTGTCGAACTATGCCGACGTGCATGAAACTCACTACGAAATAAGTGAGCTTATGCACTATACGCTACAGGATACGGAGTACAAGTACTCCGTATCTTTCCATTCTGCGCTACGGAGTACATGTCCTCATATCACGGTCATTTTGGTCTCGTCCGTTTAACACCGTCTACATGGTGCTCCTGATCTGAGCGCACACACTGTGTACAGTCTGGTCTTCAGTCAACCACCCTACGAAATATCATCTTCTGAAGGCCTTGGAGCTTACTACGATACGTGCAACTGGTCCGGACGTATGTCTCACAAGGATTACCGTACTGGTCTTACCCTGGTACTATGTATTTGCGCAGACTTATGCGTACAGACTACGGAGTAATGGTGCACGGAGTAGAAGCCACATTGCCATGATCTGTGGTCACGTACGGAGTATCTAATGGTTAGTCAGATGGAGGGGCTTTTACCCCTCTACATTAGACATTGGACAGTAGAGTCTGACCTTTGAATATTAAGCCATTCTTAACACGTCTATTGCCTATGCCACCGCCGCGTGTAAAAAACCAGAGAAATTAAAGCCCCAAGGGCGGCTAAGATATGTACATACCCTAGCAATAAATTACTAGCACTATACCCACCTTTCTATTTTGCTGAAGCGGTGAGAACGAACTTTTGGTAAGGACCTCCGTATGTGTTGTATTTGCTGTACGGACTCGTACAAATAGAGGCTTATTTGAAGCAGCTTGCAACTGTTCTAACATACGATATTGTAGGATCCAAAAGAGCTCTCGTTTGAAAGGCAACGCCCTTCGAAGTACTGTCTACAGCGTCAGTCAGATGAAGGTACTGCGCCACGTTCAGTCTACACCTGAAGGATGGCCAATTGGAGGACATACAGCGATGCACGTTCACCTGCGGATCCTACTCGATTTTCGAGTCGGTCGGAAATGCCAACCTAATGGTGAAGTCAAGATTTCCGTCGTCGGCGCAACGTTACACCTGTTTGAACATTTGAACTAGAACATGGACCCTGACCCGGAGTTGTGTGGAAAATGTTTATACGTCTTCTCCCAAAGAGGCCTGCAGGACCTCAACAAATCGACAGGGCTTCAGCACTATACGCGTGACGAGTGCAAGGCTTCAAGTAAAAACAGATGCCATTTATGTGAGCTTTTGTTTTGTGATGTGTGGAAGGACCGCGGAGAGAAACAGGCAGAGAATGATCACCTTATACTCTGGAATTTCCACAATGCAAATATAGAGGGCCCGGCCCCCGAAGCACCCTTGGACGGCATCTACGGACTGCGAGGTCGCCTCGAGTCGAACATCGACCAAGACGTAATGAGGACCCGTCTGTTTGCGAACTTTGGTTAGTGCAACCGCGGTGGTCTGGCTAAAGACCAGAAGGCGACGAGTGATATCTGACAGACGGCCCCAGACAATGTCATGGGGAATATTGTACACCGACGACTCCCTCATTGCAGCACAATAGACGACAAAGTTTTTACGGCCGCGCGATCGCTCATCCAAGAATGCAACGACAGTCGCCCGCAGGCGCACAAAAAATGTCAATATACACCAGACGCAAGGCTCCCAACCCGCATACTTGACGTCTTCAACGAAGAGGGGCCGGGAATACGGCTCATCAGTGAACCTGAATTGAAGCAACCGTACCTAGCTCTGAGCTACTGTTGGGGGGGGAAATCGATGGCGGACCGACCGTTGACACTGCGCAATGACACCTACCAAAAACTGGCTGCCGGCATTTACCTGGACGAGCTGCCGCCGACAATTCAGGATGCCGTGACGGTCACGCGCGCACTCGGCTTCCGATATCTCTGGGTGGACGCATTATGCATTATACAGGACTGTGCTACGGGCAATAGCCGCGAGATTGATCAGATGGGACTCTGTTTCCAGAACGCGGCTGTTACGATCATGGCCGCGACCTCGACCAGCGCGGCCGAAGGCTTCCTTTCCCCTAAAAGGCAACCCCCATCCTACCAGCCAGAGCACGAACTTCACGTTCCCATGGACGGCGGTATAGGCACTGTGTATCTCTCGTTCAAGCCGTACGAGCCGATCCATCATCTTGAAACCCGTGCCTGGGGACTGCAGGAATATATGCTGTCTTCGCGAAAACTCATCTTCTCCCACTACGAGGTGCTGTGGCAGTGCAAGGAGATGGGTACCCGCGGTGTCACTGGCTATGGACTCGACTATCGACAGCCGCTGGAAATAGACTTTGGCGACGGCGACGATGTCGCCGAAGACGTGAGGCTCAGTACTTGGAAGACCATCGTGATGCTTTATACCGAGCGACAGCTAACGAGATCAGACGATCGTCTGCGGGCCCTTGCCGGTATCACATCTAAGCTGCAGACTCAGTGGCCCGACATGAACCTCTTCGGACACTGGAAAAAAGGTTTCATTGTCCTCCTGGCCTGGTATAAGGAAGAGGCCGACCGGAAGCCGTACCGAGTTCTGAGACGCGCTCCCAGCTGGTCATGGGCATCCCTTGACGGGCGTATTTGTTATGCGTCTTTCAGTGCGCCGGACGCAATGGCACAAATGGTTACTGAATCTAAGGTCGTACTGCAATGTCGCATCCTCTGTGAAGATTCCATCAATGTGGACAAGCGAGCCTCGATAAGCAAGCTGCTAGACCTAAAAACTTCGTCCGCCGAGCAAAATGGTCGACATGGACGAGAGTCCTGGCCTGGAAGACCGGATTCATTTCTTCTGTTGGGCACAGAACCTGAAAACGATGGTGACCAGAACAGGGAGGGACAGGGCATCGCCTTAGTTGTTCGTCAATTCGATCGAAGAGGCTATCGCCGCATTGGAATGGCTATCTTTGAGAACATGGCCTTGTGGGATGACGTTGAACGTGGAGTTGTCGAGTTGGAGCCAAGGCAGGAGGAGTTGGACTCTTTACGGAGGTTACAAGGGTAAGTTACTAGGGTACGAATTTGTACCGCGCACTGTCAAAAAAGTCACTAGCCTGCCATAAGCCCCTGGTCGGACCCTGGTCAGTACGGAGTAATACTTGAACCTACCCTAGTTTCTTTCGCCTGTACAGAGGTCGCTACCAAAAGTCCTTTCTGACCGCCTTAGACCCACAAATCTAAATAATGCCGGCAGAATTATTTGTTTACTTTTCCGTGCCGCTGCTGCCGTTGCTGCCGTCGCGCCTTTTGTTTTTTCTTACATCTAATTCATTATGCCTTCATACGATATTGCTACCCGGGCGCAGGCCCTTAGCTTAAAGCTATTCGGTGCTACGAATAATCAAATCGAAGCCTTTACTGGTATTTCTGCACGGCAGGTACATCTACTTCTTGATAAAGCTATTAGCCGTGGCTTTAATATTAATGCACGCCCGCCGGTTATACTCGATATCCACGTTGCAGACGGTAACCGAACCGGCCGCCCTCGAAAGCAAGAACTAGTTAAAGAAGAGGTTCTTATAAAGGTTTGCACCGACCGCTACGGACGAGAAAAAACAACTGCTTATTTAGCACATGAAATTGGTAGCGTTTCAGCAATGACAGTTTGGCGCACTCTCCGAAACGCTGGGATGAAGAAGACAAAACCAACACGAAAGCCTGGATTAACAGAGTTAATGAAACAAGAGCGGTTAGCTTGGTGCTTGCGCCATAAACACTGGACATTGGATGATTGGAAAAAAGTAATCTGGTCTAATGAAACGTCTGTTCTTCTTTGCCATCAACGGGGGAGCTACAAAGTTTGGAGAGCTCCAGACGAAAGGTTCTTACGATCTTATATCCAAGAAAGGTGGAAGGGATACTCTGAATTTATGTTCTAGGGATGCTTTGCATACGATAACAAAGGACCGTTCTATATTTAGCATCTTAAGACTGCAAAAGAGCGTGCAGAGTCAGAAAAAGAGTTAGCGTTATAGAATTAGCAAATGGAACCATAACTTCGTAAAGCATAGGAGCTTAAGACTAGTGTTCGTCGTGTTAGGCTACGAAATCTACCAGGACGAAAGCCGCAATAGAAGTTTACAAAGCAAACAGGCAAAGCTACTCGTGAGAGCGGTAATGGTATTGACTAGTACCGCTACCAAAAGCATATTATTATCTTAAAGCTAATACCTTTTGCCCGCAAGTGCAGTGCAGACTTCTTAGTTTAAGAAGACCGAGCTCCAGCCTATGCACATACTTTGCAAGCAGTTGTATACAACCGTGCAGACGTTTAAAGGCTGATTTGGTGCCCGAATTCACTAGATTTGAATATAATCGAGCCATGCTAGATGCACTTAAAAAGGCAGACTACTAAGTTTAGCGCGCCTTTATTAAAGGCACAAGCAGAGGCAGACTGGCAGCGTGCGTGGGCAGACTTAAAACAAGACTGTATTCGAGAGTGGATTAAGAGGATACCGTGGCATATTTAGCAGGTAATTAATCGCTTTAGGTGGTAGTAATAAATATAGGGAGGGACGAAAGGATGCACTAAAAAGGAGACGGAATGTAATTTTAAAAATAGATTTCCTAATTAAGCTTAGTGCGAATAGTGGGACTAAAGGCGGTTAGAAAGGACTTTTGGTAGCGACCTCTATAACCGTCGTACTGTATATAGTTTAGAGTTACTGCGTTATTATTAGTCTGTTTTTGTAGGAGACACTACTATTAGTAATGCCTATCGGCTACGCTAGGTTTTCGGCTTTTATAGAGGTTATAAAGGTAAGTTACTAAGGTACGATTTTATATCGCGCTAGCTAAAAATATTCCACTAATCTATAACAATACTAGTAAATTTATACGGTACACGATGTCTCCTTAAAATTTCGTATGCCCTCCTTCTGCAGCGATTACAGCCTGCATCCTTTTAGGCATTAGTACTAATTTAGCCTGCTATAATTTATTAGGCATCTCCTCTTAAGCCTCTTAAACGCGTGCGTGTAATATAGCGTATAAAGGCTTTCTTTTATTACTGTATTTTATACTAGGGTAGTCCTTTATTTAATTCTAGCACTTTTTAATAGAATTAAAATTAAAGCTAAAAGAATGCTATAAAAGTATAGAAGTGACTCTATCCTTAAGCTCTTATATAGTTAATGCTATAGTTAATGCTATAGCGTGCCTTAGCGCGTTATCTTATTGTTAAAGGTATACTTAGGTAGGCTAAGTAAGTTAGGCAAGCAAGAAGGTATCTTCTTAACAAGAGAAAGCAGCCGTATATTCAATAGCTAATTCTTGCCTTCTACACTCTAAGGGAGTGCGGGAGGCGCTCTTTATCGTAGGCGCACCTCTAGCGCACCAAGTGCGCAGGACAGGCGCGACCCCGTTTCTACTTGGCCCGTGCGCTAGCACATGCTGTGGCCTGTGCGCAGACTGCGCCACGCAGCCTACGCCACCAGCACCGCTTCCTAGTTTACAATGTGCATCCAATACGCTGTGCGCATACTGCGTACGGCTTGCGCGTAGCCTACGTCGGTCCTCTTCCTAGGGCGGCGTTATAATTGCTCCCCTTCTATGCCTAACTCCCTTAAGGCAGGTCTTAACGAAAGGCTTGCAACCTTTGTTCCTAGTAGTAGTGGTGCTTGTCCGTTTGCGGCGGCCCCTTTATGCTTGCTAAGATTGCTATTAAAGGCGACTTAAGGCGTCTTTAGTTCCCTTTATTTAGGAGGTTAGTCCTATAGTTAAATTAGATTATTATAAGGTTTAGTATCTAGTTATTTCTTCTAAAAACAATAAATTTATCTTCTAGCAGCAATATAGCTGCTCTTAATACTAACGTTTCTATGCCTATAGTAAGCGCCTTTAGCGCTCTAGTACCCGCTACGGCCCTAGCCCTTACTCCCCGACACCCTCTGCCCTCTAGCTAAGGTGCTGGTTCCGGCCGCGCGCGACGTGCGCGCAGGGCTTACGCTAGCATAGTTTGTTGTTCGGCGCGGACTGCGGCGCGCGCCGTGCCCTTAGTTAGGCCTTTAGTAGCCTGTTAAGGTGCGGGAGCTGCCTTTGCTAGTCTAGCGCTCCTAGGGTTAGTGGCGGCTGCGCTACTAGCTTACCCTTAGGTTGCCTTAGATAGCTTGTTATGCGTGCAGTGCTTGCACCGCTTTTTAACGACTCTCTTTGCGGAGTTGCCTAGGTTTGCGGCCGTGCTATGTATTTATAGCGTTGCTGGCGCTAGGCGTTACGACGGCTGCTGTGCTAGTAAGCACGAGTGTTGCAGGGTAAGTCCTCTTTAGTAGCTATAGGCTGCTTTAGTGGCTAATAGGATGCAGGTTTTCCTGCTAATAGTTAGCAACTAGGCTAACTTTAAGATAGTGCTGCGCGGCCTTAATAAGAAGCTTTATAGCTAGGGTTTGCCTATAATGCGCGCGGTACTTGCGCGTGCTATAGGTGTCTTTTTATTACTACCTTGTTATAAGTAAATAAGTAGTAGCAGCCTACGTTGCTAGGGGTGTTATTAGCTGCTAATGTTATATAGGTAAAGCTTAATCTTTACTAGGGTATTAAGGCTTAAAAAAAGGCTTAAGAGGTAGCCTGCTAGGTAAAGGCTTAGTAGGCTTTATTAGCCTAAATGCACTTATTATTACTATATACGCCCTTTTTATCTTTACTGCCTAAGCTTACTACTTTAACTTTTTAGTAGCTTTCTTAGCTGTTACGCTTAATGCCTAGTAACACTAGTTATACTACCTTTACTATAGCCTTTAATGCCTTTCTTAAGATAGTAGTAAAGGTGTATGTTATAAATAAAGCTTATATTAAGGTAGCGGCTAGCGTAGCGTTGCTTTAAAAGCTTCTTAGATAGTTTTGCATAGTCTTTTATAAAGCTTTTTTAGCTAGTTAAATTAATTTAAGCTTTTACTTATATGTTTTTATCTTTATACGCTTACTATACGCATACTACTTAATTACTACGTATGTATTTTTTATATCTTCTTCTAGTACTTACTAGTTGTATTTAGTTAGCTAGCCTATCTAATATACTAAGTATTTTAGTTTTAGCTAGCCTTACGTCTTTTGTTTAAGACTACTTTTACTTTTTTATTTATTATTTAGGTCTTTTAATACTAGCATTGTTAAAGGCGCTTATTTTACGCTTGCCTTGCTTTTTTAGTGCTTTAATAGTAAGACTAAAAAAACGTTATATAGTTAGCTATATTATTTTAGTAATGCTAGTTAATATGCCTATCTACTTATAGTCTTAAGGATTTTAAAAGGCTTAATACATCTTAGTGCTAACTTCTTATTTTTTAAGTAAAGGTTTTTTATAGAAAGGCTTACTAGCTCTTTTACTATAAAGCTTATAAGCTAGTAGCGTGTATTATAGTAATGCTTTTAACGCTTTATTATATGCTTTTAATTTACTACTAACCTTTTTTATATAGCTTCTAGTTTTTTTAAATAGTTGTATACTACTAAGACTATGTTACGCGTATTCTACTTCTCTTTTACAGTTACGCTACCTTTAAGGCAAGTTTGCAAGTCTAGTTTCTAACTTATATAGGCGCTTTAAATAAGCTAATTTTAGTTATTACGTTAATAGCGTTATTATAGGCGTACTACGCTAAAAATAATAAAGAGAGCTAATTTAATTGCTTTTTATTATAAAGTAGCATAAATACTACTTTAACGTCTAGTTAAATCTCTTTATTTGCTTATCTATCTAAAGGTAAAATACAATTAATAGTTGCCTATAGATTCTAGTTTAATAGTAATATTTACTTTAAAATTCACTAGTAAATATACTTCTTTAGTTAAAGACTATACTTACTAGTATTATACTATACATTAGTTTTATATATTAGTATATAAGGTGCGTAAGGCCTTTAGCTATTAAGGTAGTTTATATAGTAAAGAAACGGTTTATCTTTATAAAGCAGTTAACAATTACTAGAATTATATCTACTTTGCTACTTATGCTTGCTTTAGCTACTAGTAGCTTAGTAATTAAGTCTATAAAGATTTCTTACTACAGACCTTATAGTAGCAGTAGTAGGTTTAGATTACTATATTACACGTGCTATTTAATTGTTTGTCTCTAGTAGACTAAGCATAAGGCAATATAAGCCTTTACGTTCTTCTTTATTTCTTCTTAGTAGAAGTAGCAACAAAGTAGTTCTAGGGTCCTAGCAACTACAAAGTGCCTAAAGATCTAGTTGTTATAATAGAGCTATAGTAGCTTTTAACAAAGGACGTACGCGCCACTTATATGCAAACGGTTTTCCTATAGTAATATACCGTTTAGTGCAAGGCTCTATAGCTTTGTTGCACCTTTTACGCTTATAGTACGCTTTACGCGTGCCTTAACAACTTGCACCTTTAGGTTTACGTCCTAGATTCTTACTATTGCTCTACGAATAACTTTAAGAACTTTGTTTTCTTAGAGGTATAGATGTAGGGCAGCAACGACAGCTAGTTGCTACAGTAAGCTAGAGTACACTAGGTTCTTATCTACGCCTATTAAGGGCGTTAAACCCTTAATTAGCGCTGTAGCGGTAATATCCTTAAAGTCTTCTTAGGGTCTCTTATAGTCGTCTAGCTTTCTTAGTTTACTACGCTTTGCCTGCTTAGGCGGTGCGCTGTTTTGCGCTGTAGTAGCTTGCTGCGTAAGATCTAGGGCTACTAAGATCTTAAAGGTAGCGCTTAGCTCCTCTTTCTCGCTAGGTCCTTTTATAGCTGCGCGCATCTTACGCGTCTTATTCGCATAAGCTGCGTTAGTAACTAGCTTAGCGCTATTGTCTTCTATAATAGGTGCGCGCATCTTGCGCGTTTTTTACGCTATAGCTGCGGTGCTTGCTAACTATGCGTCTTCCTTTTATACATTAGTAATAGTTATTCTAACTTATTTAGGTTTATTAAAGTAATATAGCTATTTTAACGGCGTATTAGCAAGGTTTGTTACGCTTAGTCTATGCTTAATTATAAAGTTAAAGGAGGATAGGTATATAGCCTAGCAAGCCTTGCGTCTATTATACTTTAGCTAGGTTATAAAGGTGTATAAGTTATTATAGTTTAACAAGACTTTAATCGTCTCTTTACTACTATTAAGGTATTGTTGCCATTGCTTAAAGGAGTCTATAATTACTAGTAGCTCTTAATCTAAGGTGCTATAATTTAGCTTTAGTCTTTATAGTTTTCTTAACTAAAAGGCAATTAAGTGCTAAGCTTTCTTTTTGTCTTATTAGAAGATAATCCTACTAATAGCTACCTTTAAGGCATTAGTCTCTACGCGTATTGCTTATTCTATGTTAAAATAGCGTAGCAAAGATGCTTTTATAAATACCTCTCTTAGCATTGCAAAGGCTGCGCGCTCCTTGCTCCTTAGCTGCACTAGTTCTAGCTTTTTGCCATTTTTGCTGCCTTATAGCAGCCCTAACAAAGAAGATAAGATGTCTAAGTAAGCTTTAATAAAGCGACGATAGAAGTTGTAGAATCTAAGGAAGACTTGCACCTCTTTAAATGTTTGTAGCGTTAGCCATTTTGCGATTGCGTATACTCTGCGCAGGTCTATTGTAAACCCTTTGCTTTTAATAATAAACCTTAGAAATTTAACTTTTTATTAGTAAAACAAGCATTTGTTACTATTAACAAATAACTAGGCTTGCTAAAGACGCTTAAAGACCTAGTCTAGGTGCTTTATATGCTTCTTTTTGTTATGTAAGAACATAAGAATATTGTCTAAGTAGATAATATAGATTATATCTACTAGACTATGCAGCGCTTAGCTAATATAGTATTAGAAGGTTGCTAGGGCGTTAGTTAGCCTAAAAGGTAGAACTAAGTATTTAAAAAGACTATATTTAGTTTAAAAAGCTATCTTTTATTCGTCTTCTTCTTTAATCTTTAAGCGGTAATACGCCTCTTTAATATTAATTTTTAATATTACCTTTATTTCTACTACACAGTCTATAATCTTAAAGATTAAGAGTAGCAAGTATTAGTTCTTTACTATAACCTTATTTAACCCTTCATAGTTAACGTATAAGCGTAAGCTTCTATCCTTCTTAGGCATAAAAAGGATAGGTACGCTTATAAAGCTTTTTAATAAGCAAATTTGTTTTATTACTAGGTTATTATCTAAGTACTAGCGTAGCTCTCTTAATTCTCTTTATAATAAAGGATATATTATCTTATATAGTAGTTAACCGCTAAGTAAAAGATTAATTATATAGTTAGTAGCCTTATATAGCAGTAAGATCTTAGTATTAGATAAATTTAGCATATTACTATACTTACGCGTTAAATATATAGGTAGTACGCTTATGCCTCTTAAATAACCTTTTACTTTTAGGTTGCCTAATAAGATTATATATACTTATACACGCTTTTTGCGCGCTATAGCAAGGAAGATTTCTTATAGTATAAGTTGTATAGTCTTTATACATGCTTTAAACTACTAGCGGTAGTCTACTAGCTTTAGGTAAACTTTCTTACTTTAAAGGGTTGTAATTAATAGTAATATTATTAGGCCTTAATACCTAGTAGGTTTAGTAACTCTTATACAAACTTATATAATCTTATAAGTATACCTATAAAAGTCTCTTATATATAAGGATACTTTCTACGCTCTTATTACGCTTATAATGCTCTTATTATACGCTTTAAGGGTTAGTACTAATATCTTTATAGATTCTAGTCTTTATAGTCTTATAAATTTATAGTTAATAGTATTAAGACTTACGTAAGTATCTTATATAGTAGATACTTCTATAGTTATTAGTCTAAGAAGAGAAGCTTAGATAAGAAAAGAATTACTAATTTTAATTGTCTTTAGTAACGCCTAAGGGTCTTAGTTTATTCTAGGCATCTCTAGTTTTTTACCTTCTTAGCATTCTTTTTAGTTAGCTAAACTAAATTTACTAATATAGTCTCTTACCTCTTTAAGCAATTCTAGGCAAAGTAGCCTTTACTTTTATAAATAAAGCACTTTATACGCTTACTATTTATATAGGTAAGGTTCTTTTAGTAGCCCTTAGTAGCTATAGCGGCTAGTCTGCCTCTTTTTTTGCTTTAGCCTTTACCTTTAGCACTACTATAGTAGTTGCCGCGATTGTTTTCTTAATTAGTATTATTTTTATAGCCGCCTTTATAGCCCCTTTAACTCTCTTATGCTCTTTTGCCGCGCGTGCTATTATTGTCTTATTTTAACTAAGCCTTTAGCTTCTTTAAGCTTTAAAACGTTATTGCTCTAGCTACTAGTTCTACTTTAGTCTATAGTATCTTATTTAATTTTAAAAGATCTTTCTTTAATTCTAAAAGTAGCTTAAAGAATAGCAACTACGCTTATTCCTCTTCTAATTTAATAGGCAGTTAGTTTTTAAAAGAGGTAAGGTAGTTATTAAAGTCTTAGAAGGTTTGCCTTAGTCTTTAGTAAGCCTTACTAATTCTATTAGTAACAATAAAAGCTATATTATAAGGATTAGCTATAAAGGTTAAGGTCTAGGCCTTAAATGCATCCTAGTTACTCTAAGCCTTTACTACTACTACGTTTATTATGCTCTATAGGCGTGTTTCCTATATAGTGCAGCATAACTATTCTATATATTTAAGTATATAATTAATCTAGTAACTAGCGCTTCTAAACTTATTAAAGGCTATATAGAAGTATTGCTTCCTAGCCTATAGCTAGGTAGCGCGCTCTTAGAAGCTGCTAAGTGTCTTAAAGGGCAGTTTAATACTACTTTTTAAGATAATATCTTAACTGTAAGAGCTGTCTATGTTAGAGTCCTTACTGCAGGTGCGCTTACCCTTCGCTTAGGTTGCTCTTATATCTAAGAGCTGTTGCTATAAGTTTACTATTTGCTGCTTTAAGCGCTCTGCTTTACGTAGTCGATTATTTTTAGCAATAAAGTCCGCTACCATCTAGTCTATAGTAGGCCTAATAGTCTGCCCTAAAGGGCCTTCGCCTGCATCGTTGTTATCTAGTTGCTTATAATCCTTCTTTAAAAAATTAAAGTCTTTATTCTTTACTTCTTCGACAATAAGGTTAAGAGGGTTCTTGACTATCGCCCTAGAGCTGCTCTCTTCCTACGCACTACGTGCGTGCAACGTTTGCTTTGTAGTCTTTTAAGGTGCTATTGCTCCTTCTGCCTCTTAACTTAAGTAGCCTAATAGTAGAAGAATTAGGAATTGTTAAAGGTATACTTAGGTAGGCTAGGTAAGTTAGGCAGGCAAGAAGGTATCTTCTTAATAAGAGAGAGCAGCCGTATATTTAATAGCTAATTCTTGCCTTCTGCACTCTAAAAGAGTGCGGGAGGCGCTTTTTATTGTAGGCGCACCTTTAGCGCACTAAGTGCGTAGGATAAGCACGACCCTGTTTTTACTTAGCCTATGCGCTAGCACGTGCTATAGCCTGTGCGCAGACTGCGCTACGCAGCCTGCGCTATAAGCACCGCTTCTAGTTTATAATATGCATTTAATACGCTATGCGTATACTGCGTACAGCTTGCGCGTAGCTTGCGTTAGTCCTCTTCTTAGGGCGGCGTTATAGAATTGTATTTACTTTACTACTTATACTTACTTTAGCTACTAGTAGCCTAGTAATTAAGTCTATAAAGATTTCTTACTAAAGACTTTATAGTAGTAGTAGTAAGTTTAGCTTACTATATTATATATACTATTTAATTATCTCTCTTTAGCAAACTAAGCATAAAGTAATATAAGCTTTTATGTCTTTCTTTATTTCTTTTTAGTAAAAGTAGCGACGAAGTAGTTTTAAGGTTTTAGTAACTACAAAATACCTAAAGATCTAGTTATTATAATAAAGCTATAGTAGCTTTTAATAAAGAATATACGCGCCGCCTATATATAAGCAGTTTTCCTATAGTAATATACTATCTAGTATAAAGCTTTATAGCTTTATTATACCTTTTATGCTTATAGTGCGCTTTATGCATACTTTAACAACTTATACCTTTAGGTTTACATCTTAAATTCTTACTATTACTTTATAAATAGCTTTAAGGACTTTGTTTTCTTAAAGGTATAGATATAAGGTAGCAACAATAGCTAGTTGCTATAGTAAGCTAAAGTATGCTAAGTTTTTATTTACGCTTATTAAGAGCGTTAAACCTTTAATTAGCGCTATAATAGTAATATTCCTAAGGTCTCTTTAAGGTGTTTTATAGTTGTTTAGCTTTCTTAGTTTACTACGCTTTGCCTGCTTAGGCAGTATGCTGTTTTACGCTATAGTAGCTTAATACGTAAGATCTAAAGCTATTAAGATCTTAAAGGTAGCGCTTAGCTTCTCTTTCTTGCTAGGTCCTTTTATAGGTGCGCGCATCTTACACGTCGTATTTATATAAGCTACGTTAGTAACTAGCTTAGCGCTATTATCTTTTATAATAAGTGCGCGCATCTTATGCGTCTTTTACATTATAGCTATAATGCTTGCTAACTATACGTCTTTCTTTTATACCTTAGTAATACTTATTTTAACTTATTTAGGTTTATTAAAGTAATCTAGCTATCTTAATAGTATATTAGCTAGGTTTAGTACGCCTAGTCTATGCTTAATTATAAAGTTAAAGAGGAATAGGTATATAGCCTAGCAAGCCTTACGTTTATTATACCTTAGCTAGGTTATAAAGGTGTATAAGTTATTATAGTTTAATAAGACTTTAATTATTTCTTTACTACTATTAAGGTAGTATTGCTATTATTTAAAGAAGTTTATAATTTCTAGTAGCTCTTAATCTAAGGTGCTATAATTTAACTCTAGTCCTTATAGTTTTCTTAACCATAAGGTAATTAGGTGCTAGGCTTTGTCTTTATCTTATTAAAAGATAATCCTACTAATAGCTACCTTTAAGGCATTAGTCTTTATACATATTACTTATTCTAAGTTAAAATAGCATAGTAAAGGTGCTTTTATAAATGCCTCCCTTAGTATTATAAAGGCTGCGCGCTTCTTACTCCTTAGCTGCACTAGTTCTAGCTTTTTGCTATTTTTGCTGCTTTATAGTAGCCTTAATAAAAGAGATAAGATGTTTAAGTAAGCTTTAATAAAGCAATAATAAAAGTTGTAAAATCTAAGAAAGACTTATACCTTTTTAAATGTTTATAGCATTAGCTATTCTATAATTGCGCGTACTTTGCGCAGGTCTATTATAAACCCTTTGCTTTTAATAATAAACCTTAAGATTTTAACTTTTTGTTAGTAAAATAAGTATTTGTTGCTATTAATAAATAACTAGGCTTGCTAAAGACGCTTAAAGACTTAGTTTAGGTGCTTTATATACTCCTCTTTATTGCGTAAGAATATGTAAGGGTATTCTACACACGCGTCCCTATGCACTGGTTCGGCAACTAGTCGCTTACTAAGCGGCGGACTTAACAAACTATCTTAACACGTTGTACAGGACTAGCACAGCCACTTAGCTATGCTACGCCCTACTAGGTTTGCGCTACACCGCATCTTCCAGCCACGTATATATTAGCTAGCAGGCCTTCGCCTACCAATCTCCTATAGTTCGTTAAGTTAAAGTCTTAATACAACAGTACAAACTAGTTAAGCCTTCGTAACTACGCATTGCACACTAGCCCCTTATATTCTTTAACTTCTTTTCTATAAGGAGCAATGTCCGATTATAGGGCGGCCACTCCGCGATTAGCACGCAAACTGTTAGAAGCTAAGGACGTGCTAATGCCACCCCCTACGCTAATGCACAGCAGCTATACCTTGCGCGCAGCATCTATAGGCACCCTAACCTTGTCCGTCGAATTAGAAACGAGACTAGTATATGTGCCGCTTAACAACACCTTGCCGCTTAACAACACCTTGCCGCTTAACAACACCTTGCCGGCTAAAAAGCAGCTATAAAGCAATAAATACACTTGCATTATGTAAACGCTAGAGGCACTAACTAACATTATAGCCGCAAGGGTTATAGGGCTACTGCCTAGCAGTTGCTACTATAACGATAAGCTACTACAATATAGTATTAAGAGGCTAGAAATTAGTACCTTTGCTATAAAGATAGAAGAGTAGTTAGCGACGATAAAGGATGCCTATAACACTAATATACGTAGCAACGCGTTAAAAGATATAAAGATTATTTAAGTAAGTAGTTAGCTAACTACTATACTAGCAGCTAATTAGCAAAAGCACTATAACTAACTTTATGCTAGTAAACCTTTAGTTATACACTATATATAAACACACTTTGTTGCGTTTATTTGTTAGGAATACTTAAACCTTAAATTCTAAATGCACTACATCTATAAGGAAAGCTAGACGCTTTAGCAAGGCAGCAAGTTGCTAATAGCGTACTAGCAGAAATAAGACTACTTATAATAAAAGATTAGCAATACCTTTAACTAGGCAGGCAAGATTGCTTAAAAGTATTAGTAAGAGCTTAACGACTACTTAGCAAAGTAGTATTAAAATAAAACTATTAGCAAGTCTTTTAGTATAGTAATAAAGATTGCTAATGCTTATAAAGAGTATTAGTCTTAAGGTTAGGAATAAAGAAAGAGATAAAACGACTAAAAGTAGGCGGTTATAGTTAACGGCGTGCTAGCTAGCAAGCTAATAAAGAAATAGCGCTATAATAATAATAAGATAAAGAACTGCGGTCTTATAAGGAGCAACCTAAGCTTATAACTAGTCGCCGGCTAAGGTTAGTCTACTTCTTAACTTGCTAACCTTAGTAGTTTAAATAGCATTAACGTTGTATTAAAGTGCTAGAATTATAGTAAAAGCGAGCATACTTTCTAAGAGTGCTTTAAGCCTAAAACTTGCGTATAAGTTAAAGAGCTTTAAGTAGAATTAAAAGATAGTCTTTAAGAGCTTAATAACTAAAAGGTAACCTACTTTAACTAGGAAAACTAGTAGGGTTAATAAAAAAGCCTTACTCTTTATTAACCTTACTAGCGTAGTTAACTAAGAATATAATTCCTTACTACTATATCTTAGCTAAGGTATAAACGCCTAGCAATTGCTAGGCTACTATTATTATAAACTTAGATTCTTATACTAACTTAAATATAGTTAACTTAAAGGTTATTTAATAGCTTAGTTTAAAGCCGCTTTAGTAGCACTTAAACTTAAACCTAGTCTTTATTAATAAGAAAGCACTATAGGCCTATAGCTTATATAAGCTAACTATTATACTAATAAAGAATAAGGTCTTTTGCGCGTTAACATAGGTTTTTATAGCTATTTGCTAAGTAGGCGCTAACTATAAAGACATTATTTTAAGTTATAAAAGACTAGGGTTTTTAAGCGTTGTTATTAATACTATCTAATAAGCCTAGTTATTTGCTATTATAGTTTTTAAGACCTTTAAGCAAATAAGCTAACGCTTATGCAATAGCAAGGAGTTGTTTGCTATTTGCTTAATGTAGTTAGATTTAAGTCCTTATAAACTAGACATCCTTACTATAAACAATAATCTAGCTTTACTAAACCTTAGCTAGCAACCGCCGTTCTATATATAACTATTTACTAAAGTGTTTAACACTAATAAGGCAAAGAAACTACCCTTATTAGCAGACGCAAAGTACTTAATTAAGCTAAAAGATAGTGTAAAGGTGCTATATAGCCCTTTATACCCGCTATCTCTTGCTTAGTAAGAGGAGCTCTGCTGCTTTATTAATAAGTTGTTAGCAAATAAGCGGATTGCTTATAGTAATAGTCTAGCTAGAGCCTTAGTAATCTTTGTTTTAAAAAAGGATAGTACTCTTTATATATGCGTTAACTACTAAGGTTTAAATTAAGTAACTAAGAAGGACCGCTACTCTCTCTTACTAATTAGTAAGCTATTAAATCGCTTAGACGGCGTAAAGGTGTTCTTTAAGGTAAATATAAAGAAAGCGTACTATAAGATCTAAGTTAAGGCTTTTAATTAGTAGAAGACTGCTTTTTAAATAAAATATAAGCTCTTTAAGTTTTGTATTATACTCTTTAAACTAACTAACACGCTAGCTACATTTTAAGCATATATTTACCGCGCACTAGCAAGGCTAGTAGGCATAGTCTATAAGGTATACCTAGATAACATCTTAATCTACTCCTAAACTAAAGAGAAGTATAAGAAGCACCTTTAATTAGTTTTTAAGCGGCTAAAGGCTGCGTAGCTGTATGCAAATCCTAAGAAGTATAAATTCTTTAAAGAGGAAATTAATTTCTTAAAGTTTGTTATTACTATAAAGAGGCTAGCTATAGACCCTAAGCAGGTTAAAGCTATTGCTAATTAAAAGGCCTTTAAGTGTGTATAAGACGTATAATCCTTCTTAGGGTTTATAAACTTTTATAAACGCTTTATTTCTTACTACTTCTATATTATATAGGCCTTAACAGAGTTAATAAAGATAGGCTTTAGCTTGCCGCGCAAGCGTAAAGCCGTTGCTATACAACTGTTTGTGTTAACTAAAGAGGCAAAGGTTGCTTTTAAATTGTTAAAGATAGCATTTATAATAGCAACAATTCTTTGCTACTATAATAATATAAAGCTTATGCAGGTAAAAACAAATGCGTTAGGCTACGCTATCTTTAGCATTATCTCCTAGCTTGCAAACAATAAGTAGCAACTAGTTGCTTACTACTTGCGTAAGCTAACGGCTTGTAAGATGTAGTAAAGAGTAGGATAGTAAAAGCTTCTAGCTATTATTAAGAGCTTAGAGCACTAGCGTTACTATTTAAAAGGTCTAAAGGACCTATTTATAGTCCTAACTAACTACTAGGCGCTAAAAGGCGTTGTTAAGGCATTAGCAAAGAATCTCTAGAACTAAATTGCCTAATAGGTGTTCTGCCTCTTAGCGTTTAACTTTAAGATTAAGCACCGCCTAAGGTCTACTAACCTAGCAAATAGTCTATCTTACTAACTAAACTATATAAAAGGTAACATTATATATAATAATGTGCTCTCCTTGCTTCTTAGCAAGCTATAGATTGCAGACTAGTTATTAAGGCTCTTTATACTAAAAGCGTTATTGTTATTAGTATAAAAGGCATAGGTTGCTACTAGCTAAAAACGGCCGTTATAACCCTAATGCTTCTTTAAACTATATAATACTATTTACAACGCTTAAGGCTAAGACTAATTACTAGACAACTTGTTTATAAAGGCTAGATAAAGCTAGAGGAACAACACTTATTATTTATAAAAAGAGAACACCTTATTTTATAAAGATTATATTGTCGTCCTATTAGTAGATAAGCTATAAGCAAGGCTAATTAGTCTACACTACAACTCTTTTATAGTAGGCTATATAAAAGTCTATAAGACTATAGAACTCCTTACTAGGAAGTACTACTAGCTAAATATAACTACTAACGTTTATACGTTTATTATAAACTATTTGTTATATATAAGCAATAAGGTTTTACGGCATAAGCTATATAGATACCTTTAGTCCTTACCTATGCCTATTTAGCTATTTTAGCACATTAGTATAGATTTTATAACTAGTCTTAGGTTAAGCCTAGGCTTAGACGGCTGTTTATATAACGCTATCCTAGTAGTAGTTGATTACTATATAAAGCATAGTATGTTTATCCTTACTTAAAAGATAGTTACGGCTACTAAGGTCGCTTAACTTATCTATAACTATATAAAGACTAAGTTTAGTATCTTAAAAGTAATTGTTAGTAATAGGGATAGCTTATTTACTAGCTAATTTTAGTAAGAACTAATACAACTTTAAGGGGTCTAGCTAATAATGTTAATAGCGTACTACCTATAGATAGATAGTAGTACTAAGATTCTTAACTAGACCTTAAAGCGCTTTATATAAACGTTCTACGGTTGTTTATAACACTAGTAAACGTAGGTATTAAGGATAGTAAAGTTTGCATATAATAATGCTTACTACACTATAATAAAGACCTCTTTATTCTATACGTTATACGTATACTACCCTTGTTTTATAGACTTTCCTTTTACTAAGGCTATAGTAAAAGGCGTGTAAGAGTGTGTTAGGTAGCTATAAGCTATCTAGCAAAAGCTAGAAGTGTTATAGGAAAAAGCAATTTACTAATAAAAGAAGGGCTATAATAAGCAACGCTTATATAAGGACTTTATTAAAGGCAAATTTATAGGTTTGTTAATAAAGCACTTAAACCTAGCTAGCTTAAAGAAGCTAAACCTAACCTTCTTATACGTCTATATTATAAAGAAGCTAGGCCTAGTTATATATTAAGTTGCCTTACTATTATAGTATACACGCTAATATAATGTATTTTACGTCTTTTGCCTTACGTTATAGACTACTATAATAAAAGATAAGAAAAAGCTTCTATTCTTAAAAATAGTAAAAGACTAGAAGGAGTATAAGGTTAAAGATATTATTACTTACCTTAGTAAAGGTTTATAAACCTAGTTCTTAGTAAAATAAAAAGGCTAGCTAGCTAAGTATAATACTTAAGAGCCTAAAAAGCACTTAGCGTACGCTAACCGTAAGTTATAGTTTTATTAAAAGATTATAAAATACACTTATAAGAAATAAAAAGATTATAAGGCAACGGCTAGCTATATACTAACTAATTATTAGTTAACTACTTTAGCTATTTTTTACATAATTACACACTATAAACTACTTATTCTAGCTCTAGGGGCGCCCCCTAAAGCTATAAACCTAAAACACATTATTAGTAGGCTATTACTTAGCTACTAGCTACTTATTACTATCCTTCTTTACAAACGTTCTTTTTACCCCTTTATCTCTCTCTTTAACACTATTCTCTTTATCCCTCTTTTTACTATTAGGCAAGCCTTTGCTAGCTAGTATATAGCTACTACTAACTGCTAACTAGCGCACTCTTACTAAATGCTACTTTACTACTACTACTAGCTGCTACAACCGCCTTACTACCGCTAGCTATAGCACTAGAAATAGTCTTAGCGCTACGCTAGCGCTTAGCTAAGGCTAGCAACTTAGCGTAAGACTATCGCTTACTAGGCGCCGCTAAAGGTAGCGGCTAAAGAAAGACTACTACCTAGTTAATCTAGGCTAGCTTAACTAAGGCTGCTATAGTCTATAGGATCCGCTTAGGTGGCCTCTCTACTCCTATAGTATAGTAAAGCGTGCCGCTATAGCTAGCTTAGACAGCTATAGCGCGCTAGGCTAGGCTAAGCACAATAAAACAAAAATTAGCCTAGGTAACAAGTTAGCGATAACTTAACAATAAGGATTAAGAGACTTGCCATTACTTTAAGGGTAGTAGCAACTTAGGTCTACGCTTACGACAGTATGCCTACGTCTAGGGACGTTAGCGGCAAGAGCTAGGCCACCTTTACCGACTACTATATAGGCGTTAAGGTAAGCTTTAGCTCTTACTAGTACTAGTAAAGGACACTAAGGCGTAATGTAGCCTATTATACCGTCTTAAAACGTTTACGCTAAAAGCGCTAGTTAGTCGCTAAGGGCTCTAACTTGTCTTTTTATAAGGCGCGGCTAAGTTCCTTAGTTACTGCTATTAGGGCTATTAACCTTTAAGCGATTGCCGCGTAATCGCCTAGCGCTGCAACAATATTATTAACCGTTATCCGCTAAAGTAGCAACTTGTTTATGCTAGCTAGAAATTCTTAAATATATTAGGCTAAGCCCTTAATCTCTTTAAAGAGCTGTTAGTTAGCAATCGGCTACTAGCGCATATAAGTTAACGCACTTACTAGCAAGCATAACGTGTTATTAGCTATATAACCAACGTAGTGCGCTAGGTTCTTTAGCATATCTATATATAAGAATTTATAGTAGACGTTTAGATAAGCTTTAAGGACGTAGTTTAAACATAAAGCCTACTATAAGGTTAGCTATTACTTAGCGGACGCTATGCTAGTAGAGACCTACGCTTTTAAAAGATAGTGCGTATGCTTAAAAAGAGTGTTTTATAAAGTTTGCATTTATAAAAAAGTCTATTAAGACTTAAAAGCAGCTTTAGTTAGACATTATCTATAAGCGATTATTAGCTAGCTGCTATATAAAGTTGCAAACTATTATATTAACTTACTACGTAAGTAAGATTAAAGAAAAAAGGGCTAAAAAGGTAAGAGTAGTCTTATAAGTATAGACGAATTCGTCTTAAATTATAGAATATACCTGCTTTTTTATACCTTAAGGTAATAAAGAAGCTACGTTCTTAAACGTTTAAATGCATCTTAAGAACTTGCTTAACCTTACTTTAATAGTAAGGTAAAAAACGTTTAAAATTAAATAAAGGAAGGTCCTAGCAGCAAACTACCTTTACTATCTAGTAAGCAATAGTTCTACAATTAGCAGGCAATAAACAGCCGCTATTACCTTTATTCTACCTTGCTAGTAGTTAAAAGTTGCAAGCCCTACGCCGCTGTTTTTAGTTAGCGTACACTACACTCTTATACACCTAGTGTCTAAGGCTAGCCCTTTTATAACACTTATTAGCAGCAACCTAAGCGTTCCCTAACTAGGATCTAAGCTATACGCCTTTTAAGAAGCTTTAACAAACAAGACAACCTATACATTAGGCAAGATCCGGCGTTTACTACCGCTATAGACTAAGTAGTACGTGTACGCTTCTACGTTACCTAAATGCAGTTGCATAAGCAAGTAGTCTGCGACCGCTTGGCGACAGCTAATAACCTAGAGCGCTTAACTCTTTTTCCTAACTCTATAAGAGGAGGTTTTTTAACAAGCAAGTGGCTGCCGCGTATACACCTCTAGGCTAACAAGGGCCTTACTTAGAGAGGGGGGGGATAGTATAAAGGTATTCTATATACGCGTCCTTACACACTAGTTCGGCAACTAGTCGCTTACTAAGCAGCGGACTTAACAAACTATCTTAACACGTTATATAGGACTAGCATAGCCACTTAGCTACGTTACGCCCTACTAGGTTTGCGCTATACTGCATCTTCTAGCCACGTATATATTAGCTAGCAAGCCTTTGCCTACTAATCTCCTATAGTTTGTTAAGTTAAAGTCTTAATATAATAGTATAAACTAGTTAAGCCTTTATAACTACGCATTATACACTAGCCCCTTATATTAATATAAGTCTTTATAGCTGTTTACTAAGTAAGCGCTAACTATAAAGATATTATCTTAAGTTATAAAGGACTAAGGTTTTTAGGCGTTATTATTAATACTATCTAATAAGCTTAGTTATTTACTATTATAGTTTTTAAGACTTTTAAGTAATTAAGCTAACGCTTATATAATAGTAAAGAGTTGTTTACTATTTACTTAACGTAGTTAAATTTAAGTCTTTATAAACTAGACATTCTTACTATAAATAATAATCTAGCTTTACTAAACCTTAGCTAGCAACTACTGTTTTATATATAACCGTTTACTAAATTGTTTAATACTAATAAGGTAAAGAAACTACCTTTATTAGTAAGCGTAGAGCATTTAATTAAGCTAGAAGATAGTATAAAAGTGCTATATAGCTTGCTATACCTACTATCTTTTACTTAATAAAAAATGCTTTACTACTTTATTAACAAGTTGTTAGTAAATAAGCAGATTACCTATAGTAATAGTCTGGCTAAAGCCTTAGTAATTTTTATTCTAAAGAAGGATAGTACTTTATATATATATATTAACTATTAAGGTTTAAATTAAGTAACTAAAAAGGACTACTACTCTCTTTTATTAATTAGTAAGCTATTAGATCGATTAAATAGTATAAAGGTATTCTTTAAGGTAAATATAAAGAAAGCGTACTATAGAATCTAAGTTAAAGCCTCTAATTAGTAAAAAACTACTTTCTAAACGAAATATAAGCTCTTTAAGTTTTATATTATACCCTTTAGACTAACTAACGCGCTAGCTACAATTTAAGCATATATCTACTATATACTAGCAACGCTAGTAGGTATAGTCTATAAGATATACCTAAATAACATCTAAATCTACTCTTAGACTAAGAAGGAGTATAAAAAGCACCTTTAATTAGTTTTTAAGCGGCTAAAGGCTATGCAGCTATATATAAATCTTAAGAAGTATAAATTCTTTAAAAAGGAAACCGATTTCTTAAGGTTTATTATTACTATAAAAAGGCTAGCTATAAACCTTAAGTAGGTTAAAGCTATTACTAAATAAAAGGTCTTTAAGTATATATAAAATATATAATCCTTTTTAAGATTTATAAACTTTTATAAACGCTTTATTTTTTACTACTTTTATATTATATAAGCTTTAACAAAGTTAATAAAGATAGGCCATAGCTTACTATATAAGCGTAGAGCTATTACTATATAACCGTTTATATTAACTAAAGAGGTAAAGGTTGCTTTTAAATTACTAAAGATAGTATTTATAATAGTAACAATTCTTTACTACTATAATAATATAAAGCTTACGTAAGTAAAAACGAATATATTAAGCTATACTATCTTTAGTATTATCTCTTAGCTTATAAATAGTAAGTAGCAACTAGTTGCTTACTACTTACGTAAGCTAATAAACTATAAGATATAATAAAAAGTAAGATAGTAAAAGCTCTTAGCTATTATTAAAAGCTTAAAGTACTAGCGCTACTATTTAAAAGGTTTAAAAGACTTATTTATAGTTTTAACTAACTACTAAGCGCTGAAAAGTATTATTAAGGTATTAGTAAAAGATCTCTAAAACTAAATTACTTAATAAGTATTTTACTTCTTAGTGTTAAACTTTAAAATTAAGCACTACTTAAGGTTTACTAACTTAGTAAATAGTTTATCCTACTAACTAAACTATATACAAAGTAATATTATATATAATAATATACTCTCCTTACTTCTTAGTAAGCTATAAATTATAAACTAGTTATTAAGGCTCTTTATACTAAAAGTTTTATTACTATTTATATAAAAGGTATAGGTTATTACTAGCTAAGAACGGCTATTATAACCCTAGTACTTCTTTAAACTATATAATACTATTTATAATACTTAAAGCTAAGACTAATTACTAGACAACTTATTTATATAAGCTAGGTAAAGCTATAAGAATAACACTTATTATTTACTAAAAAAGAATACTGTATTCTATAAGGATTATATTATTATCTTATTAGTAAACAAGCTATAAGTAAGGCTAATTAGTCTATACTATAACTCTTTTATAGCAAGCTATATAAGAGTTTATAAGACTATAGAACTCTTTACTAAAAAGTACTATTAGCTAGACCTAGCTACTAACGTTTGCGCGTTTATTACTAACTCTTTATTATATATAAGTAATAAGGTCTTATAGTATAAGCTATATAAATACCTTTAGTTACTACCTATACTAGTTTAGCTATTCTAGCATATTAGTATAGATTTTATAACTAGTCTTAAGCTAAGCTTAAGTTTAAACAGCTATTTATATAACACTATCTTAGTAGTAGTTAATTACTATATAAAGCATAATATATTTATTCTTACCTAGAAAATAGTTATAGCTACTAAGGTCGCCTAACTTATCTATAACTATATAAAGACTAAGTTTAGTATCTTAGAAGTAATTGTTAGTAATAAAGATAGCTTATTTACTAGCTAATTCTAGTAAAAACTAATATAACTTGAAAAGGTCTAGCTAATAATATTAACGGCGTACTACCTATAAATAAATAGTAGCACTAAAATCCTAAACTAGACTTTAAAACAATTCTTAAAAACGTTTTGTAGTAGCTTATAACACTAGTAAACGCAAGTGTTAAGTACTATAGAATTTACGTATAATAACGCTTGCTATACTATAATAAAGACTTCTTTATTTTATATATTATATATATACTACTTTTGTTTTATAAACAACTTCTTTTTTATAAAGATTGCGGTAAAGAGCGTATAAAAGCGTATTAATTAGCTATAAGCTATTAAGTAAAAGCTAAAAATATTATAGGAAATAGTAATTCGCTAATAAAAGAAGGGCTATAATAAGCAACGCCTATATAAGAAATTTATTAAAGGTAAATTTATAAGCTTATTAATAAAGCACGTAAACCTAGTTAGCTTAAAAAAGCTAAACCTAACCTTTGTATACGTTTGCATTATAACGAAGCTAAGCTTAGTTATATATTAAGTTACTTTACTTTTATAGTATACTTGCTAATATAATATATTTTACATCTTTTACCTTAAACTATAGACTACTTTAGTAGAAAAAGAAGAAAAGCTTCTATTCTTAGAAATAGTAAAAGACTAAGAAGAGTATAAGGTTAAAGACATTATTACTTACCTTGGTAAAAGGTTACAAACCTAGTTCCTAGTAAAATAGAAAGGCTAGCTAGCTAAGTATAATACTTAAGAACTAGAAAAGCACCTAGCGCACGCTAGCCGCAAGTTGTAGTCTTACTAAAAAACTATAAAACGTACTTATAAGAAATAAAAAACTATAAAGTAATAGCTAGCTATATATAAGCTAATTATTAGTTAACTACTTTTGCTATTTTTATATAATTATACACTATAAACTACTTATTTTAGCTTTAAGAGTGCCTTTTAAAGCTATAAACCTAAAATATATTATTAGTAAGTTATTACTTAGCTACTAGCTACTTATTACTATCCTTCTTTATAGACGTTCTCTCTACCTTTTTATTCTTTTTTTAATACTATTCTTTTTATCTCTTTTTTTACTATTAAGTAAGCCTTTACTAGCTAGCATATAGCTACTACCAGCTACTAACTAGCTACCTACTAGCGTACTTTTACTAAATACTACTATACTACTACTACTAGCTATTATAACTACCTTACTATTGATAGCTATAGTACTAGAAATAGTCTTAGCGCTATGCTAGCGTTTAGCTAAGGTTAGCAACTTAGCATAAAACTATTGCTTATTAGGTGCTACTAAAGATAGTAGGTAAGGATAAACTACTACCTAGTTAGTCTAAGCTAGCTTAACTAAGGCTGCTATAGTCTATAAGATTTGCTTAGGCAGCTTTTTTACTCTTATATTATAGTAAAGTATGCTACTATAGCTAGCTTAAATAGCTATAACCCGCTAGGCTAAGCTAAGTATAATAAAATAAGGATTAGCCTAGGTAATAAGTTAAAGATAACTTAATAATAAGAATTAAAAGACTTACTATTGCTTTAAGAGTAGTAGTAACTTAAATTTACGCTTATAATAGTATGCTTACGTTTAATAATGTTAGTAGTAAGAGCTAGGCTACCTTTACTAACTACTATATAAGTATTAGAGTAAGCTTTAGCTCTTGCTAGTACTAGTAAAGGATACTAAGGTATAATATAACTTATTATACTATCTTAAAACGTTTATGCTAAAAGCGCTAGTTAGTTACTAAAAGCTTTAACTTATTTTTTTATAAGGCGTAGGTAAGTTTTTTAGTTATTACTACTAAGGCTATTAACCTTTAAGTAATTACTATGTAATTGCCTAGCGTTATAATAATATTATTAACTATTATTTACTAAAGTAGTAACTTATTTATATTAGCTAGAAACTTTTAAATATATTAAGCTAAGCTTTTAATCTTATTAAGAAACTATTAGTTAGCAATTAACTACTAGCGTATATAAGTTAACGCACTTACTAGTAAGTATAATATATTATTAGCTATATAGCTAACATAGCGTACTAAGTTTTTTAGTAAAGCTATATATAAAAACTTATAATAAATATTTAAGTAAGCTTTAAAGATATAGTTTAAGTATAAAGCCTACCTTAAAGTTAGCTATTACTTAGTAACTATTATACTAGTAAAGACTTATAGTCTTAAAAGATAGTATATATACCTAAAGAGAGCGTTTTTATAACGCCGCCCTAGAAAGAGGACCAACGCAAGCCACGCGCAAGCCGTACGCAGTATACGCACAGCGTATTAAATGCACATCGTAAACTAGAAGCGGTGCTTGTAGCGTAGTCTGCGCACAGGTTACAGCACGTGCTAGCGCACAGGCTAAGTAGAAACAAGGTCGCGCTTGCCTTGCGCACTTAGTGCGCTAGAGGTGCGCCTATAATAAAGAGCGCCTCCCGCACTTTCTTAAAGTGTAGAAGGCAAGAATTAGCTATTAAATATACGGCTACTTCTTCTTATTAAGAAGATACCTTCTTGCCTACCTAACTTACCTAGCCTACTTAAGTACACCTTTAACAATTCCTAATTCTTTTACTATTAGGCTACCTAAGTTAAAAGGCAGAAAGAGTAATAGCACCTTAAAAGACTATAAAGCAAACGTTATACGTACGTAGTGCGTAGGAAGAGAGTAGCTTTAGGGTAATAGTTAAGAACCTCTTTAACCTTATTATTAAAGAAGTAAAGAATAAAGACTTTAATCTTTTAAAAGAGGATTATAAGCAACTAAATAACAACGATGTAGGCGAAGGCCTTTGAAGGTAAACTATTAGGCCTACTATAGACTAGATAGTAGTAAACCTTATTACTAAAAATAATTAACTATATAAAGCAAAGCGCTTAAAGTAGCAAATAGTAGACTTATAGTAATAGCTTTTAAGTATAAAAGTAACTTAAGTAAAGAGTAAGCATACTTATAATAAAGACTTTAATAAAGATAGCCCTTATAGTTAAGATATTATCTTAAAAAGTAGTATTTAACTGCCTTTTAAGACACCTAGTAGCTTTTAAGAGCGCGCTACCTAGCTATAAGCTAGGAAGTAATACTTTTATCTAGCCTTTAATAAGTTTAAAAGCGCTAGTTACTAGATTAATTATATACTTAAATATATAAAGTAGTTATACTGCATTATATAGGAAACGCGCTTATAAAGTATAATAGATATAGTAGTAGTAAAGGCTTAGAGCAACTAAAATGTATTTAAGGCTTAGACTTTTAACCTTTATAGCTAATCCTTATAATATAGCTTTTATTATTACTAATAAAATTAGTAAAGCTTACTAATGACTAGAGTAGACCTTTAAAGACTTTAATAACTAACTTACCTTTTTTAAAAACTAACTACCTATTAAATTAAAAAAGAAATAAGCATAGTTACTATTCTTTTAAGCTACTTTTAAAATTAAAAAAAAAATCTTTTTAAAAATTAAATAAGATACTATAAACTAAAGACAAAACTAGTACCTAAAGTAATAATGTTTTAAAGTCTTAAAAAAGCTAAAAGCTTAGTTAAAATAAGATAATAATAGTATACATAGTAAAAAAGTATAGAAAAGTTAAAGAGGCTATAAAGGCAGCTATAAAAATAATACTAATTAAGAAAATAATTATAGCAACTACTATAGTAGTGCTAAAGGTAAAGGCTAAGGTAAAAGAAAAGGTAGACTAGCTGCTATAGCTACTAAAGGCTACTAAAAGAACCTTACTTATATAAATAGTAAGTATATAAAGTGCTGTATTTATAAAAGTAAAGGCTACTTTACTTAAAACTACTTAAAACGTTAAGAGACTATATTAGTAAATTTAGTTTAGTTAACTAAAAAGAATGCTAAGAAGGTAAAAAACTAAAGATGCTTAAAATAAACTAAGACTCTTAGGCGTTATTGAAGATAATTAAGATTAGTAATCCTTTTCTTATCTAAACTTCTCTTTTTAAACTAATAACTATAAAAGTATTTGCTATATAAGATACTTATATAAGTCTTAATACTATTAACTATAAATTTAGAAGACTATAAGAATTAGAATTTATAAAGATATTAGTACTAACCTTTAAAGCATATAATAAAAGTATTATAAGCGTAGTAAGAGTATAAAAAGTGCCTTTATATATAAGAGACTTTTATAACTTAAAGTTAGCAGACTGCTGCTAGTGGTTTAAAGCACGTATAAAGACTATACAACTTATACTATAAGAAATCTTCTTTGCTATAGCGCGTAAAGAGCGCGTATAAGTATATATAATCTTTACTAAGCAACTTAAAAGTAAAAGGTTATTTAGAAGGCATAGGCGCACTGCCTACATATTTAGCGCGTAAGTATAGTAACGTGCTAAATTTATTTAACGCTAAGGTCTTACTACTATATAAGGTTACTAACTATATAATTAATCTTTTACCTTAGCAGTTAACTACTATATAAGACAATATATTCTTTATTATAAAGAGAATTAAAAGAGCTACGCTAGTACTTAGACAATAACCTAGTAATAAGACGAATTTGCCTATTAAAAAGCTTTATAGGCGCACCTATCCTTTTTATACCTAAGAAGGATAGAAGCTTACGCTTATGCGTTAACTATAAAAGGTTAAATAAGGTTATAGTAAAGAATTAATACTTACTACCTTTAATGTTTAAGATTATAAACTGCATAGTAAGAATAAAGGTAATATTAAAAATTAACATTAAGAAGGTATATTACTACTTAAAGATTAAAGAAGAAGATAAATAAAAGATAGCTTTTTAGACTAGATATAGTCTCTTTAAATACCTAGTCTTACCTTTTAGGCTAACTAACGCCTTAGCAACCTTCTAGTACTATATTAGCTAAGTGCTGCATAGTCTAGTAAATATAATCTATATTATCTACTTAAATAATATCCTTATATTCTATAAAAAGCTAGTATATAATGCGTAGTTATAAAGGCTTAACTAGTTTTGTACTATTATATTAAGACTTTAACTTAACAAACTATAGGAGATTAGTAGGCGAAGGCCTACTAGCTAATATATACGTAGCTAGAAAATGCAGTATAGCGTAAACCTAGTAGGGCGTAGCGTAGCTAAGTAGCTATGCTAGTCCTGTGCAACGTGTTAAGATAGTTTGTTAAGTTCGCCGCTTAGTAAGCGACTAGTTGCCAAACCGGTGCGTAGGGACGCGTGTATAGAATACTCTTACACTATCCCTCCCCTCTCTAGGTAACGCCCTTGTTAGCCTAGAGGTGTATACGCGGCAGCTACTTGCTTATTAAAAAACCTTCCTTTATAGAGTTAGGAAAAAGAGTTAAGCGCTCTAGGTTATTGGCTATCGCTAAGCGGTCGCGGACCGCTTGCTTATGCGACTACATTTAGGTAACGTGGAAGCGCATATGTACTGCTTGGTTTATAGCGGCAGTAAACGCTAGATCTTGCCTAATGTATAGGTTGTCTTGTTTGTTAAAGCTTCTTAAAAGGCGTGCAGCTTAGATCCTAGTTAAGGAACGCTTAGGTTGCCGCTAATAGGTGTTGCAAGGGGGCTAGCCTTAAACACTAGGTGTATAAGAGTGTAGTGTACGCTAACTAAAAACAGCGGCGTAAGGCTTGCGACTTCTAACTACTAGCAAGGTAAGATAAAGGTAATAGCGGCCGTTTGTCGCCTGCCGATTATAAAACTATTGCTTACTAGATAGTAGAGGCGGTCTGCTGCTAAGACGTCTTTTTATTTAATTTTAGACGTTTTTTACCTTGCTATTAAAGTAAAGTTAGGCAAGTTCTTAAAACGCATTTAAACGTCTAAGAACGTAGCTTCTTTATTACCTTATAGTATAAAAGAGCGGGTGTATTCTATAATTTAAAATAAATTTGTCTATACTTGTAAGACTACTCCTACCTCTTTAGCCCTTTTTTCTTTAATTCTACTTATATAGTAGGTTAATGCAATAGTTTATAACTTTATATAGCAGCTAGCTAACAATTGCTTATAGACAATGTCTAACTAAAGCTGCTTTTAAGTCTTAATAGACTTTTTTATAAATATAGACCCTATAAAACGCTCTTCTTAGGCATACACACTATCTCTTAAAAGCGTAAGTCTTTACTAGCATAGCGTCTACTAAGCGATAGCTAACCCTATAGTAGGCTCTATATTTAAACTGCGTCCTTAAAGCCTATCTAGACGTTTACTACAAATTCTTATATATAGCTACGCTAAAGAACCTAGCGCGCTGCGTTAGTTGTATAGCCGACAATACGTTATGCTTGCTAGTAAGTACGTTAACTTGTATGCGCTAGTAGCCGATTGCTAACCAATAGCTCCCTAAAAAGATTAAAGGCTTAGCTTAATACATTTAGGAATTTCTAGCTAGCACAAACAAGTTGCTGCTTTAGCGGATGACGGTTAATAATATTGTTGTAGCGCTAGGCGATTGCGCGGCAATCGCCTAAAGGTTAATAGCCTTAACAGCGGTAACTAAGGAACTTAGCCGCGCCTTATAGGAAGACAAGTTAAAGCCCTTGGCGACCGACTAGCGCTCTTAGCGCAAACGTTTTAAGACGGCATAATAGGCTGCATTGCGCCTTAGTATCCTCTACTAGTACTAGAAAGAGCCGGAGCTTACCCTAACGCCCGCATAGCGGTCGTCAGAGGTGGCCCGGCTCTTGCCGCTAACGTCCCTAGACGTAGGCACACTGTCGTAGGCGTAGACCTAAGTTGCTACTACCCTTAAAGTAATAGCAAGTCTCTTACTCCCTATTGTTAAGTTATTACTAACCTGTTACCTAGGCTAATCCTTATTCTATTGTGCTTAGCCTAGCCTAGCGCGCTATAGCTGTCTAAGCCGGCTATAGCGGCACGCTTTACTATACTGTAAGAGTAGAGGGGCCGCTTAAGCGGATCCTATAGACTATAGCAGCCCTGGTCGAGCTAGCCTAGATTAACTAGGCAATAGTCTTTCCTTAGCCGCTGCCTTTAACGGCGCCTAGCAAGCGATAGTTCTACGCTAAGTTGCTAGCCTTAGCTAAGCGCTAGCGTGGCGCTAAGACCGTTCTTAGTACTATAGCTAGCGGTAGTAAGGCAGTCGTAGCAGCTAGTAGCAGTGGTAAAGTAGTATCTAGTAAAAGTGCGCTAGCGGGCAGCTAGTTAGCGGCTAGTAGTAGCTATATACTAGCTAGTAAAGGCTTGTTTAGCGGCAAGGAGAGGGATAAAAAGGACGGTGTTAAGGAGAGAGATAAAGGAGTAAAGAGAACGTTTATAAAAAAAGATAGTAACAAGTAGCTAGTAGCTAAGCGATAGCTTACTAATAGTATGTTTTAGGTTTATAGCTTTAAGGGGCGCCTTTAGAGCCGGAACGAGTAGTTTATAGTGCGCAATTGCGTAAGAAATAGCTAAAGTGGTTAACTAACAATCGGTTAGCATATAGCTAGCTATTACCTTATAGTCTTCTTATTTCTTATAAGTACGTTTTGTAGTCTTTTAATAAGACTACAACTTACAGCTAGTGTATGCTAAGTGCTCTTTAGGTTCCTAGGTATTATACTTAGCTAGCTAGCCTTTCTATTTTACTAAGAACTAGGTTTGCAAACCTTTGCTAAGGTAAGTAATAATGTCTTTAACTTTATACTCTTCTTAGTTTTCTATTATTTCTAAGAACAAAAGCTCTTCCTTATCTTTTACTATAGCGGTCTATAGCTTAAGGCAGAAGACGTAAAACACGTTATGTTAGCGTATATACTATAATAGTAAAGCAACCTAATATATAACTAAGCTTAGCTTCTTTATAATGTAAACGCGTAGGAAAGTTAAGTTTAGCTTCTTTAAACTAGCTAGGTTTAAGTACTTTGTTAATAAACCTATAAATTCGCCTTTAGTAAAGTCTTTATATAGGCATTGCTTATTATAGCCCTTTTCTTATTAGCAAATCGCTTTTTCCTACAACACTTCTAGCTTTCGCTAGACAGCCTATAGCTAACCTATGCGCTCTTACACACCCTCTACTATAGCTTTAGTAAAAAGGAAGTTGTCTATAAAACAAAGGTAGTATATATACAACGTATAGAATAAGAAGGTCCTTATTATAATATAGCGGGCGTTATTATACACAAACTTTGCTATACTTAACACCTGCGTCTACTAGTGTTGCGAATAACTATAGAACGTTTGTAAAAAGCGCTCTAAGGTTTAATTAAGGATCTTGGTGCTACTGTCTGTCTATAGGTAGTACGCTACTAACATTATTAGCTAGACCCCTTAAAGTTGCATTAGTTCTTACTAAAATTAGCTAGTAAATAGGTATCCCTATTACTAACAATTACTTCTAAGATACTAAACTTAGTCTTTACGCGGTTATAGATAAGTTAAGCGACCTTAGCAGCTATAACCGTCTTTTAGGTAGGGATAAACATGCTATGCTTTATATAGCAATCAACTACTACTAGGATAGCGTTGTATAAACAGCCGTCTAAGCTTAGGCTTAACCTAAGACCGGTTACAAAATCTATACTAATGTGCTAAAATAGCTAAACAAGCATAGGTAAGGACTAAAGGTATTTATATAGCTTATGCTGTAAGACCTTATTGCTTATATATAACAAATAGTTTACAATAAACGCACAAACGTTAGTAGCTATATCTAGCTAGTAGTACTTCCTAGTAAGGAGTTCTATAGTCTTATAGACTCTTATATAGCTTACTATAGAGGAGTTGTAGTATAAACTAATTAACCTTGCTTGCAGCTTGTCTGCTAATAAGATAACAATGCAATCCTTATAAAACAAGGTGTTCTCTTTCTATAGATAATAAGTGTTGTTCTCCTGGCTTTATCTAGCCTTTATAAACAAGTTGTCTAGTAATCGGTCTTAGCCTTAAGCGTTGCAAATAGTATTGTATAGTTTAAAGAAGCACTAGGGTTGCAACAGCCGTTCTTAGCTAGTAGCAACCTACGCCTTTTATACTAATAATAATAAAGCTCTTAGTATAAGAAGCCTTAACGACTAGTTTATAATCTATAGCTTGCTAAGAAGCAAGGAGAGCACGTTATTATATATAATGTTACCTTTTATATAGTCTAGTTAGCAAGACAAACTGTCTGCTAGGTTAGTAAACTCTAGGCAGTGCTTAATCTTAAAGTTAAACGCTAAAAGGTAGAACACCTATTAGGTAATTTAGTTCTAAAGATTCTTTGCTAATGCCTTAACAACGCCTTTTAGCGCCTAGTAGTTGGTTAGAACTATAAATAAGTCTTTTAGACCTTCTAAATAGTAACGCTAGTGCTTTAAGCTTTTAATAATAGCTAGAAGCTCTTACTATCCTACTCTTTACCGCATCTTATAGGCTGTTAGCTTGCATAAGTAATAAGTAACTAGTTGCTACTTACTATCTATAAGCTAGAAGATAATGCTAAAGATAGCGTAGCTTAACGCATCTATTTTTACCTGTGTAGGCTTTGTGTTATTATAGTAGTAGAGAATTGTTGCTGTTATAAGTGCTATCTTTAGCGATTTAAAAGCAACCTTTGCCTCTTTAGTTAACACAAACGGTTGTGTAGCGACGGCTTTACGCTTGCGCGGCAGGCTAAGGCCTATCTTTATTAACTTTGTTAAGGCCTATATAATATAAGAGTAGTAGGAAATAAAGCGTCTATAGAAGTTTGCAAACCTTAGAAAGGATTATACGTCTTATATACACTTAAGGGCCTTTTAATTAGTAATAGCTTTAACCTGCTTAAGGTCTATAGCTAGCCCTTTTATAGTAACAATAAACCTTAAAAAATCGATTTTCTCTTTAAAGAATTTATACTTCTTAGGATTTGTATATAGCTACGCAGCCTTTAGCTGCTTAAAAACTAATTAAAGGTGCTTCTTATGCTCCTCTTTAGTCTAAGAGTAGATTAAGATATTATTTAAGTATACCTTGTAGACTATGCCTACTAGCCTTGCTAGTGCGCGGTAGATATATGCTTAAAATATAGCCGGCGCGTTAATTAGTTTAAAGAGTATAATATAAAACTTAAAGAGCTTGTATTTTATTTAGAAAGTAGTCTTTTACTAATTAAAGGCCTTAACCTAAATTCTATAGTATGCTTTCTTTATGTTTACCTTAAAGAACACCTTTATACTATTTAAGCAATCTAATAGCTTACTAATTAGCAAGAGAGAGTAGCAGTCTTTCTTAGTTACTTAATTTAAACCCTAGTAGTTAACGTATATACAAAAAGTACTATCTTTCTTTAGGATAAAGATTACTAGGGCTCTAGCTAGACTATTGCTATAGGTAATCTGCTTATTTGCTAATAACTTATTAATAAAGCAGCAAAGCTTCTTTTACTAGGCAAAAGATAGCGGGTATAGAGGGCTATATAGCACCTTTACGCCGTCTTTTAGCTTAATTAAGTGCTTTGCATCTGCTAATAAGAGTAGTTTCTTTGCCTTATTAGTGTTAAACACTTTAGCAAACAGTTATATATAGAATAGCAGTTGTTAGCTAAGGTTTAATAGAGCTAGATTATTGTTTATAGTAGGGATATCTAGTTTATAGAGACTTAAATCTAACTATATTAAGTAAATAGCAAATAACTCTTTACTATTGCGTAAGCGTTAGCTTATACGCTTAAAGGTCTTAAAAACTATAATAGTAAATAACTAAGCTTATTAGATAGTATTAATAACAACGCCTAGAAACCCTAGTCTCTTATAACTTAAGATAATATCTTTATAGTTAGCGCTTACTTAGCAAACAGCTATAAAGACCTATGTTAACACGTAAGAGACCTTATCTTTTATTAGTATAATAGTTAGCTTATATAAGCTATAAGCCTATAGTGCTTTTTTATTAATAAAGACTAGGTTTAAGTTTAAGTATTACTAAAGCAGCTTTAGACTAAGCTATTAAACAACCTTTAGGTTAACTACGTTTAGGTTAGTATAAGAATTTAGGTTTATAATAATAGTAGCCTAGCGATTGCTAGGCGTCTATACCTTAGCTAAGGTATAGTAGTAAAGAATTATATCCCTAGTTAACTACGCTAGTAAGGTTAATAAAGAGTAAGGCTCCTTTATTAACCCTACTAGTTTTCCTAGTTAGAGTAGATTGCCTTTTAGTTGTTAAGCTCTTAAAGACTATCTTCTAGTTTTGCTTAAAGCACTCTTAAAAAGTGTGCCTGCTCTTACTACAATTCTAGCACTTTAACGCAACGTTAATGTTGTTTAAACTACTAAGGTTAGCAAGTTAAAAAGTAAACTAACCTTAGCTAGCAACTAGTTATAAGCTTAGGTTGCTCTTTATAAGACCGTAGTTCCTTATCTTATTATTATTGCAGCGCTATTTCTTTATTAGCTTGCTAGCTAGCACGCCGTTAACTATAACCGCCCGCTTCTAGTTATCCTATCTCTTTCTTTATTCCTAGCTCTAGGACTAATACTCTTTATAAGCATTAGCGATCTTTATTACTATACCAAAAGACTTACCGATAGTCTTATTCTAATACTACTTTGCTAAGTAGTCGTTAAGCCCTTGCTAATACCTTTAGGCAATCTTGCCTGCCGAGTTAAAGGTGTTGCTAATCTTTCGTTGCAAGTAGTCTTATTTCCGCTAGTACGCTATTAGCGACTCGCCGCCTTACTAAAGCGTTTAGCTTTTCTTATAAATGCAGTGCATTTAGAATTTAGGGTTTAAGTGTTCCTAACGAATAAACGCAACGAAGTGCGTCTATATATAGCGTGTAACTAAGAGTTTACTAGTGTAAAGTTAGTCGTAGTGCTTTCGCTAATTAGCTGCTAGTATAATAGTTAGCTAACTACTTACTTAAATAATCTTTATATCTTTTAACGCGTTGCTACGTACATTAATGTTATAGGCGTCCTCTATCGTCGCCAACCACTCTTTTGTCTTTATAGCAAAGGCACTAATTTCTAGCCTTCTAATACTATATTGTAGTAGCTTATCGTTATAGTAGCAACTGCTAGGCAGTAGCCCTATAACCCTTGCGGCTATAATGTTAGTTAGTGCCTTTAACGTCTGCATAATGCAAGTATATTCATCGCTTTACAGCTGCTTTTTAGCCGGCAAGGTATTGTTAAGCGGCAAGGTGTTATTAAGCGGCACGTATACTGGTCTTGTTACTAATTCGACGGACAGGGTCGGGGTGCCTGCAAATGCTGCGCGCAAGGTATGGCTGCCGTGCATTAGCGTAGAGGGTGGCATTGGCACGTCCTTGGCTTCTAACAGTTCGCGTGCTAATGGCGGAGTGGCCGCCCTATAATCAGACATTGCTACTTGTAGAAAAGAAGTTAAAGAATGTAAGGGGCTAGTGTGCAATGCGTAGTTACAAAGGCTTAACTAGTTTATACTATTGTATTAAGACTTTAACTTAACGAACTATAAGAGATTAGTAGGCGAAGGCCTGCTAGCTAATATATACGTGGCTAGAAGATGCAGTGTAGCGCAAACCTAGTAGGGCGTGGCGCAGCTAAGTGGCTGTGCTAGTCCCGTGCAACGTGTTAAGATAGTTCGTGAAGTCCGCCGCTTAGTAAGCGACTAGT